>NC_029774.3:26277739-26278558 GCF_000817695.3 Arachis duranensis | reverse complement strand
ACTATTCTCAAAAGTGATATATATTTTACCCATCTTGTGCCAAAAGAAGAATATGTTAATACTATTATTGGCTCAGGCAATATGATAGAAGGCTCCGGAAGAGCTATAATTATTTCCTGGAGGAACAAAATTTATAATAAATAATGCACTATTATCTACCAAGTCTGTGAGGAACTTGTTGAGTTTCAAAGATATTTGCCGAAATGGATATCATATTGAGACTATGAATGAGGGAAATCATGAGTATTTATATATTACAACTCATGATTCAAATAAGAAAGTTATATTAGAAAAATTACCCTCACTTTCATCTGGGTTGTATTATACTAAGATTAGTGCATTTGAATCACATGCCACTATAAACCAGAAGTTTACTAGTCCAAATGAATTCATAACTTGGCACGACCATTTGGGTCATCCGGGAACAACCATGATGAGAAGAATTATTGAAAACTCTCATGGACATTCACTAAAGAACCAGAAGATTCTTAAAACTAGTGAATTTTGTTGTGTTGCATGTTCTCAAGGGAAGTTAATTTTAAGGCCATCACTAGTAAAGATTGGATTTGAGTCACCTGAATTCCTAGAAAGGATTCAAGGTGATATATGTGGACCTATTCATCCACCATGTGGATCTTTTAGATATTTTATGGTCCTGATAGACGCATCTTCGAGATGGTCACACGTGTGCTTATTATTTTCTCGCAACCTGGCGTTTGCGAGATTACTGGCTCAAATTATTCGATTAAAAGCACAATTTTCAGAAAATCCAATTAAAGCAATTCGTCTTGATAATGCTGGTGAATTTACTTCCCAAGC
>NC_029774.3:26260447-26277257 GCF_000817695.3 Arachis duranensis | reverse complement strand
CTCTATAGTGAGGTATCTTGAGATACAAACTGGAGATGTATTTAAAGCCAGGTTTGCGGATTGTCATTTTGATGAATCAAAATTTCCAATATTAGGGGGAGAGAATAAGCTTCCTGAAAAGGAGCTTAACTGGAATGCATCATCATTGATGCATTTAGATCCTCGATCAGGGCAATGCGAACTAGAAGTTCAAAAGATTATACATTTGCAAAGAATAGCAAATGATTTGCCTGATGCATTTTCTGATACAAAGAGGATAACTAAATCTTATATACCAGCGAAAAACGCCCCAATTCGAATTGATGTCCCAGTAGAACAAGTAGCCACTGAAGCAAATTCACGCCAGAAGCGTGGCAGGCCTGTTGGTTCCAAAGACAAAAATCCTCGAAAGAGAAAAGAGGTAAATAATATTCCTGTTGAAAAAGACATAGTAGAGACACTTGCAGTTGTCCAAAATTCTGATATAACGCCAAAAGACGTTCAAGTACCTGAAAATTGTCAAAATGACGAGATCTCGATAAATTATGTCTTTACAGGAGAGAAATGGGACCGAAATAAGACAATTGTTAATTAAATATTTGCATATAATGTGGCATTAGATATCATGCATGAAAGTAAGGATCTTGAGCCAAGATCAGTCGAAGAATGTCGACAAAGAAATGATTGGCCAAAATGGAAAGAAGCCATGAAGGCTGAATTAGACTCACTTACAAAACGTGAAGTCTTTGGACCTGTAGTCCGTACACCTGAAGATGTAAAACTTGTTGGATATAAGTGGGTATTTGTGAGAAAACGAAATGAGAAAAATGAAGTTGTGCGCTATAAAGCCCGACTTGTGGCACAAGGTTTTTCACAAAGGCCCGGTATAGATTATGAAGAAACGTATTCCCCTGTAGTGGATGCGATAACATTGCGTTATTTAGTCAGTTTAGCTGCATATCATAAACTGCATATGCATTTAATGGATGTGGTAACAGCCTATTTATACGGCTCATTAGATCAGGATATCTATATGAAAGTCCCTGAAGGACTAAAGATATCCAAACCATCTAGTGAATATTCGCAAGGGTTATACTCAGTTAAATTGCACAGATCTTTATATGGTCTAAAGTAATCTGGACGAATGTGGTATAATCGTCTTACTGAGTATTTGGCCAAAAATGGATTCAAGAATGATGATATCTGCCCGTGTGTTTTCATAAAGAAATCTGCATCTGGATTCATTATAATTGCTGTGTACGTTGATGATTCAAATATCATTGGGACTCCTGAAGAGATTTCAACAATTATAAAAACTCTAAAAGAAGAGTTTGAGATGAAAGATCTTGGAAAGACTAAGTTTTGTCTCGGCCTGCAGATCGAGCATATAAAAGGTGGGATCTTTATTCATCAAACAACATACACAAAAAAGATCTTGAAAAGATTTTATATGGATAAGTCACATCCATTAAGTACCCCAATGATCGTAAGATCTTTGGATGTGAAAAAGGATCAATTCCGTCCTAAAGAAGAAAATGAAGATATCTTTGGTCCTGAAGTGCCATATCTTAGTGCCATTGGAGCACTAATGTATCTTGCTAATAATACGCGACCTGACATATCATTCGCGGTGAATTTACTAGCAAGGTATAGTTCCTCTCCAACCAGAAGACATTGGAGTGGAATCAAACAAATTTTTCGATATCTTCATGGAACGGTTGATATGGGATTGTTTTATCCCTAGAGTGTTTTTGGCTCAGGAGTTTGATCCAATATATTCTATCATCATGTGGACTGATTGATCATATGATAGCTCCAACTGTCTTGTTTGAAGATAATACAGCATGCATTGCTCAACTTAAGGGTGGATACATCAAAGGTGATAGAACAAAGCATATTTCTCCCAAATTCTTCTTCACTCATGACCTTCAAAATCAAGGGACAATTGATGTCCAACAGATCCGTTCAAGTGACAATCTGGCAGATTTATTTACAAAGTCACTCCACAAAATCCTCCTTGAAAGATTGGTACATGAGATTGGGATGCGCCGATTTCGAGACATTAAATAATGTCAGCAAGAGGGGGAGACTGTACTCTTTTTCCCTTTGTCAGATTTTTTTCCCATTGGGTTTTTCTTGACAAGGTTTTTAATGAGGCAGTCTCCATCACAAAGGATATTGTACTTTTTTTCCTTAACTAAGGTTTTTCCCACAGGGTTTTCCTTTAGTAAGGTTTTAACGAGGCAATAATCCTAAATGGTCATCCAAGGGGGAGTGTTGTGATATATATGAATGGATGCCCATTTAATACATTGTGACTTTCTTCACAATGTTGGGCGGCTAGCTTTTCCAATAGAGAATTTCAATTTCTCAAGAATGACTAAGCTTTATGAAGCTTTGAAAAAGAATGCATTGTACAAGTATAAATAGAAGGAGGGTCTAAAGCATAATACGTATAGTAATAATAAAACTAATATATTCCCTCTCTCTCTTTCTTATTATAAAGCATTTATTTACTTTTCTCTTACTACTAATACAAAAACAACAGCAATATAATAATATCCTTTTACTATAAACAAATGCTATTATCNTTATGTTACAACAAAAACTACTGTAATTGATTTTTTTAGATTTTATAGTTACTAGATTTGATTTGTTCTCATTTAATTTAACACAAATATAATTATTTAATCTATTCTATTATTAAAAACGATTATGGAAAAATATGAGTGATTATTTATTAAATTTAAGTTAAAATAAAAATTTATTTTTACGCAAAAGATTCATGGATGACTTCTCCTAAATTTTAAAGTGTATGACTTTGACGCCACCATCTAAATTGTAAAATAAAAAAGAAAATAAGTTTTTTAATATATATTAATTAATAAATATAATTTAAAATAAAGGTCTATTTTATTTCACTAAATAAGATCAGGAACTCAAAAGACAAAAGTATCAATCTATTTTATTTATCAGCCCCACTAGCCCCTTTTTGTATCTTGCTGAAAGTTTCTGAGAAATCTTGTTGTAGAGTGATGCTTTTTTCTCTTTAGCTAGCAAGTTTTTTATACTATTGTATGCAGCATCACGCCATCAAGTGCCTCTTCAAAGGGTAGTGGTTATGGTTTTGCTGATAAGGTTTGACACTATCACTACTAAGATTATGTTGTTATGTGTGGCTGAGTAACATCTACCATTAGTATTTTACTAGTTATCTGATGCTTGTAGTTGTTAAACTTTACAATGGATGTACACAGTTGAAAATGGAAATGAAGACAGAAAACTATTGTTTAACAGAGTTGGTAAATTTGAATTGATTCACTTCATGCTTTAGCTGGACTCCACATTTTTCTATCTTTCTCCATCCTTTCAACTTTAACATTGTTGCTGTTGATTGTTGAGAGATCCTTATGCAGCATAAAAATAAAGATCTATGAAGAGATACTAGTTTAGGATATGGATTAATAGTTTGTTGCAAATAGAAATCATTTGTCTGATGTGCATGTTCAATTTGAATGTTCCTCATTGCCACTGACTGTGGACTTCCATCAGATTTCATGGAAGATGGAGTAGGGAGTAGTGGAGTAACATACAGAGATAAGCAACCCTGGGTTGCGTCTTTTCAACCTCATTGGCAACACGGAGGATGGGAGCTATCTCGACAAGAGAGGAGGGTACCACCTCACTGTCGAATATCGACTCCCCGAGTTTCCCCGCCGTCTGTGTCCGCATGATCCGCCTCTGTGGCGCCTCCGAGGAGGGCCCCGCCCCTCCGGACGATATCCTACTCCTCTGATCTCCTCTCCTATTTTCTCTTCTTCACTTCACAAACAATGAGCCTAGAGATTCCAGCAGAATCTGCAGTGCAGAGGACAGTGTGTGAGAAACTTAACTGAAATGACATTGAATGCTTGTGGAAAAGACAAGAGCTGGATGGTTACCTTATGAAGCACAAGAGAGAAACCCTAGAAGAGCAAAACACACAGAAGAAGAGAGAATGTGCCGTTTGGGTGAGGATGGGGATTCAAAGAGGGCAAGCTAAAGCTACTTCGAAGCAAAGGAAAAGGGGAAAAAGAAACTACATCACACACACAGCTTTATATTATAGTAAAAATAAAAATTTTCAAATAAACAGGGGAGATGTAAATTTGAAGGCCCAGGTTTCAATTGCCTTAACTTTTCCCACCTTTGAGAAAATCAGTTTTCAGAAGCTTGTCTTTGGACAAAGCTCTTCTATTATTCTAGCTTTTTGAGTCGTCTTTGAATTTGAATCATGACAGTGATCTACTGAAGCTGCTGGGCACTCTCTTGTCTCAGTTGTTGTGGACCATATATTTATTTGCATCAAAGATTCTGGTATATCTGCAACCTTTTACATTATTTAATTGTAATCTCCTTTACTGATGATCAAATATCATAGAATTAATAGTTTATGCATATACATGGCATACAAAATGATCATACAATTGCCATTAATTTGCAGAGTTCCAGCTTGAACTATTAATGCAGTCCCTTTTTCTCTCTTGGGTAATTTCCTTATTATATTCTTTTTTTGTGTCTTTATTTGTGAATCATTCTTCCCTTCCTGGTACCGTTTGCGTCACCTGTTGATGCCATAGAATTTGTGTAGAGAAAGGAGGATTTATAACATGCATGGAATGATGTAAGTGTTTAAAAGTTAAACAAAAATCAATCGAATATATATATCAAGAATCGGATCAGGTGCTGGTGTAGTCTTATGAGTACGAGCTAAAATCTGCATGCAAAATAAAATTCCTAACCCTAATTAAAGTAATAAACATAGTACAATTGGCAAATAACAAATAACAAAGTCCTTCCTTAATGACATTCCATATTATATTCTGAAGATTATCGTGAGATACATTAAATATGCAGGATATATTGAATTTTTTCTGAGATATTCCGACATTATTCTTCACGATTGATGCTACATTACTCTTATATCTAGTAGGTACAATATAATCAACTAGAAAAAGTTCCTCTAAAAGGAGAATGTAAGGGTGTATCCCCCGCTGAATCATTTTGTGAGTTATGATTACAATACTTTTGTTGATCTAGACTTACATAAACATAAACCCTTGCCTTCATATTTGAAAAGCAAGCTGACTCTAGAGTAATGGTTAATACATAAGGGCATATTTGTCTTGCATGTTCATGCAATTTATACTGGAAGTATTACACAGTAAATTTGGAAAATGTATTTGAATATGGCTTGATGAGGTTAAAAATGTTTTATCTCAGTATTCAAATCCCAGAGATGAGAAACTCCCTCTACATGTTTATCTTGGATGATCTTATTCAGCATTTGCTGATTTTAAATACATTAATGAAAAATGTTTATCTAGTTCTCTCTGCATTGGCAAGTTGCTGTGTCTATTGGTCCTTTGATGTGCCATAATATTTCTGGCATCCCCTGGGGAACAATTAATTGTGTATATATTTTCCTTGCAGGCAAGTCTTTCGAAGGGAGAAAATGACAGTAGTTTGACCAAGATTACCATTGCAGGTCTATGTTTAAGGTTTGTGTTATATGCTCTGCCCGAATAACTACTATTGAAAGGATTAAGTAATTAACTAATCTTGTTTGCTCATGGGTCTTTCATATTACTTATAGGTGTTAATAGGACTTTAAGTTGAGTGGAAAATATATACAAACTAATCTAAAAGGATTTAAATTAATATAGGGTGTTTTGGTTTTAGTCTCTCAAAAAACATGTCTTGGCGTTTGTTAGCAGGCTTTTCCAATATTTGGTTCTTAGTCCTGCTGTTCTAAACTTTGATCATTGTAAGTCTAAACTCTCGAATGTTTAGTCCTTACATATGTTGGAAGTTTCTTTTTTGGTCCTTGTAAATATTTTATAAACCTTCTTTTGGATTTTATAATATCACCGCTTAATAGTGCTGGTCTAATAATAGAGACCAAAAACATAATGTTGGAACATAACTCAGACCCAAAGAAAGAAAAGATTGAGGGACAAAGACCAAAATGACTTATGGATATTAAAAATATCTTTAAGCCATCTGGGACAGGGTTGGGTGTCTTGCTTCTACTTGGTGCATCTTGGAGAGATTGGAAAGTTTTTATTGTTCTAAAGAACATGTTGTCATGCTAATCTTTGTATTGAGGATCTCTTGTCCTCCTCCTTGTTTGCATTATCCTTCTTCCCTGACATTAATGTTTCTTCCTTTAACAAGGAAAAAAACGAAAGAGAAAAGGAAAAACATATTAGCCAATGTGAAAAATATTGGGAATGGGTGGTGGCCTGTGTGGCACCTATAACTTTTGTTGTTAGATATCCTTGGTTGGCTCTTGAGCAAATAATTTCATTCAGAATGGGAAACAAGAAAGCAAACTATTAGCAATGTGCCCTACTTGGTTGTTTTAGTCTGCTATAGTCATAATGATGGTTTGGTTTTTCCATGCTGACTGTTGAAATAGTTTCCACTATTACTAAATTGCATATGTTTCTTGAAATGCAGTGACAAGTTTTCACACCTGCCATGTACGTTAGTGCAGCCATCTATGCATTCTGTTAAAAGAGAGTATTTTCATGTGCCAGAATTTGGTAATGCTTTATTAATTTAATTTTGCAATACTGGTAAGGATAATTTTGTTTCGGTGTTGTCCAGTAATGTGTTGTAAATTTATTGAAAAAGTTAGACAATGATGGCATAACATTTATTTAATATTACATACCTTCACATTAACGATAACAACGACGACAACAACAACAACAACAAAGCTTTGTCCTACTAAATAGGGATTACTACAAGGATCAAATGACACCATTGTGCCTGTCACCAATGATGCCTGAACATAGCCATATATTCCTTGCTTGATTAAATTTATTCAACCTCATTTTCTCCCTCTTGCAGCTAGAAGCTTTTGCATCCAATATATCCACTTGGAGAACAGCAGTGGCAATTGATTGAGGGAACTCCTCTAATCTGCCTCCATTCCCTTCAGATTGTGCCTTCTCCACTTCCACCATTTTTTGCTTCTCAAACTGTTATTAACTGTCAGCCTCTTATGGTATGTGCAATTTATTTCAACAAGTAACTTGCCTGCTATGCCTATATATTTGCTATGGTCATAGATTATGTTCTTTATTGATCTTTAATTATTTTCCAGATTCATCTTCAGGAAGAAGCTTGCCTTAGAATATCTTCTTTCTTAGCTGATAGAATTGTTGTCAATTCTGGTGATATTTTACCAGATTCCTCAGTAAACTCTCTTTTCTTCACTTTCAGTGGACTAGATCTTATGGTTCCTTTGGACAAGGCCAAGTTGGATATTTCTAAAAGCAACTAAGAATCGTCAAACCTCCTTTGCTGGTGCAAGGATTCACCCTCAATGAAACTAAGAATACTGAAACTGGATAAGGATCCTGCTTGTTTCTGTCTTTAGGAAGGTCAACCAATTGATGCTAGCCAGAGAAAGTGGAGTGCCAAAGCAGCCCAGATTACTTTATCTCTGGAAGCATGTACTGGCCCACCTGCACTTCACAATTCTCTTGCAGCCCTGATTACTTTAATAAATTTCTGTTTCTGTCTTTTTACGTGTATTTTGGGAGAGTTGGTGAGAAAATAGCAGTGGCTGGAAAAAGTAAACAATTGGAGGGAATTAAGAGCAAATCTTCTGGCGAAAAGTTAATGGACATAACTCCTAGTGACAGTGCTGCAAGTTTGGCAGTTAAAGACCCTTCAACTTCGATTTCTTGAGTCTTCACCATTGAATGTCGAGGGAATGCCTCTAGTTTAGTTTGTTGGAAATGATTTGTTCATTAGTGCCACTCATAGAACCTTTGGTCCACCGCACGCTGGGAGTGTTCAGATAGATTGCGTAGATGCTGAGAAGCACATAGCAGGAGAGAATGGCTCATTCTTAAGTTCTGGAGAAAATATTCCTTCAAGCAGTGATAATGGAAACCGTCAACTGAGAACTGTATTGAACATTCCGTCGCCAGAAGGTATTAAAGAATTATGAGTGATCTAGAGTCTAAAGTGGTGATAGTTGGGAAAATAAGGTGCCTTCAGCTTTCATCTTCTTTCTTTAGATGAAAAACAGAACTTCAACTATAATGGGGGATCAGAGTTCCAATTATGTGTAAGACATGGTCATGGATGTTAAGCTTTCATCCCTTGTAGCGCAGTAACCACTTTTTCAAGCTGAAACTGAAAAAGTAATCATATGGGGTTGGTTTAACCATGGAAACTTGGGATACATGAGAACTCAATCAAATCATTCTGAATCTGACGCAAGCTAAGCATGGACAATATCAGCATGATGTGATGTAACTAAATTAACAAGAAATGCACCATCCTTCTGACGAGCATTTCCTAACCAATACATAAAAATTATCTTAGAAAGAGAAATCAAGCCTCTTGTTTTTCTTTCTTTTTTGTTACTTTCTTTTCCTTCTTATTTTATACTTATATACATGAACAAATTTGATGTGACTGGCTCTAAAAAGAGCAATTGTCAAGATGAGGTTTAGGACCAAACCGCTCATTTTACAATACTGCCATGATCCATCACAGGGTAGCCAAAAAGCGTTTCAACCTTTTAAGAATTGAATTAATAGCAAATGGATCCATTTTTCAAATATTGAAAGCAACCTTATACAAATTATGTTGGGAGGGAACAAGAACTCACTTCATCAAAGAGAACTTCCAATACTAGTTCATCACTTTCAAACTTATCCATGAGTTTCTTGAACAAGTCAATAGCAGAACTGATGCAAAATGCGGTCACGTATAAATATAAGCGCATTACACATTGCAATTTAATTACAAAACGAATGAGAAATCAAATAGATGCTGAAGGGGAAATAAATTAAACCTTAGATGCTTGTGAACACAATATATGATAACCATCCAACTCTCCTTTGAATTTGGTGAACTCTTCCTAATATGTCCCTAAATTAGTTAAAGAGCTAAAGAAAGATATAGCAATATTGTGTTTTCAGAACCTACGAGCTAAGACTTATAACAGCTTTTGGTTCCAAATTGTATCCAGCTTTATTAATCTCCTCATATACTAAAAGTGCCTCGAACAACTGCCCATGTGATGCAAGAGCTGAGACAAGGACGCTCTTGATTTCATTTAAGCTTTTCGCTGGTATGTTTGAATCCAAAATGACCTACAATGTAAAACAAATTTTGTTTAGTTGGATATTCGAAATTGTATCAAATATTTTAATCATTTCAATTTCTCAAAGCGTTGTTTCCATTCAACTCTTTTTTCTCTTTGCTCTCTAACTCTCTTTCTCCTAGTTTAAAAATTGTTCAAATATCTAATGCTGTCATCCGTTTCTTCTCTTGAACGTTGCTTTTTCCACTGAGGGTATAAATGTGTGATTGTTACCTCCATTTCTAAGAGTAATATCTTCGGTTCAAATATATTAAGGTGGAAATTCAAGTGCAACTAACTTCACATAAGTTGATAATTGAGAATTATTTGACGAAAATTTAGTCAAATAAATCAAATCATTTAATCGCTCTCAACTGCACCTGAGTTTTTACCATATATTAACTTCACTCTACCAACTCTGATTCATCTTTTTACATAATTTTATTTAAGATCTTCTTAATCAAGTGAGAGTTAGTTCATATATGTGAAAAAAATTAAACTCTTATGCCCTATTGCATGTTTCTTTTTTCCTTATTCATGTGATTAATTTTACTACAAAATAAAAAAAACAAATTATAGCCAAAGTAGTAGTGTGTGTTGTGTATATATGGTTTTACTACTACTTTTACTAGCGATTTTTTATTTTGTTTCATAATTGATTTTAAAATTGTATTTGATTAGTGAATTTTAATTTTAATTTTAATTTTATTTTATATCTGCTCAGACACTTATTATAGTACATATCCGTCCACTGTTCAACTAGCATGTGTAAAGTGTACCACTTCTTTTTGCCAAAATCAGTAAACTGGGCAAAAACGGTTTTAAATCATTTCGGATGCACATCGGTCATTTTATAGATATGGAAAATGGAAAAGTTTGTTTGTCCCAGGTAAAATATACGCAAACTCACGGTCACGGACCAATTAGATTTATATAACATCCACAGTGACCCAAGTTTCAATTATCTTGAAAACTTAAAAGTAAAAACATAGGTCAAGGACTTCCGTTTCAGACATGTTGAAAGATGGGAAAACTATGCTTTATAGATAATTTTTTCTTTTGCTTTGCTTTTGGAAAGGGATCTCTTATCACTCAATCTAGTCTTTCCCTTTCCTCCTCTTGATGAAATTTAAAAAAAAAAAAAGGGAAAAGACCCATGAAGGACATTACCAGAAGCATTCATGAGAAGTTCGTCACCGCTAAATTTGGAACGCTAACAGCATAATCAGCAATGAAGCCTGAAATATCATCTTCATCAAAATCTGCATTACATAAAAAATGAATAACTCTAATTACTTATAAAAGACCACCATTAAGGACAACTTTGTAGAGCAAAACACAACTCCCTAGATAAACAAAAGTATAGCGCCAGAACTCAACAGATTCAACATCAACTCGTTCTTTCCGATTGGAAACAGATTTCTAATGTCTTAATTTATTTTGGCTCAAACCTATTTGGTGTTTAGAATTTAACTCATAATTGGAATTGAGCTTCTGAATCCAAATACTTGAAATGCATGTTAGAAATGGTGTGCCTTTCTAATGTTTGGAGTTGGTGCTCTAAAAACATGCTTCCTTTGGTCAATCCATCAATCTAGTTGCCTACATGGATAATATTGCCATTAGATGTAATGATTGTAAAGGCCAAAAGAGATAGAAAGTAAACAATAGAACTAGAAGAGCTGGGGTAGGAATGAACTAGTGTGAAATCACCCCTTCCCCAGTTATAGAATTATACTGGAAATGTAGAGCAGAAAAATATGGTAGTGTTAGATAGACTCCCATGCTCCGTTCCCAATTCTGTCTTAGTTCCTACCTTCTCATTATCCCTTTTTCCTCTATAGAGCAAGAATCTCTCTCTCATCCCTAACAGAATCGGCCCAGGATCACACACCCATCCACTAACTCTTGCACATGGCCTAATTAGTTACACAAGTGGTTCCCCACCATTTGCACTTTTATGTCTCCTATTCATGCTAGTAACGGAGGAATTCTATTGGCCCCCTGTTGCTGCCTCAATAGAATCTTCTTTCTTGCTCCCACCGTATTAGAATCATACAACAGGAATAGGTGCAATATGTTTCACAGGATTGAAGCAGCTCAATCAAAAACCAATTAGTGGCACAGATAGCACACTACTGCAAAGATTTGGCTTCCTTCCTCCTCCCAAAACCAACTTACCTAGTCAACAAGAACTGCTCCAGAGATCTAGAACACCCAACACATAAATATATAGAATTAGCCATAAAACAATTATTCAACTGATTCTAAACTAGCATTGTACATAATATATGTATCATGGGAAATAGTCTTTAATGTCTTCAAACCCATAATGCATCATTAGTGTTAATCTGTTAAGCACAACTGCCCAAATAAGCCATTTAATCTTTAAGGAGCTTTGGACTTCCAATGAATGTATCAAGGCAAAAAAGAATTTAGTTCAAAGAATGGGCTAGGAAATTGAAAGTAAGATATCAGACTGTGAAGTACCTACTCCTTAGGGAAACTAAACATTAAGAGCTAGCTGTTACGAGGAAAGAGCTAATCTCCTTAAATACAACATCAAGCATCCCATACTACCCAATATCGGACTTTGGGCACTCCATAATACCCAAGAACCTAACACAGACACAAGAGACAAAGACCTATTACCTAGACAAGGAGACAGGATGACAAAGTTAAAGAGACCCAAGACTAGGTGATTCCTAAACATGATAAAAACTCTCGATTGAGAAGTTGTGAATAGAAGATATCTCTAAGGATGTGGAAAAGGCTAACTAAATGAGAAGTTTCACTACATAGAAAAGGATTTTGAATCTGTCTCTACATAGATGCAAATGTATGTAAAGAAGTGCCTAAGGTTAACTCAAGTTATAATTACATGAAGACTACGTGATTAGCATAGTATGATCTATACCCTCAATGTGTTGTATATTTTGTCACTATCAACATAATAACTACTTAAGCAAGTGCAATAGTTGGATTATACTTGATCAGCAGTGGATCCGTATACTATATATTAGTACAAGAGAATCCAAAACACAAAAAGTTGTTAATTGCAGTACAATGACAAAGCACACCCATCACAATGCATGTTACACAATCCCAAATCAAATGAAGAAGGATTTCTTGTAAAAAGCATCAGCATAGTCTCTACATTAAAATAAAGCAAATTATGAATGTCCCACATGGTACTGCTAAAGAACTTACTGATTCACAGGAAAAGATCAATGCCTTAACCAGTGATTTTGGTATTTGAGAGTCCTCTGGGCAGCAACTTACCATTGCTAAAGAACTCAGTCAAAAGATTGAATCAATGGAGGGTTTATTGAAGCAATTACGGAATAAAACTTAGTCCCATTCATATTTGTATCTAATTAGAATATAAGATTGTCCTTTTTCTTTATTGATATTTTTTACATAGGTCACAATTCTTTTTGTATATAGCAAAGATCATATTGCCAAGTGTTGTATAAAATAGTTAGAAATTAGGATTCTTCATTATTGTAAGAAAAATTTTGTTCGGTTGAGCCGGTACTGCTGCGAAATAACAATTTTGGTAGCTTGCCTTTATCTCATGAAATTTTCTTTTGGGTGTTTTAATTTGTTCATGTGTAATACAGTATTCAGGAAATGTTTAATTAATATTTATCAAAAATTGCTGTAGATAATGGATAGCATGTTCATTGTGTTCAGTTATATTGTGTGAATATGTGCCCTACAATAATACAGAGGACTCTAGTTTTCGGTAAGTACGTGCCAATTTTGAGTTTTGTGTCACTGTAAGAAATAAAGAATATGCTGTAATACTGCACTCCTTTACTGAGTCTAGTAAGATGATGAAGCCAATAATAAAATTAACATGTTTGCTAAGAGTTCAAAGGTAAATAATAATCAAAGGCAAATAATAATGGAAGTCCGTTAAAAGCTGTTTCTAAACTCAAATATAAACTTGGTCACTGGAAAACAGATTCAAAGATAAAACCATGAAACAACCATTGAAGTGTTATAAAACAATTTTGTCATATCCAAAAAACAACCAATTCAAGTGTTGTAAACAATTGTCATATCCAAAAAATAACCCGTTGATACTACTTTGTAATTCACAAACAAAATGTTGTTACATGAATAATCTAATGTATGATGATTTCTTTCAACTTAAGAGTATTAAGCTTTTGCAATTTCTAACCCAAAAAATACATTAACATATTCCCTAAATCCATCCTCATTAGCCAAAAAATAAGTTTCTCTAATCTTGTGAAAGGTGTGGCAGGTGAGCAAGCTGTCAGACCCGGCCTGATGGCACTTCCCAGCAACTCGGTCCACGTGAAGTGTGTCAGCCACCTTCTCCAAACCGCCATAGAGGCCATTGCAGAACCTCATCACATGCTTCACATCATAAGCATTTCCCCCAAACAGCTCTTTTACAAGCACCAAGAACTCCTCCAAGCTTTTCGGAAGAACACCCCAAGTCAGAATCTTCACCAAATATCCAATATCATAAGCACCATGGAATGTGACCCATGTCAGTGATTTGTTGAACAGCAGCCCAGATACTGCTGCCAACTTCGCAAAATGCAGCGAAGAAACTCCAGCCACTGCATTGCGTGCAAAGTCGATGCCCTGGCTGCGTAGGAGTGCCACAGAGTCCTTTGCGTGGATGTCACGCATGAGGTTGAAGTCTCGGAAATTGAACTGCCAGATGTAGTGAGTTCTGTTGTTGGTTCCTAGGTCAGGGAGGTTGCCGTGCTCGTCTGATAGAGTGAGTCCAAGCTGAATGATTTTGAGCGCGTCCACATTGGCCTTCATGACTTGGTAAGTTTCCTCTGGGACAAGATTCCGGTAGTTCTTGTTGCGGGGAAGGATGACTACACCGGGAAACTCAGTGTCAATGGAGACAAATCGATATTTGTCAATGAGGCTGCTTATGATTTGGAACTCGGAATCAGCATTGGCAGCCCACACTTGCCTGATGACAACTGAACTATTGGGACTAGGCTCTAGAAGCGGCAGTCGCTCCACAAACCTTGGCTGAACAGCACAATAAAATGGCGGAAAACCAACCACCATAGGCGGTGTCATAAAAAAAGCTCTCGGTAGTTGTTGAAGTCGTTCTCGTTCATCATCGATCCTCGTCATTCTTGTATACATGGTCGTCATGCTCTTCCTGGAAAGCAATTCTGTTAAATTCTTAGAAACTGAAGAAAAAGATAGAACAAAGGAATGCAAATTGTGTGCTATGTATGGGTGAGCTGGGAATTTCTTTGGACGGGTTCCTCTAAAGAATGCTTTGAGGCTTGGGTGGATAGGGATATGAGTAAGAAAAGGAGTTTCTTGAAGTGATGTGGTTTGTGTGAAAAGGTAGGAATGAGATGATCTTCAACAATGTTATGTTTGATGAAAACATAATGAAACTTGACATAGTTGTTTCCTGTTTGTGCTTCAAACTGGAACGCGGGGAGAGGGAGCAAAGAACCTTTCATGCAGGTGTGGACATTGTTGTTTATGTGCTGCCTTCTACTAGTTGTTATTTAGGAATTAGGATTCTGTACGCGCGTGAAATGAAACTAAAATTTGAGAATCAATTCAAAGACAACCAAATGTGAAGATAGATTAAAGGGTGCGTTTTGGTCTTTAGTCTTTAGTGTCAAAGATATGTATGATTTATAGGGGAATATATATACTTTTACTTTGAAAAAAATATATATAAAATAAATTAGCAACACATCACTTAATAATTAAATCCTAACCTCTTATACGCCCAATCTTAATTATAAACCCATACTTAATTGAGAAATCAAACATTCGCAAGGAAGATATAGGATTTAATATGAATTTAATGAATGAATGAATGAATAATATTGAACATACATCTTATGAAAAGACTTGGCAACTCATGTTACCGCGAGTGGTTGACTTAGAAGTCTAGAAATAAGAAGACCAACTAAATCAAGCTCCAATTGTTTAATGTGAACAATGACAACAATAAATATTCAAATTTATTAATTGCAAACGGAATCTTTTAGATTTTATAGTTAAAAGATTCATAGTTACTAGACTTAATTTGTTCTGATTTAATTTAACATAAATATAATTATTTGATCTATTCTATTATTAAAAACTATTGTGTAAAAATATTTGAGTGATTATTATTCTATTTTTTAAATTTAATTTCATTGCAAGAGATTTATGCACGACTTCTCCTAATTTTTTAAAGTGTACTAGTGTATATTTTCGTACTCTATACATAGAGGTGGCAAACGGGCCTAAATCCGACAGGTCGGCCTGCGTAACCTGCCAAAAAAGGCGAAATGAGCTGGAAAATTGGGACCGTCAAATAGCAAAAGTTCGCCTAATCCGCAACGCTTAAACAGCCGGTTTTGGCGGGACGGGACGGGCTTCCCCGTCCGGCGTAGTGTTCTTTTAGTGAGGGGGTATTTTTACAATTTTTTTGTCAAGACCTAACATCCTCCAACCTAACTTACTAGAGTATGAAGATAAAAATTGAGTGGTTTGGATTATGTTTATGTTACTTTGGAAACAATATTTATAATTATGTTTTAAATTATGTTTCTTTTGCTTTGGAAAGAATATTTATACTTATGTTTTGGATGAAACTTGGTTTATAATTATGTTTATTAGATATTTATAATTACAAAGATTTTAATGTTTATGAATATAAAAAATATAATTTTTTATGTTTTTAGAAATTATAAATTTATTAATATGATTGTGAAATTATATATATTATTTAGTAATTAATAGTATAAAAAAGGAGGAGCTTTGGCGGGATTAGCCCGCCAGCCCGCAGTTAGGCAGGACGGGGTGGGATTCTAGGACCGCCTCACTAAGCGGGGCGGTGTGGGCCAACTCGCTAAAAAGTGAGCTGTCTTAATCAATTTGAATTTGTTAAGTGATCATTTCATTCGTCCGCTTAAACAATTATTAGGAGTTAGAATCTCGCCTTGTGTATATAGCAATCCATTGGCTAGCGATAAATCCTTAATAAATGGAGTATCAATACGTGGTTAGACTTGACAGGAGTTTCCGAATACGCGGGTACTCAATCCATCCATACTCGGATGGAGATGGTAATAACTTGACCCGAGTCGGGGCAGATTTTGCTCAGGATAGGACATGGTCGGGTTTAATGTATACCCGCCTCGTATATATACATATAAACACTTTTAGGAATTAGGATTTGCCTCACATCACAGATTCAGTGGTTCATAGCTTCAGTCTATACTCTATAGTCATGCAAGATAAATTCAGTCATTCTCACCCAAAATCTTCTTCTTCTCGACTTCTTCACAAAAAATCGCACAGCTTCCGTCATCGTTGTTGCTGAGTCCATCGCTGCCTACCCTTCACAACTCCCATCTTCCTTCACAGCCAGGGACGGAACCACGTTTAATACAGAGGGGGCATCCCCCCGCCGCACAAAATTTTTTAAAAAAAGTTAATACTTATATACATATATACCACTTATTATATTATATTTGTTCCAAAATAAAATATAAATAGTTTTTTTGTATTTTATGTTAAAAAATATTTTGTTAAACTTAACACATAATAATAATTATATTGTTAAATTTGATTTAGTATGAAAAATAAATAAATAAACTCAAAAAATAGTGATAATTAATTTTAATATATTAGTAATTAATTAATAATTAA
>NC_029774.3:26232243-26260364 GCF_000817695.3 Arachis duranensis | reverse complement strand
TTAAATGTTATACTATATGTATGAAATTATATTTTATTATTTTAAATATTATAATAATGATTGTGTGTATATTTCTAGTTCTTATCAATATGTATTAGATAGTTCTAATTTTAAATTTTGAATATATCTAAACCAATTTGGATTGGTCAAGTGATCAACTTAGTCGTCCGCTTAAGTAAGTATTGAGGGTTCGAATTTCGTCTCGTATGTATAGCAACTCGTTGCCGGCCAATTGTAGATTCTTAAATGGAATTCAAATTCATAACGGATTAGTCCTTAACTTGTTGAGTATCGTGGGAAGCAAAAAAAATCTATACCTAAATTTTATTATATTTTTGCCCCCATTACTAAATTTTTCTGGCTCCGTCACTGTTCACTGCTCATGTCATCATCGCTGCTCATCTCGTTACCATCACTGTTGAGTTCATTGCCACCTTTCTCCTGCCGAGTTCCTTTTCTCTAGGTAAATTTCCCTCTCTCTCTCTTTCTCTCTCTTTCATTGTGAGTCTGTTAAGTTCTTCTCTTCTTCTTCTACAGATTCATCACTTTGTCGCCGTTGCTATGAGCCCCGACGTTGCCGTTGCATTTTCATCTGAGTCTGTCACCGAATAAAATAGAATTTTCATTAAAGTTAAAAATAGACATGCATGAGATCATTTTCGCATGTAATTTCTGAATTTTCTCATCCAAATTTGATCTATGTGGTTGAGTATTTTAGTATGGGATCATCGTGGTTTTGTTGCGACACTAATGTGATAAAAGTTTCGGTAATTTTATAACTAATATATGAGATAGATCAGATTATTAAAGTAATAACAGAAATAACGTTCAGATTTGCGCGTAAAATTTATAAGAGGTGATTATTTCAGAAAAATTTATATTTATAACCCAAGTAGAGGATTGATAGAAAATTATTATTTCTTAATATATTTATGGACAATACATATATTAATTATAATCGCAAATTAAGTAATTTCTCATTAAATGACTTATATAACGGTGATCTCATTTATTGTCATAAATGTTGAATTAAATAAGTCATTATTATTTTTTATTTGGATAAATGAGATTATAATCATAGATACTATTTTTATTTGATTTTTAGGGTTTAATGAGTGTCACACTCAAATATAAATAATAACTTCAGGATTTTGGTCTCCAACACATCAAACTCGCCTTCATAGCTCTTTTCCCACATAAAATTGTGATTCATCCCTATCAGAAATACAGAAAGTTTTGGTTGACGAAGATCAAAGAATCACAAGAGGCAAGCTCTTTGATCTCAATCATACTCTCGAATGAAGAGACGCTTTCGCGCTCTTAGTTATAGTTTTTAATGATTTAACATGATTGATCTTGACTTTGAGAAATCCTAAAATTTTCAGCTAAAATAGAAATTTTATTCAATCAAATTATAATAAATAAT
Organism: Arachis duranensis; assembly: GCF_000817695.3. Taxonomy (NCBI): domain Eukaryota; kingdom Viridiplantae; phylum Streptophyta; class Magnoliopsida; order Fabales; family Fabaceae; genus Arachis; species Arachis duranensis. Next base: position 26,258,938 of record NC_029774.3, on the reverse strand, counting down.
TTTATTGAATTAAATTATATTAATGTAATCATTGGATGACAAAGAATGCTAGAAAAATAAATAATATTTTAAGAGTATAGAAATATTAAATTGTCATTTTAATTTATTTTTTTAATCAACAATAATAAATATCTTAAATTAATTAAATTTTTTCAAAAATTATACATCTAAAATCATTTTATTTTTTCAAAAATCTTTTGAAAATACAATGGTTCAATGAGGTTGACTATTGAGAATTGAATATAACATTTTTAAATTCGTATTTTCAACAAAAAGATGTTCTTAGTTCTATCCATCCTAAATAATTCTATATTCACTATTACTTATCCATCTAAATAATTCTAACATCGATAGAATATTATTTTTAGATGCAAAAAATTGAAAATATATTTATTCTATTTCAAAAATTAATATTCATATTTAACTTAGAATTTCAACAAATATGACAAAAAAATATTATATTTTTTAGTTAAAAAATTAAAGTAAAATATCTATAAATATATTTTTGTGCTTTAGCTTTAGATTTTTAAAAAAAAATTTGGCAAGTTAATGGAATCAAATTATATTTCTATAACATATATAAGAATGTATATTACACAAATAAAAAAAATTAGGTATAGTAAGAACAAATACATAAATTAAAATAAAATTTAAAAAAATAAGAATCAATAAAATATTGAAGAAAAGATATATAAATAGAAGAGAAACAAAATTATTAGTCGGAAGAAAAATAATTTAATAAATTTTATGTGTATATAAAAGAAGAATAAAAAGAAGATATACAGTCCCTTATTTAATTTAGCATGATTTATGGGAATAAATACATAGAATAAGAAAATAAAAAAATAATAAAGAAAAGCTAAATATCTGAATTAATATCAAAAAATAAAAAATAATAAAATAATGATAATTTATCATAATCTTAATCTCTTAATATAATTAATTAATAACAATATAATTAGTCTACCATAATCTTAATTTAATCTTTTAATATAATTAATTTTAATTAAATAATCAAATAAATTGAATATAAATATGTCTAATCTAATCATATAAAGAAATAATAAATTTTCTACAATTAGACATATTATATATATATATATATTGGCTCATAAAAAGACTTTTCAAAGGTTTTGGGTCTTTTACTGAACAAAGTAAATGTCACAATAATTATATTACTAATTGAGAAAATAATAATTTAATCAATTTAAATTTTTATTGAAAATAGACAATTAAATATCATCAATGAATAAAAATAAATAGAATATAATATATTAAAAATTAATTTTGGTAGTATAAATAATAAAATTAAATTATTATATACAATCTTTACTTTTTACCTTATTATGATTGAAGTTAACATTAATGGTAAAAAAACTAATTTTAAATAGTCCTAATTTATATTTTACAACATAATTAAAGCACAATTCATAATTTTTTATTTTGTGATTAATCAACATTTTTTAAATTTTTTGGTTAAGTCTTCTATATTTTATGATTGATAAATTTTTTCTATAAAATACAAATTTATGATGAATTATTACAATTATAATTAATTAAAAAAATCAAGAAAAAATTATAAAAAATAAATAAAAGATAAAAAATAGAGTAAATATTTATTTTGAAACTAAAAATTTGTTAATTGTGCTAGAAATTCTAAAAATTTGTATCTTATTATATAATCAATTTTGTTACTCGCTTTAACTTTATTATTCATTTATTGTATCAGAAAAAGTATATAATATCACACTTATTTTAAAAAAGATGAAACTCTTCAAATATACGGTGTAATATATAATTTAAAAACAATAAAATAAAAATATCTAGAATTTTATAATAGAATTTGAAATTTTCAATGACGATAATACAAAGTGTTTAAATCGACCAAATGGATTCAATTATTATCCTTTACACATCTTATTTAAATTTGAATTTTAAAATTTAATTTGTATCTTTTTTTCCTAATATAAATTATTTTTGACAAAAAATAGAGAAAAAATTTATTAGACCAAAAAATATCCTATTAAAAAATTATTATAAGGAGATTTATAATTAGAAAAGAATAGAATAAAAGTATTAATAATAATTAAGAAAAAGAAACGAAGCTTGTATTAAAGAATGTTAAAAAAGAAATAATAAAGTTCATATTCATAATAATAATGCTGAGAAATGATGTTGCTGCTTTAGGCTTCTAACCTTCGTTTTTGGCCATTTTTTTTTTTTGCTTTTTTTAATTATTAAGTCATAAAAAAAATAAAGAACAATTCAAGAAAACGAAAACAGCAAGATCGAAAACAGTAAGATCAATGTAACTATACAAATCAAAATACATAGGAGAAAAATAAACTATTATAGGATAGAATTAACATGAGTATATTTCATCATTAAATAAACAAAGTTAACGCACAACAAAATTACATGTAAAGAGAAAAAAAAAGAAAAAAGAGTTAAAATATCTAAAGTGGTAAAAAGATTATTTTATAGAAGACTATAAAGTAATGAACTTCTAACTAAATTAAATTGTATTTATTATTATTAAAAAGGGTAAGAGAGAGCAGTAGAGAAAATGTTTGTGTGTATTCAAGTTGTGTAGAATGATACAATATATAAGGATATTTATAGGTGCTAAGAGAATTGAAATAATAAAGACGTAATATCCTATAATAAATATTCAGATATGTTAAATAATGCTAATTGATCTAATTGATCCTAACTATACTCTAACAATTATATTCAATTAATTGATATACATAATAATAATATTAAATTGTGTGATACTTAAATATCTAATCAAATCAATTAGTTGATATAATTAATCCACCGTAATGAATTGTATTTTATGAGTTAAAAGAAATAAATTATGAAACATTCTAAGAAGCATGCCACGTCAACTTTATCATTAAGTTCGAAAATTCGATTTTTATATAATAGATTATATTAGATTAGATTAGATAGAATAGATAGATATCTCATTATTTGTTATTTTAACTTATCTATTATATATTTTTGTTTTATATTTACCACTCAATATATTGAAATACAATTTATATCTAGATAGGAATTACATAGATATTTAATTAAAAGAGCATTTAATTTTTTAAAAAATATAATAGCATGTTTAATTTCTTTAATTTTTTTACAGTTTTTTTGTGTTTTTTAAATAAAAGACAAGCCTATAGCAAAAATAGGAAGAGATGATAGTATTTATTGGAGAGAAAAAATAAATATAATTAAAATCTGTACATTCAAAATATGTTTAAACTTTGAAAAATGAGATGAGACATGAGAACACACAGACACTTGATTTTAATGAATCTGTTTACACTATTCAATTCAGTGTTCTTTAACTTTCTATTTTCTTCTTTTCTATTTCATATGAATTTATCAGTGCCAAACATGCATCACATAGAGTGTTTTTTAACTCCATCCTAATCCATATATTGTCTTTGCTAAACAAAATATAAAAGAAAAAAAGACAATAAATAAATTAAGGTTATTATTATTTAAAGAGAAAATGATAGATTAGTATTTTTGTATTTTAAATTAATTAAGATCTAAATAAAAGATAACGTTAATGTAAAAAAATTAAATTAAAATTAACTCAAACATTGATATTTAAATTATAAAAAAAATTGATTTTCATATTTTATAAAATATCATAATGGCAGTAATTGTAAACATGACGCTAATTAAAATTAAATAAAGTAACACAGATAAAATAAATAAAAAATAGAAAATAACTTAATCTTGTATAAAATTTACCTATAAAATTCTGCACCGAAAAATAAATTGAATTTTAGTATATTAATAATATAAAATATTTTATATAATCATTCAATTCAATTAGATTTATCTATTTAGATCATTATTAAAAAATAAATTTAAGATACCGACATACAATTACTTTAAATTAAGCAACAATTATCAATACTATATAAGGGACACAGTATTCCACTAAAAGTAATTTTCATAAGAAATATTTTTTCAATTTTCTATACTAAAAAAGTAAAATTAATTAAGTAATATATTATAATAAATTATATTGATATTTAAATATTTAATCAAATTAATTAACTGATATAATTAAGTCATGGTAATAAATTGTATTGAATGAGTTAAAATAATTAAATCAGGAAACACTCTCCACTCTCCAGAATATGAACGTCAGCTCTACATTAAGTGTAGAAATCCAATTTTTATATAATAGAATACGAGAATGCTAGGGGAACAATGACTTTGTTGAACAATATGAACAACGAGCCCTAGAAATTAGCCCAATTAGATTACTAACATAGGTATACCCGTAAACACCCCTCTTCAGTAAATCATAGTTTTAATTATCTTAATTACCACCATCATAATCATTGCATCTACTCCTCCCTTCTTTGACCCAGCAGTCAAAACCTTTTCCCTTCCCTACTTTTCAAACAACGTTCAGTAAACATTAACCATCCCTCACCGCCATTTGAAACGGAAATGACAACGGAGGATCTTCCACATTAGCCGCTTCTTTTCTGCAGCAACCTGGCGTCCATCCTGCCACTCGCCGAACGGAGCATCTCCCGGCCCCTCCATTGTGAAGACGAGCAGCAGCAGGCGAACCCTCCTGTTGTCGTCGCGTGGAAGTTGGAGTCATCCTCGGATACAACAAGAGAAGTCGTGGGATGTATTTCCCATCCCAGATTGAAGGTCAGTAACATAATAACCGTTTATTCAAGGTTTAGATGTTCATAGGAACTTTTATGTTCTGTTTGCATAGAAGAGTTTTGCTGATTGCAGAAATTTATGGGCCTGTTTGATTTCTCCAAGTGTTTGTGAACATAAGGAAGTTGAAAGGAACAATGAACTGTACATGTTTCTAAGCATCCGGTTTTTCGCGTCTTGTTTTTTAATGATTTACTGTATTTGGGTTTGTGTTGCCTCTGGGTATTAGTAAGTCGGCAATTTGTGTGAAGCACGTGTCATTTTTATTCATTAACGGATGGTTGAATTTGCAAGTTAATTGGTCCTTTTGATTTAATTAATACTTGGGCCACAAAAAATTATACTAGATGAATGTTTAAAGTTGGGCGTTGTGACATGATATAAAGCATTTAAGAAGCAATTTCTATTAATACTAATATCTAAAGCCTATAAAGCTGATTATATTATGACTTGTGTTGGTGACTTTCGTAATAAGAAGTTCAATTTTGACTGTCATGCTTCCAGGGACCTTATGTTACTTGTTTTTTTTTGTTATCTGCCTGTGTTCTCATAATGCGCACCATTGTTGGTGTTCTGCTGGTGATATTCATATTTTTTTTGAAATTACAGCAAAGATAGTAAAATCACATGGTTAATGGATGGTTGGACTAAAGCGAACTATATGAAATTTGATGGAGTTTGGACTTGATATTTTAGAAGTCTTTTCTTTATATGTTTCTGGTTCATGTGATTGAGTTTTAAATTCAACGAATTAGGAATGTTCAATTTTGTAAGAAACAATTGATGAAAAAAAAGGTGGCTTTTAGTGGTGGCTTAACTAGATATAAGTTAAATTGGTTGTCAATGCTATACTTGCATAATGTTTGACATCTACATATTTATGATTTTTTTATTTTCGATCATAGATGTTATAAAGACTCATGCTAAAATTTTTAAAATAATTCATAGTTATATAGAATATGACACAGCAGATCAAAATAAATAGTGCGTTGCCTTGACATTGCAAATTAATTGGTCCTTTTAATTTTATTAATACTTGCAGCGGAAAAAATTATATTAGATGAATGTTTAAAGTTTAGACTTGTGACATGATATAAAGCATTTAGGAAGCAATTTCTATTGTTACTAATATCTGGAGTCAATCAAGCTGATTATATTATGACTTGTGTTGGTGATGTTCGTAATAAGGAGTTCAATTTTGATTGCTACGCTTCCAAGGACCTTGTTTTACTTGATTTTTTGTTATCTGCCTGTTTACTCATATTGCGCACGACTGTGGGTGTTCTGCGGTTGATTTTCATATTTTTTTTTGAAATTTCAGCAAAGATAGTAATATCATATGGTTTATGGATGCTTGGATTAAAGCGAACGGTATGAAATTTGATGGAGTTTGGACTTCATATCTTAGAATTCTTTTCTTTATATGTTTCAGGTTCATGTGATTGACTTTTAATTTCTATGAATTACGGATGTTTAATTTTGTAAGAAACGATGGATGCAAAAAAGAGATAGCTTTTAGTGGTGGCTTGACTAGATATGAGTTGAATTGGTTGTAAATACTATAGTTGCATAATGTTTGATGTCTACGTATTTATGACTTTATTATTTTCGATCATGGATGTTGTAAAGACTCGTGTTAAAATTTTAAGAATAATATATAGTTATACAGAAATAATATTTTTTATGCGTGTGAAATTTTTTTTTCTAAATAATACGAGCAGATTATTGATGAACCTGTGAGGAAGAACCGAGAAAGCAATAGATGTACCTAGAGCCCATTTGGGAAGCAGCAGAAGCTACTTTTTTTTTACTTTTAAATTATGAAAAGTCACAATAAAAAAAAACTAAAAAATAGCAACAAAATATACATTGACATACATTTCATATTCATTTTTTATTTTCATCTACTATATCATGCACAATAAAATAACAAGTACTAACTATACAATAATTTCTTTTGCATTGCCATCAAGATTATTATGAATTAGAATTTTAATATCCATTCTCTTGTGTAAAAAAATTGTATTTTTTTAGTTGTTTATCCAAACACTTCAACTTTAAAATAAGTACTTTTATAACTAAAAATCAACATAAAATAATTTATTTATAAGTTGTTATTAATAAAAGTCCTTCTCCTTTAAGCTATTTTTTCAAAAGAGCTTATTTAAGTTGTTAACCCAAATTGGACCTTAGTCTTAAGATCACAAATACCTTTTTCACATTGTTTACGTGTTTTCGTGGTGGAATTTTGTTATAACAGAAATGATAAATTTTCATGGTGAATAACATATTTAGTTCTCTAACTACTTTGATTCTGTTTCAAGATATTAGCGAAGCGTAAAAGTTTAGTTAAGAACAACCATCTGGTACCAACAAAAATAACCATCCGCTATCATATGGAATCGAACATCCAGCCTTTACTATTTGTTACTATTTACACACTACACCAAGACTCTTCTAAATAACCATTTGGGTGACAATAGAGATAACCATATGTTAGCCTATAGAATCGAACATCCAACCTTTATTACTTGTAACTGACCACATACTCTACACTAAGACTATTACGAATAATCATCTGGGTACCAGTAAAAATAACCATCCACTACCCTATTGAATCGAACATCCATATTAAAATTCTTGTAACTAATCACACACACTACACCCAGATTATTCAAAATAACCATCTGGGTAACAAAAGAAATAACCATTCGCTTTCCTATTAAATCGAACATCCAGTTTATAATACTTTTAACGAATCACACACTACACCCAAATTATTTAAAATAACCATCTGACTAACAATAGAAATAAACATCTGCTATCCTATTAAATCGAATATTCAATTTAACATAATTGCAATTAATTATACACACCACACCAAGGGTATTACAAAATAACCATCTGGGTACCAAATAACCATCTGCTACGCTATTGAATCGAAACCGACTTTCTTTGCATATGTTGCATAAAAATTCTAAGCCAGCTTCAAATGCTCAAATCGCATCCCAACTCTTGGTATTTTGTCTTCGACAAGGCAACTATGATCCGGTAACTGCGAATCAGTTCAAAACATACATCATTCAATGAACATGAGGATTAATGATTGATTCAAATATGCAGTTCACAAAAAAACAACAATATACTAGAGACCAAACCTCATCAACAAGATCCGTGTCATCACTTTCAGTAATGTCCATACATTCTATGACTTACAATCAAACATACACAAATTAATTAGATACCGTACTATTAAACAAGTTTCAACTAAAAAGATTTTTTTAATATTTTTTCCAAAAATATCATTAAAAATTTATTACTATACATAACTTACAAGAAATAATAACAATGAAAAGTGTACTCATAAAAAATATCACCTAATTAGTTAGGCTTATATTAAGTATTTATATAGAGCATGTCTTACGGCCTGGCCCAAAGGGAACTTGGGCCAACCCGACCCACTTACCACCCGACCTGAACGGTTGGATGATGCGCCCATATCCGACCCGAACATGCGTCCGGGACAGCTGGCCACCACAGCTGTACAAGAAAACTTCGAAGAAGGCGGGTTCTGCCCTCGTGGGATCCACATCTGACATAGTATATAAGGGGAGGGTCCTACCCCTCCCCCAAGGTACGTCACACATTCCACCTAACCAATTTCTCACCTGCACACTAACTGACTAGAGCGTCGGAGTGTCTTTGCAGGTGACACCCCCTCCTTCCTTCCACAACGAGAGCTCGGCCACCCGGTAGACCCGATCCTAGCACAATCACGATCGAAGCATTCCCACCTCCTCAAATATCCACCCGAACCGTCCGGTAACCGTTCAATTGAACATTGGCGCCGTCTGTGGAAACGCCTAAATGGAAGTCGTGCCGGGCTTTGGAGACCAAGGCCGAACAACCGGCGCAGAGGGGGCAGCCTCTGTCACCTCACCGGGAGGGCGACGAAGGTCCCCCCGACAACGCATCGAACCACGCACGAGGACGCGAGAGACGCGACCCTTCGGAGGAACTGGCGGTGACAGCGCCAGAATAATGCAGGAGCTACGCCATAGGGTCCAGAACCTAGAACGACAACTAGCCAATCAGGAGCATGATCGACGAACCACCGATCCTAGCTACTCCCCGTCCCCTGAAAGCCGGGATAGAGATTCCCACCGGAGTCGCCCCCGGCACACCTCCGCTTCCAGAACGGAAGCGAAAAGCACCCGAGAAGATTCGCCCATCCCGAGAAGACGAAACGACACAATCATCTACTCCCGAGGCAAGGAAACGCGCCACACGGGACGAGATCGCGAAGACAGAGAAGGGAGGCCTGTGAGGACACGGCGACCCGTGATAATGGGCGCCACCCCGTTCCATCGGTCCATCCTTGAGGTCCGATTGCCGAAGCACTTCAACAAACCAACGGACATGAGGTACGATGGAATCCAAGACCCTCTGGAACCCCTCACGGCCTTCGAGGCTAGAATGAATATGGAGGGAGTAGGAAACGAGGTGAGGTGCCGGGACTTCCCGGTCACCCTGGCTGGACCTGCGATCCGATGGTTTAACGACCTCCCGCAGGGATCCATCTATGGGTTTTCGGACATCAGCCGTGCCTTCTTAGCTCAATTCACAACACGAATAGCAAAGGCAAAGCACCCGATCAACCTGCTCAGGATAACCCAAAGGTTCGGGGAGCCGACCAGAAAATACCTGGACCGCTTCAACGATGAATGCTTGGAAATTGATGGCCTAACCGACTCGGTGGCCAGCCTCTGCCTGACGAACAGCCTCCTCAACGAGGACTTCCGAAAACACCTCACCACGAAACCAGTTTGGACGATGCACGAGATCCAAACGGTAGCTAAGGAATACATAAATGACGAGGAAGTCAGCCAGGTCGTGGCTGCCAATAAACGACACTCCGGCTACAATCAACCTAGGCAACAAGGTAACGGAGAGAGACAGAAAGAACAAGCCAAAGAGGGAGGGCCGAGCAAGGCACCCAGACCTTTTCTCCGGATCGGGAAATTCACCAACTACACTCCACTCACTCTCCCCATCATGGAAGTTTACTAGCAAATAGCCGAGAAAGGAATCTTGTCGAAGCCCCGGCCACTCAAGGACCGTACGGGGGGAAACACGAGCCTCTACTGTGACTACCACAAGGGCTATGGGCACCAAACACAGGACTGCTTTGACCTGAAAGATGCACTAGAGCAAGCGATAAGGGACGGTAAACTAACAGAATTCTCCCATCTTATAAGGGAGCCGAGGAGGCGACATCGCGACAAAGACGAGGAAGGCAAGACCCGGTCGGCAAAGCGGCGACAAGAGCCAGAAGACAAAGACCACGGTCTCACCGTGATAAACGTAGTAACCGCCAAAAACACCGCACCAAGGTCGAGGTCGGCGCACAAGAAAGACGCCAAGGTCCTGGCGGTCTCCTCCTCGCCGATGCGAAGCTCTAAGAAGCCCCCATCTATCTCTTTCGGACCGAAAGATTAGTGGTTCGACGAGTCCCCTGAAAATCCACCCATGGTCATCACGGCCAGAGTGGGAACCGGCTCGTCAAACGAATCCATGTCGACATGGGGCAGACTCGAATATTATGTTCCGTAACGTGTTCGACGCACTGGGGTTAAGGGACGCCGACCTATCGACTCACCAGCACGGGGTCATCGGATTAGGCGACCACTTCATCAAACCAGATGGATTGATATCCCTGCCGATTTCCGTAGGGCAGGCCCAAGGCCGAAGATTGGCAATGGCTGAGTTCGTGGTTTTCCGAGATTCCACGGCCTACAACATCATCTTGGGGAGGAAGACGATTAACGATGTTGAAGCCATAATCAACACAAAGCTACTAGTCATGAAATTTGTTACCGACAACGGATCTATAGGGTCCATTATGGGAGACCTAGAGACGGCGGTCGCTTGCGACAAAGCCAGCCTCCCCCTAAGGAAGAAATCTAAAGAGGCTCCGGGGGTGTTCCTAGCTGACCTAGACGCCAGGGTAGACGACAAGCCCAGACCAGAACCGGAGGGGGACCTGGAAAAATTCAGGGTCAGTGACACAGAGGGAAAGTTCACGTTTGTCAATAGAAACCTTCCACATGAATTGAAGGAGCCTCTGGTGGAAATGATCAGGGCCAATGGGGATTTATTTGCCTGGACACCGGCCGACATGCCGGGCATAAACCCCGAAGTTATGTCACACCACCTGGCCGTCAAATCGGAAGCACGCCCGGTAGCCCAGTGGAGAAGAAAGATGTCGCGGGAGAGGGCGGAGGAGGTGGCCAAACAGACGGCCAGCCTCCTAGAAGCAGGTTTCATACGGGAACTAGACTACTCGACCTGGCTCTCGAATGTAGTTCTGGTAAAAAAGCACAGCGGCAAATGGAGAATGTGCGCTACTCCAACCTCAACAAGGCATGCCCTAAAGATTATTTTCCCCTCCCAACATAGACACACTCGTCGACGCGGCAGCGGGCTACCGGTATCTGAGCTTCATGGATGCCTATTCCGGCTACAATCAGATATCGATGCACCGACCCGACGAGGACAAGACAGCATTTATAACGCCTGGGGGAACCTTCTGTTACAAGGTGATGCCCTTAGGCTTAAAAAACGCAGGGGCAACATACCAAAGACTGATGAACAAAATATTTTGCAACCTCATAGGCAAGACAGTGGAAGTCTGTGTAGACGACATCCTCGTGAAAACTACGCGACCCGACGACCTCCTGAATGACCTGGCAAATGTATTCGCGTCTCTCCGACAATACGGTATGAGGTTCAATCCCCTCAAATGTGCCTTCGCCATGGAAGCTGAAAAGTTCCTAGGATTCATGATAACCCAAAGGGGGGTAGAAGCTAACCCTGAGAAATGCCAAGCGATACTCCAGATGAAGAGTCCGGGTTGTATCAAGGACGTCCAGAGATTGACAGGACGACTCACCTCGTTATCCCGTTTCCTCGGAGCTTCGGCAACAAAAGCCCTACCCTTCTTTAACCTCATGAGGAAAGGGATAGCATTTGAATGGACGCCCGCATGCGAGGAAGCTTTTAGACACTTCAAGGAAATCCTGGCGACACCCCCTGTGCTCGGAAAGCCAAAGGCCGGGGAGCCGTTATACCTATACTTCACCATAACAGGAGAAGCTCTGGCTGCGGTTTTGGTACGAGAAGAAGGAAGGGCTCAACAGCCCATCTATTTTGTGAGCAGAGCCCTACAAGGGGCAGAACTAACGTACAGCATACTGGAAAAGCTAGCTCTGGCACTCTTGACCTCTTCGCGGAGGTTGAAACAATACTTCCAAGGTCACCAGATTGTCGTAAGGACGGACCAAGGAATCCGAGAAGTGCTCCAAAAACCCGATTTGGCGGGAAGGATGATGACTTGGTCCATTGAACTTTCCCAATATGACATACGGTACGAACCCCGGCAAGCAATCAAGGCACAAGCGATGGCTGACTTCTTGGTAGAAGTGACGGGGGATTCAACCGAAGAGACGGACACACGGTGGAAGCTCCACGTGGATGGAGCCTCCAATCAGACGTCCGGGGGCGCCGAGATCATCCTGGAAAGCCCAGCCGGGGTCGTATACGAGCAGTCGATCAAGTTCGAATTTCCTATCTCGAACAACCAAGCAGAATACGAGGCACTCATAGGGGGCTTAGCCCTAGCAACGGAGGTTGGAGCGACAAGGTTGGAAATATGCAGCGATTCACAAGTAGTCACCTCCCAGGTAAACGGGAGCTACCAAGCCAGAGACTCACTATTACAAAAGTACTTAGAGAAAGTCAAGGATTTGAGCCAGAAGTTTGAGGAGGTCACGATCCACCACGTTCCAAGAGAAAGGAACACACGGGCAGATATCCTATCAAAGCTGGCTAGCACAAAACCGGGAGAAGGTAACTGGTCTCTCATCCAAGGTATGGTGAGGGAGCCGGCGGTCACTCTGCACCTGTCAAGGCTAAGCCCCTCATGGTTGGACCCCATCACCAGCTTCTTAAAAACGGCAAACTCCCCGACGACAAAAAAGATGTTAAGAAACTGAGAAGGGAAGCAGCTAGGTACGCGATCATCCAGGGGCAGCTGTTCAGAAAGGACTCAATCAGCCCCTATTGAAATGCCTACACCCCGACCAAACAGACTACGTCCTCAGGGAAGTCCATGAAGGGTGTTGCGGCCATCACATAGGGGGCAAAGCCTTAGCAAGAAAATTAATCTGAGCTGGATACTATTGGCCATCAATGATGGCAGACTCTAAAGAATTCGTTAGAAAGTGCGTCAAGTATCAACAGAACGCCAATTTCCACAAGGCACCGGCCTCCGAGCTAAGCTTGTTGACGTCTTCCCGGCCATTCTCTCAATGGGGAGTTGACCTCTTGGGACCCTTCCTGGTCGGTCCTGGACAAGTCAAGTACCTCATAGTTGCCATTGACTACTACACCAAATGGATAAAGGCCGAACCGCTGGCCAGCATATCCTCATCCAATTGCAGGAAGTTCATGTGGAGGCAAGTGATAACACGGTTCGGCATCCCGGAGATTGTTATCTCGGACAACGGGACACAATTTACCGACAAGAAGTTCAGGGAGTTCCTCACCGGCCTGGGCATAAGACAACAGTTCTCCTCAGTTGAGCATCCCCAAACAAACGGACAGGTTGAGTCCGCAAACAAGATCATCCTGTTGGGACTTAAGAAGCGGCTGGATGATAAAAAAGGTGCTTGGGCCGACGAGCTCGCCTCGGTCCTCTGGTCCTACCGTACAACCGAACAATCATCTACCGGAGAAACTCCCTTTTGACTCACATATGGGCTAGACGCGGTAATACCCGTGGAGATCGGGGAGCCGAGCCCACGACTACTTTTGAAGCGAGTGGAGGAAGCTGTGGAGAAGGACCTAATAGACGAAGTCAGAGAGATGGCCCACCTGACGGAAACAGCGCTGAAGCAAAGAATGGCCCTGTGCTATAACACCAAAGTACTCAGAAGATAGTTTGGACCAAACGACCTCGTCTTAAGGCGTAATGACATCGGCTTAGCGACCCCGGGAGAGGGCAAACTGACGGCAAACTGGGAAGGTCCCTACAGAGTTAAAGAGGTGATCGGCAAAGGCGCTTTCAAGTTGGAAAGGCTCAATGGTAAAGAGATCCCAAGAACGTGGAACGCGAGCAACTTGAGAAGGTTCTACTCCTAGCGCGCGTGACGGTTTACCGACCAAACGAGCTAAGTAGTCAATCCGTGAAATTGTACTTTTCGCTATGGCTTATAGACCTTTTGTGCAATTACCGACTAACATATACTTGTCAAAAGTTTTGTTTCTTTTGTCTTGTTTACTTTTCATGGACAACCCATTGCACAAATGAGTTCCACACAACGCGACAATGATACGCGGCCTCGGGACTGATCACCCCGGGAGCCCATCAACTACCACAATAGAAAATGGCTACACTAAAAAGCCACGACCTGGCTCAGCCAGAACATCATCAATACGGTCGAGCAAACGGGAACAACAAACCAATAATGGTGAAATAAACGACAACACAACCACACGAATAAGAAAGTATTAACTACGATAAAACGGGCAAACGACCCAAGAAACCATCTTTTCACAAGAGCTAAAACAAAACGGCTTGCAAAAAGTTTCATACAGAACATAAGAAATCATTTCCTAGGCACGTCAACAATCTTGCCGTCTTTGATCACCTTGAAGATGCCAATTGCCGATGTGTCGAAATCAGGAGCAACAATTTTGACCTGAGCCTTAAGGGCCTCCTCGGTCGCCAAGATCGCGCCCTTCCCCTGCTTAACGACTTCTTTATACTTTGTTTTCAACCCTGCAAGCTCAGTTTCGACAGCTTCCTTCTCTTTCTCTAACGCGGCCACCCGCCCTTGAGCCACGCCAACCTGACTTTCTAAAGTCATTTCCCGCTCGACAAGCCGGAAAACCGTGGCGTCCGACTCTTCTAATTTTTTCTCGGCAGTAGAGGCTTTCTTCTCGGCGGCAGATGCTTTCTTCTCGGTAGCGTCGAGCTTCTCATTAGATTGGGTAAGTTGCTCCCGAAGAGTTTTAACTTCGCGCTTAAATTCATTATTGGCCTTCCCAGCAGACTCCAACCTCCTGCGGAGAGATTCCATCCCGGACAACTCAAACTCGGCCTTCCGAGCTATCACTACGCCGCGCAGGAGGGTACGATACATCCACCTCGCTTGCCCGGCAAGGGATGACTCGTGGAAGTGCTCTTCAGTACCGGGAATCAACTAAGAATCTATAAAATTCCCGGCGTCAAAATTTTTCTCCATCACAGTAAGAACCCCCTCGGGACTACTGGACGTCCTCCTCTTTTTGAGGCTGGGCACCTCCTCCACCTCATCGTCGGCCCCTGGGTTGGACGTCGAACCCCCAGTACCAACCGCTTCGCGGAAGGGGAAAACGCGCACCTCCTTGTCGCTGCGAGCCAAGGCACCCTTAGCCGAGGTACTGATCTCATCGGCCACAGCCCCTTGCTCGGAAGTGGCCTTGCTCTTGTCCTCCGGGAGAGCAGTCGACTTCTCATTGGCCGCCTCATCGTCACTTGCACATAAAAAGGTCTGGAACAAGTTAGGGAGACCCGTTATCTCGGGAGACATTCCCACTATAACAGGAAAAGAAAATTGTTTAGTCGCGATGAAATATTGAAAAAAGCAAGAAGCTAAAGGCAAAGCAAGTTAAAACTTCTCACAAATATAGTTTCGGCCGACTTCCCGGTCACCCATGAGGAGGTGAGGATTCACATAATTCCTCCCGAAGACTGCTAGTAACACATCGGCAATCTTCCTATCCACCGCAAACATACCCTTGTAGGACACTTTGATAAAGGCATTGGACCCCGCCCCGAAGCTCCAATAGGTCGGGATGAGGCGTGCCCCCTCTAACGACAGCCAAAAAGGATGACGACCTTTGACGAGGCGGACCTTGAAATACTTATCTTTGAACCTGTGGTAGGAGTCCTCAAATAAGCCAAAAATCCTCCGACCTTGGGCAGACCAGAAGGACATGAACCCCTTTTTATGTTTCCCTTCCTTCGAAGGGTTTGTAAGGTTGAAAAAGAAAAGGAAAACATCCACGGACACCGGCAGCTCGAGATGTTCACAAACCATCTCGAAACAGCGGATTGAAGCCCAACTGTTCGGATGCAGTTGCGACGGTGCCACAGAAACCCGGCCCAAAAGCGCCATTTGGAAGGCGGAGAAAGGAATACCAACCCCCACTTGAGTAAACATGGATTTATAGAACCAAATCCAATCGGCAACTCGGGAAGCGTTGAAGTTGATCTCGTATAAACGCTCGTGGGGAGCCAGGACGAAGACGTCGTAGTTGGACTCCTCGTCGGTTCCGCCGCACAAATACTCGTTTTGACGGAACTCGGTGAGCTCCTCCTCGCCCATTTGATTGGGGGAGTCCCTTAGATCGGAAACAACCCAGGCGTAGGGGTCGTACGCCATGGGAGAAGGGGAAGCCCGGGAGGCGATGCGAGCCATACCTACACGGGGGGACCATCCAGTCAGTCTAAGAGGTCGGGTACTCGGAGTGAATGCAGAAGCTCTATTCTGCAACTAAGACTAAACACGGCTAAAAAAGATAAGACCCAAACAAAAACTACCCTGGAATGGCAACCCCCCTAACACACCTACTTAGGGCCTAAGATCAACCATCATGCAAAGCTAAACAAACGGCATACACAAAAAGGAAGCAATGGCAGAAGCAAAAGTACAACGAAAGAGGACAAAAAAGATGCACAATTACCTGCACTGATAGCAAAGATCCGAAAGGAAGACAACAACGATGTCCTAGAACTGCTGAGGGAGAAGAAGATGGGGATAACAGAATCGGAAACTGAAGGATAAACGACGAATGAACACCAAAGGCATCGCAGAACAGTTTTAAAACCACCACCAAAAGGAGCGCGAAAACCGAGGGGCATATTAGTCTTTGCACGAAGGGTTTTAAACCCATTATGAGCATTTAATGCTCCACACGAAGAACGAGGCGACAAATGATCACCCCAGCAACAAACAGGCACGGCGTAAGAGGTACGTCCCCTCCACGGACGACCAACTTGGCGACAACGCATGAATTCAGAAATAACACGCCACCAACAGCCCACGCGACTATTGCTGACGCGTTGGGGGCACTGTTACGGCCTGGCCCAAAGGGAACTTGGGCCGACCCGACCCACTTACCACCCGACCTGAACGGTCGAATGATGCGCCCATATCCGACCCGAACACGCGTCCGGGACAGATGGCCACCACAGCTGTACAAGAAAACTTCGAAGAAGGCGGCTTCTGTCCTCGTGGGACCCACATCTGACATAGTATATAAGGGGAGGGTCCTACCCCTCCCCCAAGGTACGTCACACATTCCACCTAACCAATTTCTCACCTGCACACTAACTGACTAGAGCGTCAGAGTGTCTTTGCAGGTGACAGCCCCTCCTTCCTTCCACAACGAGAGCTCGGCCACCCAGCAGACCCGATCCCAGCACAATCGCGATTGAAGCATTCCCACCTCCTCAAACATCCACCCGAACCGTCCGGTAACCGTTCAACCGAACAGCATGCATGGATTTGGTACATTTGAATCACGACTACACAATCTAAAACCAAGTCCATTTCTATGCTTTGAAAAGTAAAAAAGCTCATTATTTCTTCTTGGATGTGAATGATACATTCCCATTCTCCATTTTCGTTTCTTCAATTCCTTCCTTATCAATCCTCTCTTATTTCTTCTTTTTCTTATTTGTTTATTAATTAATTTATTTTTTTATAATAGTAATCCGTGTTGTATGTATTATGGACTTGCTAATTGGAATTTTGGGACCTTTGAGTACTATATTGTATCTTATGCACAACTGTACATATATTTTCTAGCAATATTATATAGCGTGAAAAATAAAAAAGAATGCAAAAACAAAAAAATACATTTAGTGAGCATCGAAAATGAACAGCATCTCCACTTAGAGCATATATTTCCATCTGTAAAGTGAGTTGTGATCAAATTTGTTTGTGCATGCATGGCATGGAAGCATAAAGATGAGAATTTAAAATAATCTAATGGCAGCCATGTGGAATGTTTAAAACATAACTAAATTGATAGTTTCATTCAATTCACTTAACTAAATATGATATGTATTTCTTAAATTACACTAATCAAATGACTAAATTTAAAATTTTAAACCAATTTGGTGTTTAAACAAAACTAATAATCAAGTGTCATGTCAAAACTCAATCTAAACATCATTAAAAATAGCATAAGATTACACAATTTTAAATTATAATGCCTAAAGATAACAAAATTTAAGATTACTGGCCAAACATAAGAATTAAACAAAAAGTTTCACTCAGGCATTTTTCATCGAGCATATGGTGTGCACAATATGTAAACAGAGATTTTAAACTCAATTTAAACAGTAATCAATCCAGAAAAATCAGCCATCAAACATTTTGAAATCCAAAAAGTATCAATCCATTAATCTAAGCCTAATCTAAACACTAAAAGAAGAATTAAAAATTAGTTAAAATAAATAAACGAAATAACACGAGCAGGAGGAAGCATGGAACCTGCATTGGTGAAAGGGAAAGAATGGAAAGAGAGAGGTAGCAGAGGCGGTGTTGCAGCGGCACAGAGCTCAGCCGCCGTTGGGTTGCACTGGGGTTTTTCACGCGGGGTTGGACTTTGCACAGAGACCAAGGGTAACGTACAGGGGATTGAGGAGAAATGGAGAAAGAGGGAAGAAAAAGAGAAGAGAGGGAAGAGAGAGCGGGTAGGCGACGGTGGTTACCGGTGGTGATGGCGGTGGTGTCGGACGGAAGGTTGGGACTGGGTTGAGAGTGCAGAAGAGAAAAGGATTCACCGAGAGAGGAAAGAGATAAGGTGTGAAAGGATAGGAAACGTGTAACTGTTTCCTAATAAAAAATTTTGATATTTTAAATTTTGAAAAATAGTTATTATTATAATTAAATTAATTACATTATTAATTAAATTTATGAGTAATTTATATTTGTAACTCTATTATTCATATTGTTCACTAGGATTATTGTTCACCTATAGAATAAATGACTTTGACGGCACCATCTAAATTGTGAAACAAGGAAGGAGATTAATATTTTAATATATACTAATTAATAAATATAATTTAAAATAAGATTCTATTTTATTTCAAAAGACAAAAGTATCAATCTATTTTATTTATCAGCCCCACTTGCCCATTTTTTGTATCTTGCTGAAAGTTTCCGAGAAATCTTGTTGTAGAGCGATGTTTTTTTCTCTTTAGCTAGTAAGTTTTTTATACTATTGTATGCAGAATCACGCTTACAATAGAGGATTTTGTACATCACCGAAGCTGGTAAACAAAGGCTTGTACAAATCAACGATGGAACCGACATTAACTTTGTTCGAGGAAGCAGTTGCAGATTCACAGGAAAAGATCAATGTCTTAATCAGTGATTTTGGTATTTCAGAGTCCTCTGGGCAGCAACTTACCATTGCTAAAGAACTCAGTCAAAAGATTGAATCAATGGAGGTTTTATTGAAGCAATTACGGAATAAAACTTAGTCCTATTCATATTTGTATGTAATTAGAATTTAAGATTGTCCTTTTTCTTTATTGATATATTTTACATAGGTCACAATTCTTTTTGTATATAGCAAAGATCATATTGCCGAGTATTGTATAAAATAATTAGAAATTGGATTCTTCATTATTGTAAGAAAAATTTTGTTCGGTTGAGCCTGTATTGCTGCGAAATAGCAATTTTGGTAGCTTGACTTTATCTCCTGAAATTTTCTTTTGGGTGTTTTAATTTGTTCATGTGTAGTACTGTATTTAGAAAATGTTTAATTAATATTTATCAAGTTAAAATTGCTTTAGATAATGGATAGCATGTTCATTGTGTTCAATTATATTGTGTGAATATGTGCCCAACTCTCAGAGAAGTAGTTGTTCTTCAACAAATGGGACCCTGGTGGACATTAGTGCAATACAAGCATAGTTTCTTTCACCTAAAATGTTACCAGACCTATCAAATATCTGATACCTTTGTTATGTTTTCCTTCTACTAAATAACAATAACGAATACTGTTGCATTTTTCTACTTACTCTGGATGTTAAATTCAAGGTTTTTACCATTTTAGTCTTTCAAATTCGAAAATTATTATACCGGTTTTTAAGATCCAGTTTTGGGTGTCATATTATTTACTGAGTTAGCAAACAAAGTATTAAATTGCCTCTAATTTGTCGCGATGGATATAGGGTTAAACGGTGTCATTTTATTTTGTTTAAATAAGGCAAAAACAAAAAGACAAAAAAATTTACGTGATGCATATATTATTTTATCTCCTCATTCTCTAAAACAATATCGTTTTTGCCTTGTTTAAATTCCAAAACGAAATATCATTTAATCCGGTATCTAGTGTGATAAATCAAAATTAGCTCATTATTCCATTCAAGTTCAAAGGACCATATAGTACCTGTAACTGAATTTCAGAAACCAAAATAGTAAATTTTGAATCTGAAAAACTAAAATGATAAAAACTATAAATCTCAAAAACCATTATAAAAATTTAGTCTATAAAGTGCATGTAATATAATATACATATTACACTTTCGGAGGGTTAGAAATCCATATTATACTTTAACTGGCTCATGTTAAATTAAGCCTAAACTTCACTCTATGACTAATAAAGATGAAACCTTTTTCCTAGATGGTTAGAAATTATTTCTCAAGGCAGAAAAAAGAATGTAAGGTGCTACACATTAAACTCTTTCACGACATAAATATACATCAACATAAAGTAAATTGAATAAAGAATATTGAGGGGGAAAGAATGTTAAAATCAATATTTTACAACTGCTGCTCTAGAAATGACTCAAAGTAGTAATCAAATTCTAAATGGGATACAACAATAAAGATAGTACAAAAGATATTTCTTATAACAACATTGCTTCGTCAAAGCTCCAGCCTCCAGACAAGTCTGTACAGAAATATTCGTTCGAGGATTGTTAGTACCAAGCCACTTCCACGATCAATGAAGAAACACATTCAATCATCCATCTGCAAATTTAAGTAAAAAAAATCCACGGCTCTAAGTTCAAATCTTAATTATGCTATGCTATCTAAGGACATGTTAGTAAGGAATATAGTTTCAGTACCGCTTCCAACTTGAATCTATGGACTCTCTTCGTCCGAACTACTGTCACCTATCCTCCTTTCAGCAATTGCTGGAAAGAGCCGCTGACGAAAATCAGAAGGTGGCGGACGAGTCTCCGAGGAAGATGATCCTTGAGATGTCTCTTGTTTTTGAGATTTCGCAGGCTTCTTCTGTGCATCTCTCACCTGCTTGCATGCCTTGTCCACCATTATTAAGAAGTCTCTTACTATTACAAACAACCGTAAGCCTTCGTCCTTGCCGGCCTTCCCATGAAAGTAATCACCAGTGCTCTTTACCAGAGCCATGACTCTCTTCTCTTCTTCCAGAAGTCTCACGACATCAGTCTCAGCATTCTGCACGAAACGTCTAATTGTGTCACTAAACCCTCTATCTTCCTCCACATTCTTCAGATCTTTGTTTAACAAATCTTTGGTTTTCATGAGACCATGGCCAAGTTTGGCAGTAGTTCCAGTTAAGGTGTCGGCATCTAGAATTGCTGCTCTCTTGACATTCTCAAGTTCGCTACTCAAGTGCGAAACCACCTGAAGGCCAATGTCACGGTAGCGATCTTCGGTTTCACTAGAGCTATCTTTAAGATCACTCACATTTGCCAGCCTGGCAGCTTTTATGCCTTCAGAACGGATAATCTCCTGAACAACAAAGTGTAAGAGTGTGGTCTTGCCATCTGTTCCTTTTACATCAGATAGTTTCAGGAGTGTATCAAGCTTAAATGCTTGTGCACCACCACGGAATGTTCCATCATTCATACGGTTGCCAGTTTTGAGAACAGCTTCAAGAAGCTTGAGGAACAGCCGGCTGTTTCTTAGTTCCTTACAAGCAACCTGACATATCAGATGAAGGTGCAAGAAGAATCAGATTTCAGGACAAGAAAGGAAGGTCACACAAAAGAACCAGATGTGAGGGCATCAATTTGAGAAACAGCCGAGTTAGTGAGTGCGTGGCAATTGCAGAACACACTCTTGTTTATGTCTCTGTATAATTCACACACAGCATAAATCTAACTCCTAACTTCTAACTTGATATAGTTAAACAGAACACTAAAAGTTTATATCTCCTAGATACCACATTTTAAAGGATGCATATTCTTTATGGGATTAGTAACTGTAAACATACTCAAGAAATGATCAAAATTGCGTATGAAGTTATCAGACTTTATTTTGTACTGCATGAGTATTTCACATGAAGGGGAGAAAAATGTACTTGAAAATGTGAAACTATGAACTAATTAATGCCCACAAATTATAGGTCCAACCGCTGAAAGAAAAATAATCAGCATATTAACTAATAATTCAACAATTGGATTATAGAAATAAAATATGTAGGACATAAATGAGTCAGTTTAAGGACTCACTATACCCAGCTACTCAAAGTTTACATTGTTACTTTTGCCAGTCTAAGATTGACATAATGATATATCTTGATGATACAACACAACCACCTTAACAACTAACCCTTGTCTCACTAGGTGGAGTTTGCTACATGAACTAAACATCACCATAGTGTTCTACAATATAACAATATATCATGTTTATTGGGGTGATATTCCCTCTCAAATCAATTTATCATCTTATTTGGGATAATCAAACACTTCAAAACTACAAAATTTTAATGCCATGATCATGATTTAGATATTGTACCTCTAGAACTGCAAAAGACTCGATAGTAGAATTGAGCTCCTCTTTAAGTGTACTCATGAAAAGAAGTGCTTCCATTCGCTTAAAAGCAAATGGAATGTCAACCATCGCTTTCAAGAACTGATCAGCAGGGCCAAGTTGAGATAGCTCACCAGTAAAAAGTCTAAGCTTAAGTTGTTCATCAGTCGTCGGTGCCATCTTCAGCAAGGTTTGGAGGAACTCAGCAGGTAGCTCATTTCCTTAACAAACCAAAGACAAATTTCAAAGCTATTATACAAGTGGAACCAGAGACAAGTGAACATTTCTATATGATAAACAGATTTCATCATGATTTACCAAGCAAGCTTCAAAAAGTGATCAATTCACTTGTTCAGAAAACAGTTGTCTGTACACTAACAAAGACTACCACGATCTATGCTCCTCCGTACTCCTCTATACTCGACCATGATAGCATAAATCAAATAATTTCAGAACAATAATCAAACGTAACAACAGCACTACCACAATCTATGCTCCCCAAGTGCAGCAAAATGGTGCTAGATTCAAATAATCAACATGATACTGGTTGTCTATAATGTTTTAGGGCAGCAGTGTGACCATGCAAATTTTTGTGTAACTTGTGTTCCCTACAAAATCTAATATTACTATCACAATTATCAACAGTTTCTTACAAAAAATTTGAAGGACCAAGAAAATCACCTTCGTAAAGTGCATCACATACTTCTTCCATTGTCATGTTCAATGCTCGCAACAGAATTAATAAATTCTGTGCTTTCTTTTTGTCAATGATCTGTTCATCAGAAATATTACCAGCTAGTGATAAACTACTATCTTTGTCCAACAAAAAAGCCTTTGGATTAATTTCTTACTGGAATGATCCAGACTTGATTTGATTCCAAACCATTGATTGATCAGAGTTAGCTTGAACCTTATCCCAGAAAAATGGCTTTAGCTTGGCTTTAGGAGCATCAGCTTCACTTGCGTCAGCTTCAACGTTCTCCGTAGCTTTTGGTTTGCTAGCCCCGATTGGAGGTGGGCGAGGAGGAGGTATACCACCCTTAGGAGGTGGCGGAGGGCGAGGACCAGGTTTGGCACCAGCTGGAGCTGGGGGAGGTGGAGGAGGACTAGGTTTCGCACCTGTTGATGTAGGGGGAAGTGGTGGTGGAGGACTAGGTCTGGCCCCAACTGGTGCAGGA
Source organism: Arachis duranensis (assembly GCF_000817695.3). Taxonomy (NCBI): domain Eukaryota; kingdom Viridiplantae; phylum Streptophyta; class Magnoliopsida; order Fabales; family Fabaceae; genus Arachis; species Arachis duranensis. The sequence continues at coordinate 26,235,186 of NC_029774.3, read as the reverse complement.
GGTGGTGGTGGAGGATGAGCTCTGGCAGCAGCCAATGCTGGGGGTGGTGGGAAGGGAGGAGAATGTTGGGCACCAACTGGTGCTGGGTGTGGTGGTGGTGGAGGTCCAGGACGTGGAGCACCACCAACACCAACCTGTTGTGGTCCATGAGTAGCCAGGGCAGGGGCAGGGGCAGCGGCAGGGGCAGCGGCAGCATTACCAGAAGGCCTAAACGAAGGAGGCTCAGGGGGGAGAGGATTCAGCCTGCCAGGTGGAGGTTTTAAAGGAGGCATTCCAGAAGGCATGGTTCCTGTCCATTGGGAATGAGTTTTTACTTCAAATGGTGATCCCGAAGCAGCACTAAAAGCTCCTATTGATTGACTTTCTAGAACCTGGGGCTTCTTGTTGTCAACCAAATTATTACTTGATGATTGGAACCCAAGTTTCTCCCCTTTCATTGAATTTCCAAATCCATAACTGGAAGGACCTGTGAGATAAATGAGATAAAAAATCAACTTCGCCAAGATTAGTACAATTCTTTAAAAATAAATAAATGAATGGTAGTATGAATATGATACACACCAACAGAGTAGTCACTCATGCTCAAGCTGAGAAGTGGCCTCTCATCATTTTTTCTACCTTGGCCAATCTTCGAAAACCGACCACAGAACATAAAGAGCAGTGCTGCTCCTATCAATGTCACCAGTGCAGTTATAACTACAGCAATAACAACTGTTTTCTTATTACTATGCTTATCTTCGGTTTTATTAGCGTCCGATGACGGAGGAGCAGAAACATCTGCATTTGATGTTGTTGGTGGTGTCAGTTTAGGAAAAAATGGTGACAAAGGAGGATGCAGAGGTCTAGAATCAACAGGTACCGGAGCAGACGATGGGGCCAGACCAGGTCCAGGGGATGGTGCTGGACTAGGTCCGGATGAGGGTGTTAAACTGGGTCCAGGGGTTGGTGCAAGACTCGGTGTTGGTGATCCAACAGCTGGTCCTGGACTAGGTGCTTCTGATATCTGCTGAAGCAAAACTCGACCCAAGTTTTGTCTGGAAGCACTAGATCCAGAAAAATGCAGTGCCCTATATGCAGCATGCCAAATCTTGGAATCATCATCATCTTCCCTCGATGGCAGTAATGGAAGATTATTTTTTCTCAAACAATAGACGCACTTTTCCTTGAACTGATAATGGCAAAGCTTAATCAAATTTTTTATGTCTGCTTGTGTTAATGGTCGAATGTCTGAACCAATTGTATTGAAGTTAACAGGCAATTCTTGTCGAACACATAAATGGAGATCTTCTGCCTCTTTATTTAAATGAATTACATTTTTGGTCAATAGTACCTTTGCCTGCAGTAATTAAACATAACAAGTTTGAGTTTATCATCTTAGCAAATAGCAACAATTGAAGTTGAACACATATTACTGATGCGTTCATTTACTGATGCGTGACCTTAACAAAACATTTTACATGAGAATTTAGAAAGTTAAAATAGTCAATCAATTGTATCACAAAGTTAAACATTGAAAATGTATGACCTCTGGTGCTCCTCAAGAGACTAGGAAGACTAGACTCTACAACTAATAGCTAGGAATACAAGCGAAATAGTGAGAAATGAAAACTCTAGTCCTCTTTTCTGTTCTTGAACACTTTCCCACACATGGCCACACAGGAAAGAGTTATGCAGAATATAAAGATCTAACAGTACAATCTTTACTAGTTACCAAGCTGCTTAGTTTCGGATTAAAAGTGTGAACTTATATTTAACTCGGTGAACAGGAAAGGTACTAGATGGCGTCTACTTGATAGATATTACTGATTAATGATTTTGGGATTGATATTATAGTCCGCGAAAAGAGTAAGCAGAGTTTGGTGCAGTTTCTAGCGGCTCTAGCCCCCAAAATCCACTCAAAATGTAACTTCCCGCTTTGCAAAGCAATCACAGATTTAGGCATAGATTGTAGCTGCCTATATGAGAATGAAACCGTGATCAGGTTAATCAGAGACTATCATTGGCAATTCACTTAGGACAAAGCAGCAGAGTCATGCCGCCCCAAATTGATGTCAACTCTTAACAGCTAACATCATAATTCGAATTGTCAAACTAACAAAATAGACAGGCTTAATACAATCAAGGTAAGAAACACATGAACCACTTAAAACCTCAAAATTTCGGAAATATGCTGTGTCCGCTTCAAAATTCTAAATATATATGTTAAAACCAAAAATAAAATCTCACCGTGTTGTCATCTAGCAATTCAGATGCTGGATCAAGCAATTGTCTAATAACACCTTGTGTTCCCTTCTTATCTATGAAGTTAACTGTTCCTACAACAAGAAGAACCAAAAGTACACAAAAGCTAACTGTCGCTGCGGCGGCAACCATATATCTCTGACTTCCCATTCCAAGCGCTTGATATGCTTCTCATTTCATCAAGGGCACAACACTACTGCACCTTCTTCAACCATAAATAGCCCAAAAATAATAATTACAAAAAATAACAATAATTTTTCACTAGCCACTGCCAACGCAGTTCAACTCTTCACCCCCCAAATTACCAGCACCACCAAGGGTCTTGGACCAAAAAAAGAGTTCCTAGATCAAGCACAACGAAAAATAAGCAAAATCCCAGTCTTGTCGACTTCTTTTTTTTTTTTTAAATCGGAATTTGCCTCTCCAAAAATTTTCAACTTATTTTGATTCAGAACTTCAATCAAAACCTCAACAGAAATAAATATATGAAACGGAGGCAAAAGCGTCTACAATGCGAAACTGTAGCAGAATCAAAACAATCCCAACAAAACCGTTGCAAGCAAGTGTTCGTTGCTAATACCAACTCAAACTTTTGAGAGATTCAAGAAGAAGGAGTTTTATGACAGGATCCAAAAGAGAAGCAGCTCAAAAGACCAAAAAATTGTTGGCCGTGAAACGTTGACGGTGAAAATGTCGTGTTTT
>NC_029774.3:26214512-26232185 GCF_000817695.3 Arachis duranensis | reverse complement strand
ATGGTAAAGAATATTGAGAATGAATGCTCATTAAAGTCTAAAGAAGTTTCTTAAGAGTTAAGAGCAAGAGGGTAGTCGGACGAGACGCGTAAAAGAGCCGTCCTTCAGGGTGTAAAAGTAGGTAATATGACTATGAGTATGATTCTGGATGCTGGCTACTACTATTCTACCTTGACTCTTCTTCTCATGTGTATGCTATTTCTTGGCTAATTTTTTTAATATAAAAATATATTAGTGTTTTTGTTAAAAATAAGATTATTTGATGTATAAGTGGATAAATTTTGTAGATGGAATATTAATACGCAATATGCTATTTTTTGTAATATATTTATAATATATTAATACATTTTAAATATTAATATTCAATTAAAACATTATATTCATTTCTATATTAAAAATAATTTATACTATTTATTGTTTCAATTTCAAATGTTATTTTTTAGGCCTTGCTTACTTCTCATAATCTCATAGCCATAGGTAGGCTCTCCTTGCCTTTTTTTTAAATCAAGATCATAAAAATCGAATGGATTATGAACTATTTTAATTATTGATTTATTAATTTAAAAATTTAATCGATTCAATTATTAATTTAGTAGAAATAATTAAATTATAATAAAATTATTTTATCTTTAAAATAATTATATCTTAATTTTGGATAAATTCGTCTTTTAGGATTTAAGAATACAAAAACACCCCTTACTATTTAAAAATGCATGACGGATAGATCCTTTCGTACAAAATGCTCTCTCAAAAGTACCGAAGACAGCTTACGTGGTGCTTATTTGGCGTGCTATGTGCTTATGTGTCGAAACGGTATTGTTGAAGAAGCTTTGTATGTCTGTTGTGAAAAAAGTCTGGGACAAATAGGTCCCTATCACTTAAAACAGCACCGTTTTAGCACATTGATTGTAGTCCTTGCATTTAAACGTAATTCCAAAGAAGCTCATATGAATCCCACACAATTACTTGATGCCCTAGCATACATATGTATGATCTTTTCCCTCCAAAAAATACAACGATTGATTTTCTCTATTTTTTCGTTTTTGTGGAAGGTTGCACCAGTGAAGCTTCGTTGGTGTAGTTTAGGATGTCCTGTATACTGGTAAGTACCTTTATTGCGAAACTCATTTTATTTGTGCTTTCTAACGTTATTTGCTATGCATGTCATGGGTTGGAGTTTCTGGGTAATGAAGTTAATGAGGGACATGGAAGATGGGTTATGTGGGGTTTAGGGTTTAGGTAGGTGCTGATTTAATGATGTTTAGGGCTAATCCTGGTAGATAAGTTTGGTTCGGTGTTCACTATCTGAGTATTTTGTGAAGAACAATATTACAGATGGACAATATTTTTGTGGTTCCTGTTTTTCATCATGGGGCTACTTTTCAAGGGTTCCTATTGGTGAGTTAGTTTATCTACATGGTAAAGTTGAGAGCTTCCCACCGATGGACTTGGATTTTTTAAATTTGGGTGATTTGATAACATTGTTCAAAAGACTGGGATATCAAGCATACAAGGAGGTATACTAGTATGATTCAAAGAGTAAGGATATAGAGTCAGGGCTGCATGTACTGAGGGGAGATGCAGGAATCAACCAGAAGCGGCAAGCTAAGATGAAAAACAAAGATACTGATGAGTTCTATATATTTTTCGATCATCCTATTGATGATTCTCAGTTTGCAGAGGGTGCTGGTAAGAAAAATGCTAAGGAAGATGTCGTTCGATTTGAAATGGAGGAATTTGATCAGTTGTCGACAGAGCATGATAGTTATGAGAGTACAAAGGATGAGCTGTATGCACCTTCACCTCCCGGTTATAAAAGTAACAGTGAGAGTGGTGAAGCTGGTGTCAGTAAGACTATAGCTGGCAAAGGGAAGAGGAAACAAGTGCCTGAGAGGTCTAAGAGAATGACTCAGCCCAAGAAACAATCCAAAAAACAAGCAAGACGTGTGTCTCAGAGAACAAAGTCTAATGCAAAAAAGAATGGGCCTGCTCATGATCCCGACACAGGTGGGCCTGCAAGACAGCCCAATAGAACCAAGCCTGTAGAGGAACCCAATAGAACTAAGGTTGCAAGGCCAACACTTCTAGAATATATCAGTGATGTAAACATAGATGATGATGACATTGTCTGGGAGTATGAATTTGAGGAGCTGCATACACCCGTTTCATCTGAAGATGAGGGAAACAAACATCATTGGCCTGAGTTCAATGACCAGTATAGTTTCGGAGAAGGAAAATTTGTGCTTGGAACAAGATTCGTCACAATTGAGAGGTTCAAAGAGGTTGTAAATGATGCCTTTATTGCTAAAGATAGGGAGTTGGCTTGGATCAAGAATGACAGAGAAAAATTTAGGGTTGGGTGCAAGGATGAAGAGTGTCCTTGGATTGCCCACTTGTCTTACAATAAGCAATTACAATGCTTCCAATTCAAGACTTATAGAAATGAAGACACTTGTGAATTTCCATATTTATATGTCTTTTTGATTGGTTGCTTATGCCATTTTATTGTTGTCTTCTTGTTGTCTTGATGTAAAGGAATGCTGTGCATTCGTGACATAGCTGCAGTTAGAAAAAGACATGATATCCTTGAGGATTATGTACATCCATAGCTATGTATGGAGTCTATTTAAAAGACTTACGAACACTTCATCCAGCCAGTAACCAATGAAGAATACTAGACAAGGTCTGAGTTTACTAGACCTGCTCCACCCCTGTTAAAAAGGCCAATTGGTCATTCCAAGGTCCATAACAGACAAAAAGACCCAGTTGAGGCTGTCATTGATGGTGACAAGTTAAAGAGGAGTTTCTATGTCACGTGTAGCAAGTGCGATGAGAAGGGACATAACTACAAGATGTACAAAGGGGCACCATCCAACTCAAACTGGAAGCCAAAGAAGAATGCCAACAAATGCCTCTCACTTGTGATGCTTCCATTGTCACAGTCAGCCCCCCAGATAGAGGTAGTTCATAGTTACTTAAGGATGGTATTGTCCTCCTGATAATAACTTAAGGGATTTAGTTGTCCATTTAAAATTTACTTAGGATTTTACATGTCTTAACAGTAATTCATTAAGGATTTATATGTCAAAATTTATTATGCTTCATTAAGACTCTTAACACTAATTGATATTTCATATTGGGGAGCAAAGTAACTTTGATGCAATCAACCCTCCTCATGTTGAACAACATTCTACTGACCATTTGTTTGCTAATGAGGTATCCTCTCATAGACTTTGTTAGCTTTTATTTGTTGTTTTCGAGACATTCACAATTCTTTTGAACTTGCAGTAGGGTAATCTGAATACAACCTCTGTCCCGATGTCTGAGCAAGTATCTGGACCATCAATAGCAGTGTCTGCGACACCATCAAGGCCTTTGCAAGCACCATTTAGGCCTCCAACCCAGTCTTCATCACGGCCAACTCCTAAACCATTTAGACCTAAGCAATTCATAAGGAGAAAGCCTGTGGCAAACAAACTTTCTCCATCTCGAACACCTACCCAGCTTGAACAGCATGCACCCTCTCCACAACAACCAACTACATCAGGAGCCTCTCCACAAACTTTGACATCAGCAGGCAAAGTAACTCAACAGATGCTTAAGTTCATCCCCACTCCATGACTCAACAAGCCTAGTAGTTAATACTACATGTTTAGACTTCAGTTATGACATCAACATCTTTTTGGAAATAATGTGATTTACCAAGCAACTCTTTTTGGAAACAATGTGATTGTATAATTCGCAGACTTAAGTTATGCTTTATTTTGACAGACTATATGTTTAGACTTTTTTATGACATTAATATCTCTTTTATGAGATTAATATATGCTTTACCTATCTAATCATATCTCTGCAGATTATACCATTAACTTGCTTAAGGCAATAGCTTCATACACATTTTTCATCACTTTACTGGATATAACATTGTTTAATACATTACTTTTGTCTAAAAAAGATACAACTCATGGTAACTAATCCCATATCTCATTACCGCATTTTTTCTTACCTATTTTTCCACTTTTTAACCAATTTTGACAATAATGAAAGCAAAAATTACACTAACCACTACAACAATAATCCAATACACATTAACATTTTTCTTCCTCTCTAGATGCAACAACTTCTTCTCTAAATCAGTTAGTCTTTATTTCACTATTTTTTTTTCAAGATACATTTTCATATCATCAGCCTCATTCTTAGTTATAAATTTGTCTTTGACTCCTATTGTTGCAACATGGTCATCCAGCCATAAGAAGAACTTGCAATGACTGAATTTTTTCAACTGCATGTTCATCATCAAAACAAAAATCATATAAAAAAATCTGTATAATCAAACTCAATAAAACAAAATCACCAACTTACCTTAAAGAATGGACATCCAAAGAACAATCTATTGGGATTCGTCGCCGTCCTCGATTTGTATAATATAGCATACACTCCACATTTACATGTCGGAGCAATCTCATCTTTCTCCTCTCCAGCTTCCATGCATTTAATGGTTGACGGCAGTGGAACTCGTCGTGTGCTCGATGAAACTCTGTCACTGGCCATTGAACACTGGGATATACGACCACTCTCAAGCTCTCACATAAACTACAACAGCAATGGCGACTGGATTCAATTTGAAGACATAGGGCATAAAAGCAAAATGACGTCGTTTTTTCATCCATGAATGAATTTGTCCCTAACATCAATCGACCTTTACAACTATACACTGTTACAGTAATAGTCCCCTGTCAACGCCATATAAGCGCCACATAAACTATCTCCGTTATCTCTGAGGGAGCATTTTATATGGAAGGACCCATCCGTCATGCATTTTGAATAGTGAGGGGGCATTTTTGTATTTTTAAATTCTAAAGGACGAATTTATCCACGAAATAAAGCTCAGAGACTAATTTTTCTTTTTTCCTATAATTTATTATATAGCTAAAAGAATTATTATATAATATTTATTAGTTTAATAATATTGTTATTCCTTTTTGTATTTTGAACACAAATATCTTTATAGTATATATACTTTTCTGGTGTACATCTTTTATAGTATATAATTAATTTAGATTAGATATGTTATATAAATAATTTGAACTTTGAATAGGTATTTTTTATTTTTTATTTTTGGTATATAGGTATTTTTTATTTTTTGAACAGCAACTTTAAACTTTTGAATAGTATTATGATCCCGGCTCTAAGTATAAAATTAGGGGTGTTCATAGGTCGGGTGAAATCAGGTTTGTCTTGATCTAGATCTGGCCCTAAATATATACTAGGTCTATTTTTTAAACTCTAGCCCGGTTTTAAATCCGATGAAAACTAAACATTTTCGGGCCACAACTATACTGGATCTAAACTGAGTGAAAATCGGGTCTTTAAAGTTTTAACAATAATTTATAAAAATAAATTATTTATAAAGAAACTTGTTACCGAAAAATTGATATCCATATTTGAACTTGAATTTGTCCATAAATTCTAATTTGATGCTTCTTTGATCTATTTTCTAATTCAACAAGTGTGATTAAAAATAAAACAATAAGCTTATAAATTAATATAACATAATATTAAAACATATATATCTTTTTTAGTTCCCTTAAGGTGCACATGAATCGGATGAAGCCAAGTTCACCTTGACCCGGATCCGACCCAAAAATAATGACTGGATCTATTTTTGAAATCCGTACCCAGTCCTAAATCCGGTGAAATCACACCGAATTAGCCCCTAAAATATTTAGAGTCGGACCGAGTTTTCGAATTAGACCGGACCATAAACACCCCTATATAAAACTATCATAATAAAAAAATTAAATACATGCCTAAAAAATACTTTTAAAAAGATATAAACAAAAAAATAGAAAAAGGCCCAAATCCAACACTAGCTAGGCCCAATATATCCTGTAAAACAAATATCTCTAACCTTAACTTACACTGTTTTCTCTAGCAGTGGAGCTTCAACTCTCCAGCAGTGGAGTTCAACTTCTTCGATAAGCGAAGCTGGTGATCACATTAATACACTAAACACATATTTCTTGTAAATACTACAACTTTATATTTCTTTACAAAGAGAGTGCTAACTGCTAACAATCATTACAAAGAATCATCCTTTCATGAAGAAGAATGGAAGGTATGATATTTGAAGGTATGGGGGAGATGTGGTTCACTTTGATGAGGCCCCAGTTCAACAGGAAGCTGTTGCCAATCAGAAACTAGTCGAAAGAGTACTAACAAAAAAATTATTCAACATGACTACAGTGCGAAAGACCATCTTTCAGATGTGGGGAGATCTGCAAGGACTGGTGATCACTAGTGCAGGTTCCAAGTCTTTCATTTTGAACTTCAAAAGTCAAGATGAAGCAAGGAGAGCTTATGAAGGCGGACCATGGAGAATAGAAGGCCATATGCTTAGTCTTCAATGGTGGAGTCCAAATCTGTCCATTGATGAGATAAATTATAATCAGCTTCCTATTTGGATTCAAATACATGGACTACCATATGATAAAATCAATAAAAGTAACGCTGAGAAAATAGGAGCAATATTAGGTAGAGTTATAACTGCAGAAGATCCTTTTGTTGAAGGAAATATGCTTAGGCCTTTTTTGAGAGTTAGAGTTGAGATTAATATTCAACTTCCATTAAAAACTAGATTCTGGTTCAAAAAGTTTGATGGAAGTCATGCATGGGCATAGTTAAAATATGAAAAATTGTATGATTACTGCTATAAGTGTGGAATGATTGGTCATGATAGAAGGACCTGTGTTGAGGAGATGGCTATGTCCATAGTTAATCCTAGTATACCCAAATATGGTCCAGAGCTCACTACTCCAGGTCTAAAGTCCATAGATGTTGAAGCAAGAAAGGCTGGAATTAGGAGACAGAAGGAAGATCAAAACAACTGGATGGAGGAGCTATGGGAGGCGCGTGAGAGAAGCCAACAGGAAAGGGTATGGCAGAGAAGGCACCATGAGAGAGAAGGAGAGTCTAGTCAAGGGTGGGTAAGGAGCTCTCAGGCTAGCGTCTCAGTAAAATCAGTAGGCAGAGTAGATGGTACACATGATTTATTGGCAAATAGACAAGTGGCATTGCAAAAAAATCTGAAACAAAATGAAGGGGCTGATCTGGATGAGCTGATGGATGATAAAAATACTGCTGTCTTGGAATTAGGTGATGGGGCTCAGACAGAAAGAAGGATTGAGGAATTCTCCTCTGGTTCAAGGGATAGACCAGGGGACAAATCAAATCAAGGTACAGAGATCGAGAAGCCAAATAAATATATAGAAAAAACCATTGGAGGCATGAAGGGGAACAAACATAAAAGCAAAGAAATGAATGAAGAAGGAGCAGGCCCAATAGGAGGAGAAAATAATGTCCAACCCAACATGGTATTCTGTCAAACTAAAACAGTAGAAAGCCCAATACACCAAGCAACCAAGGAGAGAATGGGTATAATCAGAAGAAAAGAATTTGGTCCAAGTGAGAGTCAAGCTGAAAAAAGAGACTACATGATGATCAAAGAAGGTAAAAAGGCCCAAGAAAAAATAGACCAAACTAAAGATAAGGAAAGACTAACTATTAGAGAAATGTTAAAGAAGCAGTGGGGTAAAAGGGCCCAAAAAATAAAGACAGCATGGTGTATCAACAAAAGAAGCAAGGAGTCATAGTAGAAAATAAAGTAGAAGAAAGAGAACACATGGAAAAGAAGAAAATATGCTGGAATCAAAGAAACTGTGAAAAATCAGCAAGATTGGCACCAGAAAGACAAGTACACATGTCAGCCGATGGAGATTTATACTTTATGGAATTGGCTAAGGAGGATGAGGAAGAGAATAGTAACGACAATCAGCCACTTACTATAGCAAAGGTGAGTGAGGTGGAATTAGCAAGATGCATAAGGGATAGCCTGAAGCTGAAAATAAAAAGGGAGGATGAGGATGCTGCACATATAATGGAAGTGGAAGAGGGTGAAGAGGGGCTGAATCAAAACATTAAGGCAAGAAAAAAACGCAAGGCAAAATTAGAGGAGCAAGAATCAGGAATGATGGAACGAGAAATGCAAACCAGAGAAGCTGTCATGGAAGAGTTTATGGCTGAGGAGGCAGGCCTTAACATGCCTCCAACTCAGCCATGAGTGTGATAAGTTGGAATTGTTGTGGGTTGGCGGCTCCCGCGACAATTTCGGAGCTCCAAAACTTATGTAAACAGATAAAGCCAACCATAGTATTTGTAATAGAAACTAGAGCAAAAGAAAAAATTGTCATGAAAATTAGAAAAAGGCTACATTTTGAGGAAGCTTTTTGCATTGAACCTCGGAGATTGTTCAGTGGTCTTTGCTTATTTTGGAATGCAATATATAATGTTAATGTTTATTTTTGGTGTGACAATTACATTAAAGCTCGTATTGAAGACAAGAAAGGAAATATATGGTATTGTAATTTTGTATATGGAAATCCTGTTTTTAGGAGAAGAAAGGAGTTGTGGAAGGATATCACATCAAGTAATAATCATAGAGACATGCCCCAACTGTTTATAGGAGACTTTAATGATGTATTAGCACAAGAGGAGAAGGTGGGACTACACCCGAAGCCACAAAATCAGGTAAGAAAGTTTAGAAATTTTGTTGATGCTAATGCTCTAATGGATATAGAGTTGAAAAGAGGTAGATTTACTTGGTTTAGCAACCTGAGAAATGGAGTGATTACGAGGGAGAGAATAGATAGAGCGTTAGCCAATTGGGTTTGGAGAAGTATGTTTCAACATGCCACCTTGACAGCCATGCCAGCCATAAGTTCAGACTATTGCCCAATCATTCTAAGTTTAGAGACGAAAAACAAATCAGGGAAGAGCTTTAAGTTTGAAACGTATTGGGTCGATCATGAAGACTGTGAGAAAGTAGTTACCAAAAGCTGGAACAAGGAGAAATCAAATGGAGATAATTGGAGTAAGATGATGGAAAACATTAAAAACTACAGAGAGGAACTCAAGACATGGAGCAAAATGACATTCAAAAGGGCAGATAGGGAAATTCAAAGAATGAAAGAGGAACTTAGAAGACTACAAGTAGCAGAAATTTCAGAAGAGCAATAGAAAAAGATCCTAGAGGAAAAATAATGGGGGCAGCGATCTAGAATAAAGTGGCTAAGGTGGGGCGATAAGAATACAACATTCTTCCAAGCGACTGCTATACAAAGAAGAGACAGGAACCGTATAGAGAAATTAAAAGATAGTATGGGACAATGGCTGAATGGAAAATGGGAAATAATGGAACACATTGAGAGCCATTTTTAGAGCCTTTTCAGTTCAACAAAAAGGCATGATTTTGAAAAAATCATGAACAAGATTCCAAGAATGGTAACTGAAGAAATGAATGATGAGCTATTAAAAGAAGTTACAGAGGAAGAGATAAGAAAGGCAGTCTTTAGCATGGGAGGTTTTAAGGCACCTGGGCCTGATGGTTTGAGTGGATTGTTTTATCAAAAATATTGGAAGGTCATTAAGAATGACGTGTGTGCGATAGTAAAAGAATTTTTCAATAATGGGTACATACCTGAAGAGGTGAGCGAGACAACAGTGGTCCTAATTCATTCCTAAGATCAAGAACCCAGAGAACCTTAACCAGCTGCGACCCATTAGCTGTTGCAATTTTGTCTATAAAATCCTAGCAAAAGTTCTAGTACAGAGAATGAAGAAGATGATAGAAAAAGTTGTATCGCCAACTCAAAGTGCATTTGTGGGGGGTAGATTCATACAAGATAATATCATTATAGTACAAGAGGTTTATCATAGCCTTAACAAAAAAGAGAGAAACAGTTCCAAAAATTTAGCAATTAAGCTAGACATGAATAAGGCTTACGATAGGCTTGAATGAGACATCCAAGAAAAGGTCCTCACAGCTTTCGGTTTTCAAGCCAGGTAGGTGAAGTTGATAATGGTATGTGTTACAAGTGTTACCTATAGATTCAAAATTAGTGGAGAGCTATCAAGAAAAATCAAGCCATATAGGAGACTTCGATAGGGTGATCCCTTATCACCGTATTTTTTATAATGATAGCAGAGGTATTAACAGTCCTAATGAGTGAGGCACAAAGAGAAGGCAGGATCTCAGGATTCAAAATAGCATCAACAGCACCTACTATCTCTCATCTACTTTTTGCGGATGACTGCATCATTTTGGCAGAAGCAAAAGAGGAGGAGATTTTTTAGATCATTACAGTTTTGAATGAATACACTGAAGCTTCGGGTCAGAAAATCAATCTAGACAAATCAGGAATCACTTTTGGATATCAAGTGCCTTTACAGACTAGAGTGAACATCGAGGAGATTCTCGGCATGGCGTCATGGGATACTCTAGGGAAGTATTTGGGGCTACCAGCCAACTGGGGAAGGTCCCAAAATAGAACTTTAGCATGGATCGAGGAGAAGGTCATAAACAAGCTTGAAGGTTGGAAAGAAAATCTATTAAGTCAAGCAGGGAAGGAAACTTTAATAAAGGCAGTTGTGCAAGCAATACCATCTTATACGATGAATGTGATTAGATTTCCAAAAGACTTTTGTAGAAGGTTGAGCTCAAGGGTGGCGAGATTTTGGTGGGCTTCATCAGGAAAAGAGCGAGGCATACACTAGAAGAGCTGGAAATTTATAACAGCAAGTAAAAGGGACGGGGGGCTGGGTTTTAAAGATGTAGAAATTCAAAACCTAGCTTATTTGGCTAAACAAGTTTAGAGAATTATAAAAGATCCGAATGCAACATAGGTGTAAATCCTAAAGGCCGTTTATTTTCCAAGAGAGAACTTTTGGGAAGCAAAGGCTTCAAGAAATGCTTCGTGGGTATGGAAGAGTATTTTACAAGGTAGGAAGGGGAGCTACTCTGGAAACAGGAAAAGTGGTGTATAGGAGATGGTACTCATGTTAGCATAAGGAAGGACAATTAGATAGCGGGGAGGAAAAAGAACTTTATTTGGGGATAGCAGACGACAGGAAGGTGAAGGAGTTACTCAATGAAAATGGCGAGTGGGACAAAACCAAAATTTATTCAATGTTTTCACAAGAGATAGCAGATAGCATAATGAGAACACCAATAAGCACAATAAAAAGGCATGACACTCTATATTGGCCTTGGAGAGAAGATGGTACATATACAATCAAAATTGGTTATCAAGCAGTAAGATTAGAGGTGCAGGAAAAAACTCAAAATGGCCCTTCAACAAGCACTGATAGAAGGGGACTATGGAATGAGATTTGGAATATGAAAGTTCCTCCAAAAATCAGAACGTTCTTATGGAAGGCAGCCCAAGATATCTTGCCCGTAAATACCAATTATATAAGAAGAGATTGATAGCTAGTCCTATTTGCCAAGTGTGTAACACGGAAACTGAAACTACAGAGCATGCCCTGCTTCTCTGCGAATGGACGCGAGCCACCTGATTTGGGGCTGAATGTCAGTGCACACCCACAGCAGACTCAGTAGAATTGTTTGGGGATTGGTTGATGGAATATATAGAGAAAATTAAAAAATAGGGAGGAGATCATCAAGAGATGAGAATAAGTAGAATATGATTTCTAGTTTGGGAAGTGTGTGATGAGCGGATAATTTATATGCTTTTTGGCATTATTTTTACATAGTTTTTAGTATGATTTAGTTATTTTTTAGTATATTTTTATTAATTTTTAAGCAAAATTTATATTTCTGGACTTTACTATGAGTTTGTGTGTTTTTCTGTGATTTCAGGTATTTTCTAGCTTAAATTGAGGGACCTGAGCAAAAATTTGATTCAGAGGCTAACAAAGGACTGCTGATGCTGTTGGATTCTGACCTCCCTGCACTTGAAATTAAATTTTTGGAGATGCAGAAGTCCAAATGGTACGCTCTCAATTGCGTTGAAAAGTAGACATCTAGGGCTTTCCAGCAATATATAATAGTTTATACTTTACCCGAGTTTAGACGACAAAAACTGGCGTTTAACGCCAGCTTTCTGCCCTATTCTGGCGTCAAATGCTAGAAACAAGTTGCAAAGCAGAGTTAAAAGCCAGAAACAAGTTACAAACTGGCGTTTAACTCCAAGGAAGACCTCTACACGTGAAAGCTTCAATGCTCAGCCCAAGCACACACCAAGTGGGCCCAGAAGTGAATTTCTGCATCATTTACTTAATTCTGTAATCCTAGTAACTAGTTTAGTATAAATAGAACTTTTTACTATTGTACTCAGATCATCTTGGTATCTATCTTTGATCAGTTTATGCGATCTTAGACATTGGGGGCTGGCCTCACGGCCATGCCTGGATCTCTATCACTTATGTATTTTAACGATGGAGTTTCTACACACCATAGATTAAGGTGTGGAGCTCTGCTGTTCCTCGAGTATTAATGCAAAGTACTATTGTTCTTCTATTCAATTCACACTTATTCTTATTCTAAGACATTTATGTGATGATTATGTGACACTCATCACCATTCTCACTTATAAACGCGTGATTGACAACCACTTCCGTTCTACATGAAGACAAGCTTGAATGTATATCTCTTGGGTTTCTAATCAACGATTCACATCGACTCCCCTCTGACAATGGCGCATCTGAATCCGAGATTGGAGTCTTCGTGGTATAGACTAGAATCCATTGGCAGCATTCTTGAGATCCGAAAAGTCTAAACCTTGTCTGTGGTATTCCGAGTAGGATCTGGGATGGGATGACTGTGACGAGCTTCAAACTCACAACTATAGGACGTGGTGACAGAAGCAAAAGGATAGTAAATCCTATTCCTACACGATCGAGAACCAATAGCTGATTAGCCATACGATATCTGTGCATGGTATTTTTTATCCAAGACGAGCAATTCGACATTTGATTAGCCATACAAAAACCGTAGAGGACTATTTTCAGTGAGAGGACGGGAAGTAGCCATTGACAACGGTGACACCCAACATACAGCTTGCTATGGAAAGGAGTATGAAGGATTGGATGAAGGCAGTAGGAAAGCAGAGATTCAAGATGGATAAAGCATCTCCATACACTTATCTGAATTTCCCACCAATGATTTACATAAGTATCTCTATCTTTACTTTATGTTTTATTTATCTTTTAATTATTAAAACTCCATAACCATTTGAATCCGCCTGACTGAGATTTACAAGGTGACTATAGCTTGCTTCAAGCCGACAATCTCCGTGGAATCGACCCTTACTCACATAAGGTTTATTACTTGGACGACCCAGTGCACTTGCTGGTTAGTTGTGCGAAGTTATGAAGAAGAGTGATATTACAATTGTGCGTACCAAGTTGTTGGCGCCATTGAGATCACAATTTCGTGCACCAAGTTTTTGGCGCCGTTGTTGGGGATTGTTCGAGTTTGGACAACTGACGGTTCATCTTGTTGCTCAGATTAGGTAATTTTCTTCTTGTTTTAACCATTATTTTATTTTCAAAAAGTTTTCAAAAATCTTTCAAAAAATTTTCTTCTTTTTCGTTTTTCCAAAATTATTTTCGAAAAATCCAAAAAAAATAATAAAATCATAAAAACTCAAAAATATTTCATGGTTCCTGTTTGAATCTAGGGCCAAATTTTAAGTTTGGTGTCAATTGCATGATTTTAATTGTCTTGCAATTTTTGAAACACATGCATTGTGTTCTTGATGATCTTCAAGTCGTTCTTGATGAATTGCCTTGTTTGATCTTCATGATTTATTGATTTACACTGCATGATGTTCTACATATGCATTCTTGCATTCATATGGCCCAAACATAAGAAAGCTCTAAGTTTGGTGTCCTCCATGTTTTCTTTTATTAAGAAAACTGAGTTTTTGATGTTCATCTTGATCTTCAAGATTGTTCTTGGTGTTCATCTTGACGTTCATAATGTTCTTGCATATATCTTGTGTTTTAATCCAAGAATTATATGTTTCGACTCATTTTGTTGTTTTTCAAAATTGAAAACATATCTTCTTGAATAAAGGATTTAGCAAAATGAAGATCCAAGAACATAAAGCAGAGAAATTACAGAAAAAAAACTGTGCGTTCAAAATGCCCAGTGAAGAAGGAAAACTGGCGTTTAAACGCCAGCAACTGGCATTTAAACGCCAGCCAGGTAAACGCCCAAACCATGCAGCAATTGGGCGTTAAACGCCCAAAACATGCAGCTCCTGGGCGTTTAACGCCAGGATGACTCAAGGAGAGGAATTTTGTTTTCAAATCAAATCTTTTTCAAATCTTCATATTTTTTCAAAATCAAATATTTTTCAAATCAAATATTTTCAATCATATCTTTTTCAAAGTCATATATTTTCAAACATATCTTTTTCAAAAATCAAATCTTTTCCTCATATTTTCAAAAATCTTGATTCAAAAATTTTAAGTTTGTTACTTTCTTGTTAAGAGAGATTCAATATTTGAAATTTAGAATCATATCTTTTAGTTTCTTGTTAATCAAGTCATTAACTTTTTAAAAGTCAAATCTTGTTAATTTTATCTTTTCAACCATATCTTTTTAAATCATATCTTTTTCAAATCACATTTTTTTTAATTCTAATTTCAAAATCTTTTTATAACTTCTTATCTTTTTCAACTTTATTTCTTATCTTTTTCAAGACCACAACCAATTTTTCAAAAATTTATTTTAAATTTTATTCTTTTTATTTTCGAAAATTCTCCCCCTCTCTTATCTTTTTCTATTTAAACACTAACATTCCTCCTCCATTGTCAATTCAAACTCCATCTCTCTTTGTGTGTTTGAATTCTTCCTTACCTACCTCATCCTTCCATTCTTGTTTTCCTCTGACACCTCAGGGAATCTCTATACTGTGACATAGAGGATTTTATATTTTCTTTGTTTTCTTCTCTTTCATATGAGCAGGAACAAAGATAAAGGCATACTTGTTGAAGCTGATCCTGAACCTAAAAGGACTCTGAAGAGAAAGTTAAGAGCAGCTAAAGCACAAAACTCTAAAGAGGACCTCACTGAAATTTTCGAAAAGGAAGCAGCAAAAAAACAATTATAGCCGAACCAAACAACAATGCAAGGAAGATGCTTGGTGATTTTACTACACCAACTTCCAACTTCTATGGAAGAAGCATCTCAATCCCTGTCATATGAGCAAATAATTTTGAGCTAAAGCCACAATTAGTTTCTCTACTGCAATAGAACTGCAAGTTTCATGGACTTCCATCGGAAGACCCTTATCAATTTTTAACTGAGTTCTTGTAGATCTGTGATACTGTTAAGACCAATGGAGTTGATCCTGAGGTCTACAAGCTTATGTTTTTCCCTTTTGTTGTAAGGGACAGAGCTAGAACATAGTTGGACTCACAACCTAGAGATAGCCTGGACTCTTGGGATAAGCTGGTCACGACTTTCTTAGCCAAGTTCTTTCTTTCTCAAAAGCTGAGCAAGCTTAGAGGGGATGTTCAGACCTTCAGACAAAAAGATGGTGAGTCCCTCTATGAAGCTTGGAAAAGATACAAGCAACTGACCAAAAAGTGTCCTTCTGACATGCTTTCAGAATGGACCACATTAGATATATTCTATGATGGTCTGTCTGAATTTTCCAAGATGTCACTGGACCACTCTGTAGGTGGATCCATTCACCTAAAGAAAATGCTTGCAGAAGCTCAGGAACTTATTGAAATGGTTGCAAATAACCAGTTCATGTATATCTCTGAGAGGAATCCTATGAGTAATGAGACGCCACAAAAGAGAGGAGTTCTTGAAATTGATGCTCTGAATGCCATACTGGCTCAGAACAAAATATTGACCCAACAAGTCAATATGATCTCTCAGAGTCTGAGTGGATTGTAAAATGCATTCAACAGTGCTAAAGAAGCATCTGCTAAAGAAGAAGCTTATGATTCTGAGAACCCTGCAATGGTAGAGGTGAATTACATGGGTGAAGCTTTTGGCAACACCTATAATCCTTCATGGAAAAATCATCCAAATTTTTCATGGAAGGATTAACAGAAGCAAGGCTTCAATAATAACAATAGTGAAAGAAACAGGTTTAGCAATAGCAAACTTTTCCTATCATCATCTCAGCAACAAACAGAGCATTCTGAGCAGAATTCTTCTAGCTTAGCAAATATAATCTCTGATCTATCTAAGGCCACTCTTAGTTTCATGATTGAAACAAGATCCTCCATTAGAAATTTGGAGGCACAAGTGGGCCAGCTGAGTAAAAGGGTTACTGAAACTCCCCCTAGCACTCTCCCAAACAATACAGAAGAGAATACCAAAGGAGAGTGCAAGGCCATTGATATAATCAACATGGCTAAAACCTTAAAGGAGGAGGAGGACGTGAATCCCAATGAGGAAAACCTCTAGGAACGTCCAGTGGCCAGTAAAGAATACCCTAATGAGGAACCAAAGGAATCTGAGGCTCATACAGAGACCATAGAGATTTCCTTGGACCTCCTTTTACCATTCATGAGCTCTGATAACTATTCATCTACTGAAGAGGATGAAAACATTGTTAAAGGGTAAGTTGCCCAATATTTAGGAGCAATCATGAAGCTGAATGCCAAGCTATTTGGTAATGAGACTTGGGAGGAAGAGCCTCCCTTGCTCACCAATGAACTAAATACATTGGTTCAGCAAAATTTACCTCAAAGGAAACAGGATCCTGGTAAATTCTTAATACCCTATATCATAGGCACCATGACCTTTGAAAAAGCTCTGTGTGACCTGGTGTCAGGGATAAACATGATGCCACTCTCTGTAATGGAGAAACTGGGAATCTATGAGGTACAGGCTGCCAAATTCTCATTGGAGATGGCAGATAAATCTATGAAAAAGGCTTATGGACTAGTAGAGGACGTGCTAGTGAAGGTTGAAGGCCTTTACTTTCCTGTTGATTTCATAATCCTAGACACTAGGAGGGATGAGGATGAATCCATCATCCTCAGAAGACCCTTCCTAGCCACAGCAAGAGCTGTGATTGATGTTGACAGAGAAGAGTTGATCCTTCATGTGAATGAAGAATGCCTTGTAGTAAAGACTCAAGGTTCTCCATCTGTAACCATGGAGAGTAAGCATGAAGAACTTCTCCCAATACAGAGTCAAACAGAGCCCCCACATTCAAACTCTAAGTTTGGTGTTGGGAGGCAACAACTAAACTCTAAGTTTGGTGTTGATAGATCTCAACCATACTCTGATCATCTGTGAGACTCTATGAGAGCTCACTGTCAAGCTATTAACATTAAAGAAGTGCTTATTGGGAGGCAACCCAATTTTATTTTAATCTATATTATTTTGTTTTCTTTTAGGTTGATGATCATGTGAAGTCACAAATACAATTACAAAAATAAAGAAAAAAATCAAAAACAGCATTGAAAACAGCACACCTTGGAGGAAGGATTTACTGGCGTTTAAATGCCAGTAAGGGTAGCAAAATGGGCGTTAAACGCCCAATCTGGCACCTTTCTGGGCGTTTAAACGCCAGAATATAGCACCAGACTGGCGTTTAAATGGCAGAACATGGCAACAAACTAGCATTTAGACGCCAGAACAGGAAGGAAAATTGGCGTTTAAACGCCAGAACAGGGCAGCAGACTGGCGTTCAAACGCCAGAATTGCACTCTAAGGCGTTTTGAACGCCCAATTGAAGCAGGGATGAGAATTCTTTGACCCCTCAGGATCTGTGGACCCCACAGGATCCCCATCAACCTCAACTCACTCTCTCTCCTCTTCACACCTTTCTACAA
>NC_029774.3:26202097-26214365 GCF_000817695.3 Arachis duranensis | reverse complement strand
TCTTTCCCAAATACCCTTCACCAATCACCTCCATATCTCTTCTCCAAATATCCTTCACCAATCACTTCCTTCACTCTTCCCCAAAAACCCCCCACCCACCTTCAAAATTTAAAACCATTACCCTCCCAAACCCACCAAAACCTTTCGGCCACTCTCCTTCCCTTTTCCTATAAATACCCCTCTCCACTCTTTCATTTTCACACATCATACACACATTCCCCTCCCCTTGGCCGAAATACATAAACCTTCCATCTCCTCTATTTTCTTCTTCTTCTATATCTTTCTTTCATCTTTTGCTCGAGGATGAGCAAATATTTTAAGTTTGGTGTGGTAAAAGCATTGCTTTTTATTTTTTCATAACCAATTATGACACCTCAGGCCAGAGAAACCTCTAGAAAGAGGAAAGGGAAGGCAACTGCCTTCACCTCTGAGTCATGGGAGATGAAGAGATTCATCTCAAAGGTCCATCAAGACCACTTCTATAAAGTTGTGGCCAAGAAGAAGGTAATCCCTGAGGTCCCTTTTAGGCTCAAAAAGGGTGAATATCCGGAGATCCGACAAGAGATCCGAAGAAGAGGTTGGGAAGTTCTTGCCAACCCCATTCAACAAGTCAGAATCTTAATGGTTTAAGAGTTCTATGCAAACGCATAGATCACAAGGAACCATGATCAAGGTATGAACCCAAACCCAAAGAATTGGCTTACAATGGTTCGGGAAAAATTCTTAGATTTCAGTCCAGAAAATGTGAGGCTAGTGTTCAACTTGCCAATGATGGAAGAAAACGCACGTCCCTACACCAGAAGGGTCAACTTTGATCAAAGGTTGGACCAAGTCCTCATGGACATATGTATAGAAGGACCTCAATGGAAAAAAGACTCAAGAGGCAATCCGGTTCAATTGAGAAGATCAGATCTTAAGCCTGTGGCTAGAGGATGGTTGGAGTTTATCCAACGCTCTATCATTCCCACTAGCAACCGATCTGAGGTAACTGTGGATCGGGCCATCATGATCCATAGTATCATGATTGGAGAGAAAGTAGAAGTTCATGAAATCATACTTTTAGAACTCTACAAGATGGCTGACAAGCCCTCACCTTTGGCAAGATTAGCCTTTCCTCATCTCATATGTCACCTTTGCTATTCAGCTGAGATTGTCATAGAGGGAGATATCCTTATTGAAGAGGACAAGCCCATCACTAAGAAGAAGATGGAGCAAACTAGAGAGCCCATTCATAGCACTCAACAAGAGCATGAGGAATTTCCTCATCAAGAAATCCCTGAGATGCCTCAAGGGATGCAATTTCTTTCACACAATTATTGGGAGCAACTCAACACTTCTTTGGAAAGCTTGAGTTACAACATGGACTAATTAAGGGTGGAACACTAAGAGTACTCCATCATTCTCCATGAGATTAGAGAAGATCAAAGAGCTATGAGGGAGGAGCAACAAAGGCAAGGAAGAGACATAGAGGAGCTTAGGCGTTCCATTGATTCTTCAAGAGGAAGATGCCACCCACACTAAGGTGGACTCATTCCTTAATCTCCTTGTCTATTTATTTTCTGTTTTCGGTTTTTGAGCTTCATGCTTGTCTATATTTGTGTCTTCATTACATGATCATTAGTATCAAGTGTCTACGTCTTAAAGCTATGAATAATTCCATGAATCCTTCACCTCTCTTAAATGAAAAGCGTGCTTAATTACAAAAGAACAAGAAGTACTTGGATTTTAAATTTTATCTTGAAATTAGTTTAATTATTTTGATGTGGTGGCAATACTTTTTGTTTTCTGAATGAATGCTTGAACAATGCATATTTTTTATAGTGAAGTTTATGAATGTTAAAATTGTTGGCTCTTGAAAGAATGATGAACAAAGAGAAATGTTATTGATAATCTAAAAAATCATGAAATTGATTCTTGAAGCAAGGAAAAGCAGTGAAAAAAAGAAGTGGCAAAAATTAAAAGAAAAAAAAAGAGAAAAAGAAAAAGCAAGAAGAAAAAGCCAATAGCCCTTAAAACAAAAAGACAAGGATAAAAAAGGATCCAAGGCTTTGAGCATTAATGGATAGGAGGGCCCAAGGAAATAAAATCCAGGCCTAAGCGGCTAAATCAAGCTGTCCCTAACCATGTGCTTGTGGCATGAAAGTCCAAGTGAAAAGCTTGAGATTGAATGGTTAAAGTCGTGATCCAAAGCAAAAGAGTGTGCTTAGGGCCACGGCTAAGACTCATAGATTAGCTGTGTTCAAGAATCAACATACTGAACTAGGAGAATCAATAACACTATCCAAAATTTTGAGTTCCTATAGATGCCAGTCATTCTGAATTTCAAAGGATAAAGTGATATACCAAAACTGCTCAGAAGCAAAAAGCTACTAGCCCTGCTCATCTAATTGGGACTAAGTTTCATTGATATTATGAGATTCATTGTATATTCTCTTTTTTTTATCCTATTTTGTTTTCAGTTGCTTGGGGACAAGCAACAATTTAAGTTTAGTGTTGTGATGAGCGGATAATTTATACGCTTTTTGGTATTGTTTTTACATAGTTTTTAGTATGATTTAGTTACTTTTTAGTATATTTTTATTAGTTTTTAAGCAAAATTCATATTTCTGGACTTTACTATGAGTTTGTGTATTTTAGTATATTTCTATTAGTTTTTAAGCAAAAGGATAGTAAATCCTATTCCTACACGATCGAGAACCAATAGCTGATTAGTCATACGATATCTGTGCATGGTATTTTTCATCCGAGACGAGCAATTCGACAGTTTATTAGCCGTATAGAAACCGTAGAGGACCATTTTCACTGAGAGGATGGGAAGTAGCCATTGACAACAGTGACACCCAACATACAGCTTGCCATGGAAAGGAGTATGAAGGATTGGATGAAGGCAGTAGGAAACCAGAGATTCAAGAGGGATAAAGCATCTCCATACACTTATCTAAATTTCTCACCAATGATTTACATAAGTATCTCTATCTTTACTTTATGTTTTATTTATCTTTTAATTATTAAAACTCCATAACCATTTGAATCCGCCTAACTGAGATTTACAAGGTGACCATAGCTTGCTTCAAGCCGAAAATCTCCGTGGGATCGACCCTTACTCACGTAAGGTTTATTACTTGGACGACCCAGTGCACTTGCTAGTTAGTTGTGCGAAGTTGTGAAGAAGAGTGATATTACAATTATGCGTACCAAGTTGTTGGCGCCATTGAGATCACAATTTCGTGCACCAGTGTGGAAGACAAGAAATCAAAAAATATTTCAACAACAGAATATTCAACCAGATTGGACAATTAAAAGAGCTAAACTGATAGAGAATCTATTTTGGAACTCAACAGACCAGCAATTTATAGAAAAGAAGAATGAGAAAAATAGAACAGCTCACTTGATCAGATAGAGACCTCCACCGGAAGATTGGTTAAAGGCTAATGTGGATGCTGCTTTCATGAAGGAGGATGGAAAAAGAGCAATATTTGTGGTCATTAGGAACAATAATGAAAAAATTGTGTTGGGCTTCTCTGGAAAAATTAGCACACATTCAAGTATAATAGCTGAAGCTATAGCTATTAGGCAAGCCCTTATTATTATTGATAATTTGGATTTGGGGAAAACATTAATTGAATCAGACAGTTTAAAACTAATCCAAACCATAAAATCAAAAATTTTCATTGGAGAAACTGAAGCAATATTACAAGGCATTAGAGAGCTAATAAAAAGATTATCAAATTGTGGTCTAACTTGGACACCCAGAAAAGGAAACCTGCTTGCTTACACAATTGCTAAAATGGCAGCATCAGATTGCCTTCGTCAGAACTGGAGTATGCAACTACCACTGGAGATGCGGCATATTATCAACATGGAGGCTCAACGTTGACAACAACTCTTGGAAAAGGAAACTCAATAAAAAAAATTAGGAACATAATAATTTAGAAAATTCAACAACTGAGAGCAACAGTAATCACTACATGTTGTTCAGAAAATTCAGAAACCTCAACATAAATCAAAATCAATACCTAGATCTGGGATTTAAGGAGAACCAACAGGAGTAAATTTAACTTGAGAAAGCACAAGACTTCCACGATCTTGTTTAAAGAAATTGGAGATGAAGAAACAGTGGAAGTAAAATTTCAGCAGCAGCAACAATCTGAATTGAAACAAGACATGCAATCGAATTGATTTAACAAACCTTATTTTAAATGGAGCAGACTCGGTACAAGGAAGAAGTCTCGGGGCAAATAGACTGCAAACCGAAAAGCACTGTATCATCAAAATTGCAATTTTAGAGTAGAGGAAGCGGAAGCTTTCATGTTTGTGCACCCTCGACATCAAAGCTTCATTCGGAGCGCAGGCAGCAAAGGAGACCCAACCGAAAGCACCAGTCACAATTCATATCAATGGATTATGGAGAGATCACTAGCTTTGCAATAGCTTCAACTTTCTAATTGCCTGAATGGAAGAGTATAGTTATAGTGATAGATTGGAGCACAAAGTAGGAAAAGGATAAGAAGATTCAAAATTGAATGAATTAAGAAATTTAGGTTAGGCTGGGATTTGGTTGGGTAGCTTGGATTTTAATGGCCAATATCCAAAAAAAAACCCTAACTTACACTAATATATAAGATAGTATTGTTAAGAGAGATTAAAAGATCGAAACTTTATAATATATTTAGTAGTTAAAAATTAAAACTAAAATTTTAATTTTAGAATATAAAATTTTAATTTTTTTAATATTTCTAAAAAAATATATAAAAAATTAAAATTTTAATAATATTTTTTTAATAATTAAAAATATTTTAATAAATATTTTTATTTTATCTTTATATTTATCTTAAATCAAATATTAATATATAATTCAGATCTATATACTTTACAATACATATAATACAACAAATATTACCAAACACAGACTAAGAGACCACATTTACATCCCTATTAATCAAATGCGGTAGTAGCGTATGGAGCAAGAAGCCAAGAAACATCATCATGGAGTAGCAGAGCACGCAACAACAATGAAAGATAAAACACTATGTATGCCAACCTCGTATCACATATTCATATGGCACCATCATTCATCTTTTTTCCAATTTTTCGAAGTGATGAAGAAAAGGGGTACAAAAGGTAAACCATTGGTCATCCCTTTCTTGCCTCTTTGCAGATCACCACCACGAAAGCGAGCAGAGAAAAAAGAGGACGACAACTTCTAATTTTTTTGGGGTTTTTTTAATTATTTGAGAAAGGAAAAAGAAATTGGAGAAGAGTTGGACAAAAGAGAGTGTGTTTTTTTTTTAATAAATACGAAATAATATGTTTCCTCTTTTCTAAGGCTATGTTTGTTTGAAGAAAAAATAAAAAGAAAGAAAAAGATTATTTTCATTGGTTGTGAAAAAAATTGAAAAAAAAAGAAAAGAAATGAAAAATAACTAGTGAGACTCTCTAATGTTAAAAAGAAAAGGAAAGAAAATTTATTTTTTTTCGCCACTTCCAATATTATCCTTTCATTTTTTAATATATTTTATAATACAAAAATAAAATTATCTTTTTTATAATATTTTTTTTTTCTTATTTTTCTTTCATCCAAACACATTTAAAGAAAATAAAAATTCATTCAATTTCTTTCCTTTCTATTTTTTTCTTTCTATTTCTTTTCTTTCAATCAAACATAGCCTAATAATAAAGATGGACGAAAATTATTTGGAAGACTATTATAAATTTTAAAGACAAATTTGAATAATTATTAAATTTAGGAATTACTTTAAAATTTAAGTATAAATTTAGAGATTATTTTAAAATTTTACTTAACTAGTGTATGTTCCCGTATCCTGTACGGGATAATACATAAAATTATATAAAAAAATTTATTAAAAATTAAATATTATATATAATAATTATTATTATAAATATTTTATAAAATTATAATTAAAAAAAGCCTTGTCCCACTAAGTGGGGTCGGCTACATGAATCAAACAATGTCATTGTGCTCTGTCATGTATCATGTCTACAGAGAGACCGTTTACATGTAGATCTCGTTTGAAATTAATTTGAGTTTGTTAAGTGATCATTTCACTCGTCCGCTTAAACAACTATTAGGAGTTAGAATCTCGTCTTGTGTATATAGCAATCCATTGGCTAGCAATAAACCCTTAATAAATGAAGCATCAATAAGTGGTTAGACTTGGCAGGAGTTTCCGAATACGCGGGTACCCGACCCATCCATACTCGAATGGAGAGGGTAATAACTTGACCCGAGTCAGGGCAGATTTGCTCAGGACAATGCATGGTCGAGTTTAGGGTGTACCCGTCTCGGATACATACATATAAACACTTTTTAGGAATTAAGATTTGCCTCACATCACAGATTTAGTGATTCATAACTTCAGTCTATACTCTGTAGCCATGCAAGATAAACTCAGTCATCTTCACCCAGAATCTTCTTCTTTTCGGCTTCTTCACAAAAACCCGCATAACTCCTGTCATCGTTGTTACTGAGTCCATCGCCGCCTACCCCTTCACAACTCACATCTTCCTTCACAGTAAGGAACGGATCCACGTGCACAAATTTTTTTTTAAAAAAATAATACTTATATATATTGTTTAAGATATAAAAATATATTATCTATGTATTAATATACTGTAATTATTTTGGTTAAAAAATTTATTTATACTATAAAAATTATAATAAGTAGATTTGACAATTAAGTAAAATAATTGTTTAAAAATATATATATAAAATAATATTTAATCATGTTAAAAATAAACAAAGTCCTTATAAATATTTTTTTGTTATTTTAAATATTATACTATGTGTATAAAATTATATTTTTATTATTTTAAATATTATAAGAATGATTGTGTGTATATTTCTAGTTCTTATCAATATGTATTAGATAGTTCTAATTTTAAATTTTGAATATATCTAAACCAATTTGAATTGGTCAAGTGATCAACTTAGTCGTCCGCTTAAGTAAGTATTGAGGGTTCGAATTCCATTTCGTATGTATAGCAACTCGTTGCCGGCTAATTGTAGATTCTTAAATGGAATTCAAATTCACGACGAATTAGTTCTTAACTTATTGAGTATCGTGGGAAGCAAAAAAATATCTATACCTAAATTTTATTATATTTTTCTTCCCATTACTAAATTTTCTAGGTGCGTTACTGTTCATAACTCATGTCATTATTGCTGCTCATCCCGTTACCGTCACTGTTGAGCCCGTCGCCACCTTTCTCCTGCCGAGTTCCTTTTCTCTCGGTAAATTACCCCCTCTCTCTTTCTCATTATGAGTCTGTTAAGTTCTTCTCTTCTTCTTCCAAAGACTCATCACTTAGTCGTCGTCGCTACGAGCCTAGACGTTGCCGTTGCAGTTTCATCTGAGTCTGCCACTGAATAAAATAGAATTTTTATTCAAGTTAAAAATAGACATGCATGAGATTATTTTTGCATGTAATTTCTGAATTTTCTCATCCAAATTTGATCTATGTGGTTGAGTATTTTAGTATGGGATCATCGTGGTTTTGTTGCGACACTAATGTGATAAAAGTTTTGATAATTTCATAACTAATATATGAGATAAACCAGATTATTAAAGTAATAAGAGAAATAAGATTTGCGCATAAAATTTATAAGAGGTGATTATCTCAAGAAAATATATATTTATAACCAAGTAGAAGATTGTTAGGAAATTATTATTTCTTAATATATTTATGGACAATACATATATTAATTATAATCGCAAATTAAGTAATTTCACATTAAATGACTTATATAACGGTGATCTCATTTATTGTCATAAATGTTGAATTAAATAAGTCATTATTACTTTTGATTTGGATAAATGAAATTAAAATTATAGATACTATTTTATTTGAGTTTTAGGGTTTAATGAGTGTCACACTCAAATATAAATAATGACTTCAGGATTTTGGTCTCTAACACATCAAACTCGCCTTTGTAACATTTTTTCTACAATAAAATTGTGATTCAGCCCTATCAGAAATACAAAAGATTTTGGTTGACAAAGATCAAAGAACCACAAGAGCCAAGCTCTCTAATCTCAATCATACTTTCGAATTAATGGCGATAATTTAATTTTGAGAAAATGACAAATAGGTCCCTAACCTTTTATCCGATGGAGATTTTCGTCCCTGACCATTGAAAAATACTTTTAAGTCCCTGGCGTCTTTAAAAATTGGACGGATCAGTCCCTCCGTCAAATACCTCCGTCAGACTCAACGAAAAAGTCTGACGTGACTACCGTTCTGCTTACTTGGCATTATGGCTGCCCACGTGGCACGTTAGTCAAATGGAACTTTTGAAAAATGGACAAAGAAATCCTTGTCTCTCCCAAGAGTATATCCGCCACCACTGCCTCCTCCCTCCCAACCCCACCAACTCTTGCTCTCAACACCTTTTCCGATGACAAAGCTTGGAAGAGAGGCACATGTACTAGCACCAACTCAGAGAATCACTCAGCAGAATTTGCCAGTGCTTAAGGCCCCTCCAACAGTACTTCAGATTTCACCAACCAAACTAAATCACACCTTACCACCAAAACATGACCATCCTCAGCGTTTTCACTACTCGCCTATGAAATTTCAACCACTCCGTTATCTAGCCCACCAATTTTTTGTTGTGCTACATTTTCTTTCTGTTTCTGTGGTATATGTGCCATTTTCTTGTTTCATGCTTCCTTTGTTCTTTTTCTCTTCAAGGTGTAGTTAGTTGTAGCAATGCACTAGTTTTAAAATTATTGTGTTGTTTATAGATGCATCTATATAATATAAGGTAATTAATCTAAAATTTCTTTTATTTAGAACTTTATTATAGGAGAAAATAGGATTAAGCCTATCATATGCATAAAGAATACTATCACTATTAGAAAAAAGCACACTTGTGGTCAAAAGAATCAAACTTTCTTTGCATAGGTTGTGGTGTAGATGCATGTCTGTTTCTCATCCTCCAATATCTTTTTCACTATGATTCTCAAGTGCCTTAGCTTGCAACCATCCTCTTCTTCACCTCCATGTAAGATAAAACCGGACAGCTAAGAAGGGAAGTTTCCTAAAAAAATATCAGATTCGAACTGAAAGGCATTGCATACAAAAAAGTAGAAAACTTGGAATTATTAGCTCTCAAGTAAGGCTCATTCCCCATATCTTTTCCTTGTGAAATTTAATCCCATTGGAGATACACACTCCAAGCAATCCTCAAGATTAATACTCTCAAACTCATCCACCCACACACTGTAGTTGTTAGGCCACATGGAGAGAGAGTCAGGATCAACACAACAAACCTTAATTCCATAGCGAAAAACTTGCTCTACTATACAAGTGCCTACAGGGCTAGATCCAATGATGATCACGTCAAAACGAGATCGATCAAAAGGATGACACCATGGGAGATCAAAATCCAAGGGTTTAGGTTGATAGGCAGGCTTCAAGTTGAGAAAATTTCCAAATTTGTTGGTGTTGTTGTAGGCCTTGACTCTGAATCTTCTTGAAGTTGAAGAACATGATGAACTTGATGTGTAATGAGTTTTTGGAGAGGGAACGAGGAAAGTGTGGCTTTGGTAGGTGGTGGTGGGGTAACGACATCGCATTGAGAGACAGGGACTTTTTTGTCCATTTTTCAAAAGTTCAATTTCACTAACGAGCCACGTGGGCAGCCGTAATTCCAGGTAAGCAAAACAATAGCCACGTCAGACTTTTTCGTTGAGTCTGACGGAGGTATTTGGACGAAGGAACTGATTCGTCCAATTTTTAAGGACGTCAGGGACTTAAAAGTATTTTTCAATGGTCAGGGACGAAAATATTTGCGGGATAAAAGGTCAAGGATCTATTTGTCCTTTTCTCTTTAATTTTCAATGGCGATAATACAAAATGTTTAAATCGACTAAATGAATCCAATAGTTATCTTTTGCACATCTTATTTAAATTTGAATTTTAAAATTAATTTGAATCTTTTTTTCCTAATATAAATTATTTTTGACTAAAAATAGAGAAAAAATTTTATTAGACCAAAAAAATATCCTATTAAAAAATTATTATAAGAAGATTTATAATTAGAGAAGAAAAGAATAAAAGTATTAATAATAATTAAGAAAAAGAAACGAAGTTTGTATTAAAGAATGTTAGAAAAGAAATAATAAAGTTCATATTAATAATAATACTGAGGAATGATGTTGCTGCTTTAGGCTTCTAACCTTTATCTTTGGCCATCTTTTTTTCTTTTTTTTTTCTTTTTTTTTAATTATCAAGTCATAAAAAAATAAATAACAATTCAAGAAAATGAAGATAATAAGATCAATAGTAACTATACAAATCAAAATACATAGGAGAAAAACAAACTATTATATGATAGAATTAACATGAGTATATTTCATCATTAAATAAACAAAGTTAACGCACAACAAACATATAAAGAGAAAGAAAAAAGAGTTAAAATATCCAAAGTGATAAAAAGATTGTTTTATAGAAGACTATAAAATAATGAACTTCTAACTAAATTAAATTGTATTTATTATTATTAAAAAGGGTAAGAGAGAGCAGTAGAAAAAAGGTCTGTGTGTATTTAAGTTGTGTAGAATGATACAATATAGAAGAAAATTTATAGATGCTAAGAAAATCGAAATAATAAAGACGTAATCTCCTATAATAAATATTCAGATATATTAAATAATGCTAATTGATCTAATTGATCATAATTATACTCTAACAATTATATTCAATTAATTGATATACATAATATTAAATTGTGTGATACTTAAATATATAATCAAATCAATTAGTTGATATAATTAATTCACTATAATAAATTGTATTTAATGAGTTAAAAAAATAAATGAGGAAATATTCTAAAAAGCATGCCACGTTAACTTTATCATCTATTCTATTATATAAAAATCGGATGTTTGTATTTAATGATGAAGTTGAGGTGGCATGCTTCGGAGAGTATTTCTCGATTTAATTGTTTTAACTCATTCAATAATAAAATAAATAAATTGTTATTTATTCTAATTAATTTTATTTATATACTATATATGAATTAATGTTAATTTATAAAACATAAAACTTGTGGATTGTGATACAAACGCAAATAAAAAAAATGCATATAATTATAAAAGAATTAAATCTATCCTCTTTATTTATTTCTAACCATCGTTTTAGATTTTAATTTTTTTTAAAACCAGTGATAGTGGAATTTTATTGATACTAGATAAAATTATAGAAGAATCTACGAAGCAGTATAAATTGTTACTCTTTCAATCAAATCATACCACACACAAAAATAAATTAAATTAAATAAATCGAATTTGCATTTCTATATAAATTGAATTGAATAAATTCGATTTAGACAAATACGTAGTAAATTGATTTCATAAGATTCGAATTATATGCAACTTCTGAATAATTATAATAATATAGGTATTTATATAAAAATTAATACAAAGATAATTTAATTTTTGTGCAATATTTTTTTTGTATTTATGAGCTATTAAAAATGAACAAAAAAATGGTATGAAATTTGAATTTTTTTGTATGGATTGTTATATAAAATATTAATATTATTATAATTATTTATTTTGAAATAGAGCAATATTAATATCATTATAATTATTTATTTTGAAACCGAGTATAACTAAGATTTTACTAACAATTTTAAATAAAATATTTTTATAAAATTTTAAATTTTTTATTATGAACACTTTTTGTAATTATTATAAATAATTTTATAAAATTTAAAAATGATTTAAAAGATGTTATGAATAAATCGTCTGACAAAAAAATTGATTACAAAATCGGTCGAATATGTGATTAATCAGTAAATCGTTAGAATTGATTGATTTTTTTAAATGATTTTTTTGTTAATAACTCCTCCAAACGGTGTCATTTTGACTTTAAAAAAAACCTAAATCTCCAATGGCTTAAGCCCGTAACCCAGTCCCACTCTCACACTCCTCTCCTTTTCTCCCTGAAATTGATGTGAAATTTTGAAATTGAAAAAAGAACCATAACTCCCCAAATCACGAGTCCGCAGCCACCGCAGTGTCAGACTGAGAGAGAGCGTGCTGAGATAGAAGAAGAAACTATTATAGTTAAAGCAATAGCTAAGAGGCTGAAGGTCAAGTGCATGAAACAATTTACTGAGGATCATAAAAGGAGAATACTTATAGAACGGATGCGGGGTGAAAGAGATAAATGACTTGCTGCAATCAACACATCCTTTGGTAAATAAAAAATTAATCATACATAATAATAATAATAATAA
>NC_029774.3:26197383-26202006 GCF_000817695.3 Arachis duranensis | reverse complement strand
AATATGAGATATATAAATTTTTTTGTTCAAAATATATAAAGATAAATAGCATTTATAACTTAAGTACAAAATAATTTTTACTTTTTAAACTAAATTTTGGATGAATTAGACCACTTGATTAAAGACAAATTATAATAAAAAATATTTTAAAAAATTATTTTAACAAAAGGACTAAAATAAAAAAAATAATACAACACTAGAAATAAAACTAAGACTTAATTTAAATAGTAGGAACTAAAACAATATTTTATCCATCTTTAAATTTAAACTTTCATATGTACGCACAGGCGCACATGAAAATAAAAATCGAAAACCAATTTTTTTGTCAATAATCAACCAATAATTTTATTTCTCTCTTAGCCTTTGTCTATCCGTATTTTGATTATGTGTACGAGGAGGATTCGAAAAATTTGGAGGGGGACAGAGATAAGGAGTGGCCCATTTCGTGTTCAGCTCCATTAAAATTTCCATTTTGCGTGTGTCAGTTATGGATTGTTCCATTTCGTGGTTGGTATACATGACTTGCTCTATTTTGTGGCTGCCTCCCTTGGAATGGGTTTTTTGACGCGCTCAGTACTTTCTCATCCATTTTGTGTTCACCTCTCTTAAAATGGAGACTATGATGCTTCACATGAAATGGCCATGTGCAATTTAGGAACACTTTTGAGCCATTCGCGTTATGAAAAATAATGTTTTTTTCATGCGTATATAAATAAAAAAAGTCTCAAATCTTTATGTACTATTTAGGTTAATTAATTATTTAATATTATTTAAGATATACTCTGTCATAATTTAAAATAATATACTATTTAATCTAAATTAATACATAAAACTCTATACTAATTAGAAAAATATAAAATTTGATGCTTTTGTATAGATTTATTTAACTCGATTTAAATAAATTAAAATTTTAAAATTATATTTAAATTTAGAATTTTATTTATTATTTGAATTGAATTGTATTTATCTTTAAGTCATGACTGGGTATATTTTAAATAAT
Organism: Arachis duranensis; assembly: GCF_000817695.3. Classification (NCBI taxonomy): domain Eukaryota; kingdom Viridiplantae; phylum Streptophyta; class Magnoliopsida; order Fabales; family Fabaceae; genus Arachis; species Arachis duranensis. The sequence goes on along the minus strand of NC_029774.3, from coordinate 26,201,006 downwards.
ATGATATAAATACTCATTGATTTAGTTTAATAATTTCAAAAATAATTCAATAAAACTAAACCAATACAAAAAAAATTTAACTACCAAAGTATACTACTAAAATGGTATAAAATCAAATACGAGATTAGTTAATTGAATAATTATTATTTGTGTTTCATTTATTTTTTTTGACTTAACAATGTCGAAGAACAACAATAATACAAATTTTGACGTATATAAAAATGTGCATCATATTACTACAAGTCAAAGAACAGTGTGTCGAGAAACTGGTACCTCATCTAATATTCTCAGTTTACAATTCAGTAAAGATAAATGTGACATTTTTTTTACTGTAATTGACTCATATTTATCTAAATTTAATTTATATCAGTTTAATGACAAAAAATTTCTATTATTTCTCATTACTCATTCATAGGGAAGCAACTATCTATGTATGCTGTACACTGTGCCTCGCATGGAATTGGACAGGAAAATACTCCTCCTAATTATGCAAGACCTTCTACATTAGAGATAAGATCTAAATCTTTAACTCTACGAACGGATCCCTCATTGACAAGAACTCTACTGTCCGTGTTAACAAATAGTACGTATAATTAATGATTGTCAAATGATTCATACACCAATATTTAACAAAAAGTATACTTCATCGGAAATCATTTATATAACATAGATTTATTACAATTCTAGCACACTCCAATGTACAAGGACCTGCCAATAATGTAACTGAAGTCGTTTCGCAAAATCAACTTCCATCATACTGCGGTTCCTACAAATCGTGCCTAACAGAAAGGTAATTTAGAAAAGATGATCATCATTATTATATTCTTTTCTTTCCTATAGTATCTAACATTTAATTGAATAAAATTGAACTTTTTGTAAAGAAGTTCTACTATAATTAGGGTGCAAAAAAGATAATCTTCCTCTGTTGTTGCTTTGGTGGCTATTAATTTGGCACAACTTTATGAAGATGTAAATTTATCGACTATTAGGATGCACCCATTAAGCGGTGACATACAAAGTGGCCAAAATGTTGACCTTTTTGTTGATGATGAAGGTAATTTCTCATTATATCAAGAATTTAAGTTTGTAGTTTGCAAGAGATGTGAATTATTAGTGATACATCAACATATATATTTGTATTTTTTATAATTTTTATTTATTGTAGTTTTGAATAGTTATGATGATTCAATATTGGATGTGGATATGGAAGATAATTTTATACCATCCTCAGAAACTTTAGATGGTATGTAAAAATTTTATCTGTATATTTATTTGCATCTTTGTGTACATCATGGACTAAATTATATCGGTATGACAACTGAGTATCTAAAGAGAGTTCATTCGACAGATGTCTGGGATATAGGAAATCCTATTTATCAATGTCAACACTGTAAAGCATGGATGTGGTCTCGAGAAAGGCTTGCTAAATCCAAACAGTCGTCCCAACCAAAGTTTTAATTATGCTATATGGAAGGAAAGATCGAACTTCCTCTACTTTCTGTACCTCCTGATGAGCTCATTCAGCTTCATATTGGAGGAGATCAAAGAAGTATTCATTTCCTAAAAAATATAAGGACATTTAATTCAATATTTTGTTTTACATCAATAGCCGAAAAAATTGACCGTGGGATGAACAATGGGACTGCTTCTCCAATTTTTAAGCTTGGCGATCAAAACTACCATAGCATTGGTAGCTTACTTTCTCCTGATAGTTTGCGACCAACATTTGTCCAGCTATATATCTATGACACAGAAAATGAGATTGATAATCGAATAGGTACACTTCGGTAATTTTCATGCAACCAGTCAAACTTTTTAGTTATTTCTTATCTGTGAGAAAAAATAACATAAATTTTATTGTTTTTTTTTCACAGTTCCAATGGAGCTATAAATGAGCAGGATAGGAAAATTTTGGCAATATTAAGAAACATGCTTGACAAATATAATAGTTTGGCAAAGAGTTTTCGCTATGCAAGAGATAGGTACCAACAGAAAAATTGCACAAACATAAAGTTTAAAGGACTACAGATGGCAGAACATACAACTTGCCATCTGCATCTGAAGTGGCTGCATTGATTGTTGGCGATGTCGAACAACTTAGCAAAGATAGAGATATTATTATAGAGAGTCAATCTAGAAAGCTCTAGCAGATTGATGTTTTTCATCCATCTTATTTAGCCTTGCAATATCCATTGTTATTTCCGTATAGGGAGGATAGATTTCATTTGGATATTGCAATATCAGATTCTATTTTCACTAGGCCTACAAAGAAAAACAAAACAATCACTTTGTGATAATTCTTGCTTTTTACTACAGAAAGGATGGGTGAATCTCCGTTAATTATGAGATCAAAGAGATTATTCCAACAGTTTCTGGTAGATGCCTACACAATGGTGAAATCAGAGAGGTTAAAATTTTTTAGGTGTAAACAACCACAGTTGAGGGTTGATAAATATAAATGTCTGCATGAAAGTCTTATAAACAGGGATGTAGATGCTGCAAGGCTTGGCAAAAAAATCATTCTTCCCAGTACTTTTACCAGTGGACTGATGAGCGGATAATTTTATACGCTTTTGGCATTATTTTTAGTATGTTTTTAGTATGTTTTAGTTAGTTTTTATTATATTTTTATTAGTTTTTAGTTAAAATTCACTTTTCTAGAATTTACTATGAGTTTGCGTATTTTTCTGTAATTTCAGGTATTTTCTGGCTGAAATTGAGGGACCTGAGTAAAAATCTGATTCAGAGGCTGAAAAGGACTGCAGATGCTGTTGGATTCTGACCTCCCTGCACTCGAAGTAGATTTTCTAGAGCTACAGAAGCCCAATTGGCGCGCTCTTAACTGCGTTGAAAAGTAGACATTCTGGGCTTTCCAGCAATATATAATAGTCCATACTTTTCCCGAGATTTGATGGTCCAAACAGGCGTTCCAAATCAACTCAAGAATTCTGGCGTAAAACGCCGAACTGGCACAAGAATGGGAGTTAAACGCCCAAACTGGCATAAAAGCTGGCGTTTAACTCCAAGAGAGATCTCTACACGAGAATTCTTCAATGCTCAGCCCAAGCACACACCAAGTGGACTCGGAAGTGGATTTTTTTGTCATTTACTCATCTTTGTAAACCCTAAGCTACTAGTTCTCTACAAATAGGACCTTCTGCTATTGTATTTACATCTTTTAATCATGTTTTTATGATTGAACCCTCTTTGGGAGGCTGGCCATTCGGCCATGCCTAGACCTTGTTCTTATGTATTTTCAACGGTGGAGTTTCTACACACCATAGATTAAGGTGTGGAGCTCTGCTGTACCTCGAGTATTAATGCAATTACTATTGTTCTTCTATTCAATTCAGCTTATTCTTGTTCTAAGATATCACTTGTTCCTCAACTTGATAAATGTGATGATCCGTGACACTCATCATCATTCTCACCTATGAACGTGTGCCTGACAACCACCTCCGTTCTACCTTAGATTGAGTGGATATCTCTTGGATTTCTTAATCAGAATCTTCGTGGTATAAGCTAGAATTGATCGCGGCATTCAAGAGAATCCGGAAGGTCTAACCTTGTCTGTGGTATTCTGAGTAAGATTCAATGATTGAATGACTGTGACGAGCTTCAAA
>NC_029774.3:26183726-26188539 GCF_000817695.3 Arachis duranensis | reverse complement strand
GTGCCTGACAACCACTTCCGTTCTACAAGCAAACAAGGCTTGAATGTTTATCTTTTGGATTCCTTAATCAGAATCTTTGTGGTATAAGCTAGAATTGACGGTGGCATTCAAGAGAATCCGGAAGGTCTAAACCTTGTCTGTGGTATTCTGAGTAGGATTCAAGGATTGAATGACTGTGACGAGCTTCAAACTCGCGATTTTGGGGCGTTAGTGACAAATGCAAAAGAATCACTGGATTCTATTCCGACATGATCGAGAACCGACAGCTGAATAGCCGTGCTGTGACAGAGCGCGTTGAACATTTTCACTGAGAGGACGGGACTGTAGCCATTGACAATGGTGATGCCCAACATACAGCTTGCCATGGAAAGAAGTAAGAAGGATTGGATGAAGACAGTAGAAAATCAGAGAGACGGAATGGACAAAGCATCTCCATACGCTTATCTGAAATTCTCACCAATGAATTACATAAGTATCTCTATCTTTATTTTATGCTTTATTCATAAATCATCTATAACCATTTGAATCTGCCTGACTGAGATTTACAAGATGACCATAGCTTGCTTCATACCAACAATCTCCGTGGGATCGACCCTTACTCGCGCAAGGTTTATTACTTGGACGACCCAGTGCACTTGCTGGTTAGTTGTGCGAAGTTGTGATAAAGAGTTGAGATTGCAATTGAGCATACCATGTTGATGGCGCCATTGATGATCACAATTTCGTGCACCATGGACCTAGGTATATGATGAATAATTGTAAAGATGCATTTGTAATTTGCAGATATGCAGGATATCCTAGCTATTTTATCACCATGACCTGTAACCCTGAATGGGATGAGATAAAAAGAGAAGTGACTCCCATTGGATTGAAGGTAGAAGACCGTCCTGATATATTATGTCGAGTTTTCAAGATCAAGCTTGATGGTTTGATTGATGACCTAAAGGAGGAAAAAATCTTTGGCAAAATTTTGGGATGTAAGTCTGTGTTTATGCAACGCTTTATTAAAATCTTATGTTGTAATGTTTTGCTTATTTGTCTTTTTTAATTTTCAGACATTTGCACTGTAGAGTTTCAAAAGAGAGAGCTTCTGCATGCACATATCCTTTTATTCATGAGTAACGAGTTCAAGCCACAAACACCAGATGACATAGACAAACATATAATAGTTGAGATTCCTAATGAAAATGAAAGGCCAAATCTACATAGAGCTGTTCAAAATTACATGGTACATGGTCCATGTGGTCCGTACAACAAGAATTCACCTTGCATGAAGAATAGATCTTGTTCAAAGTTCTATCCTAAAGAGTTTAGACAGCGAACACTCATTGATGAGGCTGGATTTTCCAAATATAGGCGTATTGATAACGGTCGAACAGTGAAGAAAAGGGAATGTGTACTAGACAATAAGTTCACTGTTTCGTATAATGCAGAATTGTTGCTCAAGTTTGGGTGCCACATAAATGTGGAATACACATGCTAAATAAGTTCTATTAAGTATCTATTTAAGTATGTACACAAGGATAATGACCGTGTAACAGCTACTCTATACAATGCTGGTGATCCGTCAGAAGCCACACAAGTTGTTGACGAAATTAGGAATTACTACGATTCTAGGTATATTTTGGCATGTGAGGCATTCTGACATCTATTTGGATTCGAAATCTAAGAGAAAGAACCATTTATGATTAGACTTCCATTCCATTTGGAAGATGAGCAACCTGTGGTTTCTGGTGAAACTTCTAATGTGAATGATATCGTCGAAAGAGCAATATCTCATAAGTCCATGTTTTTGGGATGGATGGCGGCGAACATGTCATATATCTATACTCGAAGTCTGACTTATGCTGACTTTCCAACCAAGTTTGTTTGGAAGGACGATTCTTCAAAGTGGTTTTCTCGAAAGAAAGGCTTCACAACTGGAAGGTTAACTCATATACCTGCAGGTAATGACGAGTTTATATTCAATTTTGATCTTACTTATTTAATGATTTAAATTTAAAATCTTAACAGCCTGTACCCCACGTCCATTTTATTCAATTTATCTACACTAGAAAATAAATGTTCAAATAACTTTCAACAGTTATAATCTGTAGATTATACAATTTTTTATTTTTCTATATTTTTTAGAAAAATTATTCTTATGCAGATGTGTAACTACATAATAATTAAAATAGTGTAGCTTAATCTATTTAACAACTTAAAAGTGGGATTTTAACCAAGTTTTTTGCAGCAAATACCGAAAAATATTACCAACAACTTCTCTTGAATACTCAAAGAGGATGTATGAGTTTTCGAGATATATGAACAGTAGGAGGAACAATTTATGCTACGTATAGAGATGCATGCTTCGCCCTTGGACTCTTGCAGGATGACAAAGAATTCATTGATGCAATTAAGGAAGCAATCTCATGGGCCTCAGGATCATATGTTAGGAGGTTATTTGTCATTCTATTAACATCCAACAATATCTCAAGACCAGAACATGTCTGGGATAGATGTTGGCATGAACTCTCAGATGATATTTTGTATCGACAGAGAGCCGTGATGAACATGAGGGGTGAATTTTTATTAATTACAATGATAAAAGTTCTTTCTTATTGATCATTTTTAGTTTGATTAAATTTTTACAGTATCGTATAATATGCAGAGTTAATAATGTCAGATGATGAGATTAAGCAATTGTGCATAATGGATATAGACAAGATCTTACATTCCTATGGTAAAACCTTGAAAGACTATCCTCCTATGCCTTTAACAACTGAAGTTGATAGTTCTTTGTTAACCGAAAGGGTTATTAGGGAAGAGCTAAACTTTAACAGGGATGATTTAAAGAAAAATGCCTCAGACATATTAGCCATCGCAACACCTGAGCAGAGATATGCATTCGATAAAATTGTTATAGCTGTGTATTGTGATGAAGGAGATTTTTTCTTTGTGTATGGTCTTGGGGGTACTGGAAAAACATTTCTCTGGAACCTTATGTCTGCTGAGATTCGCTCAAGGGGTGATATAGTGTTAAACGTTGCTTTGAGTGGTATTGCATCTTTACTTCTTCCCAATGGAAGAACGGCACACTCAATGTTCAAAATACCGCTGAATATAACTGAGAATTCTGTATGTAACATCAAACCTAGTTCCCCTCAAGCAATGTTGCTGTTGAAAGCCAAACTTATAATTTGGGATGAGGCTCCAATGGTTAGTAGGTACTGCTATGAAGCGCTTGACAAATGCTTGATTGATATCATGAGGTGTTCTCCAACATATAGCAAAGATTTGCGCTTTGGAGGAAAAGTGGTTGTACTAAGTGGAGACTTTAGACAAATTCTTCCTGTCATTCCATGAGGATCGAGACAAGATATGGTTCATTCAGCCATGAATTCATCTTACCTTTGGAAGTTTTGTCAGGTGCTCAAACTAACAAAAAATATGAGAGTCTCTTTAGGGACGACTGCTTCAGATCAAGATGAGACAGAGCAATTTGGTGAGTGGTTATTGAAAGGTGGTGATGGTCTAATAGGTGACAATATGGATGGTGAATCTGAGATATGTTTTTCAAGAGATATTGTTATTCCTTCTTCGGACCAGACATTTGATAAGTTGGTTTATTTTTCTTATCCAATTATTTTGGAGAACATGTCCTCAAAATATTTTTTCAAAGCAAGAACTATATTGACTCCCACGCTAGACATCGTTGAAGAAGTCAACAACCATCTGATGGCTATCATTCCTGTAGGAAAAAATTATATCTTAGTTCAGATTTCATTTGTATGGAATAAGGAAATATGGAGAGTCAACTAGATTTCTATGGTCCTGAATTACTGAATAGTATAAATTGCTCTGGTTTGCCTCCACATAAATTAATACTCAAGGTTAGTATTCCGGTGATGTTACTGAGGAATATTAACCAATCCAGTGGTCTTTGTAATGGTACAAGGCTACAAGTTAGAAAGCTTGGAAATCATGTCATAGAATGTAAAGTCTTAACGGGTAACAATGTTGGTCATATTGCTTTGATTCTAAGAATAAATATGGTACCAACAAATGAAACCGTCCCAGTTAGATTCTAACAAAGACAGTTTTCCATAATAGTATCGTTTGCCATGACAATTAATAAGTCTCAGGGACAAACTTTATCTCATGTTGGATTGTACTTGGCCAAACCAGTTTTTACACATGGACAACTATATGTGGCACTTTCAAGAGTTAAGAGTAAGAAAGGTTTAAAAATTTTACTTATGAATCATGTAGGAATGTTTGCAAATTTAACCATCAATATTGTTTATAGAGAAGTCTTTGAAAAAATAGTATTCTAATGTAAATATTTTAATTTTATTTTAAATTCTGTAGTGTATAATTATTTTACCTTAAAAAATATACAATAATTATTACTCACTTTTTTTAAGTTAAACTTTGATTTTGATAATAATTTTATAAATTTCTTAAAATAATAATTATTTTGTATTTTTATTTTAAATATCGAAGTATATAATTTTTTTTTTACTTTTATAAATTTTTCCGTATTGAGCATGGGTCCATATACTAATTAAATGCAAAAATTCGATTTTTATATAATAAAATTGTTACGGTGGGTAACCGGAGATAAATAAAATGGATGGTGTTGGATGGCCCGAATGTATGATGGAGGAGGACTCCGGATGAATCTACGACTCGGGAGGCTCCGTCCGACTTGTGCTCGCGAGTGAATGGGGGGTGGTACCTGCAAAGACATTCCGATGCCTAAGTTAGCAGGGGTGTTAGCAGGTCTAGAGAGTATTGGGCTTAGAGATACCTGAGGGGTGTCAGTGTATTT
>NC_029774.3:26180875-26182343 GCF_000817695.3 Arachis duranensis | reverse complement strand
ATTGTGGGGTTTTTCCGAGAAGCGTGGGGGAGGGCCCCATACTTGGATACCAGAAAAATCCTCCAAGGAACACCGACTTTTGTTCAATCTCAACTAGGTAGTGCATGCATTCTTTATTTCCGAATTGTTTCTGCCGACTTACATTCTACCGACTTGTAACTTTTGTTAGCTGTTTTTGTAGATATGGCAAAAAGGAATGCTCAGGAGGCCTACCAAAGGGTCCAGGAGGCTAAGGCGAAGTCCAGGGCTAGGGCCGGAGGTGCCAAGGCAGTCGTTTCTCCTCCTCCTCCTCCTCCTCCTCCTAAGACTGTGGGTACTCCCTCTCAACCTATTATAATCTCCTCTTCGACTTTGTCTCGGCCACTCCCTTCCGCCCAACTTCTTTCCGAGCCAGAGAAGAAGAAGCACAAGACTTCAGAGTCTGGCTCTTCTTGGGATGGTGGGGTTAAGGCGGATGCTCTTGCATTCGTCCGAAAGAACATCTATCCTTTTATAAATATGGATGATGTTTCTGTTCGGAACCACCTCACCACTCTGGCCGAGGAGAGTTTTAGGGCGGCGGGTGTGTGTGGCAAACTTTTGGACATCTTCGAGAAGACTCCCCTCAGCTCTTTGGGGGGAACCTCGAAGGTTGAGGAGTTGGAGGGGAGGCTTCTTGTTTTTCAAAAACATGAGAGGGAGTTGAAGGAGGAGAGAGATAAGTTGAGGGAGGAGAGAGACAGCCTCCGGGAGAAGGAGAGCCAGCTGCAGGCCCAACTTACTATGGAGGCGAATTTGAGGAAGGCAGCCCAGGAAAGTTACCAAAGTTTATTTAGAGATATGGTGGCTGTGAGGAAGGATTTGATGAACTCTCGGAACGCTTATGCCGAGTTGGAGGACTCTATTGCCGATGGGGCCGAGGAGTCTTGGAGAATTTTCCTGGAGCAAGTCAGAGTTATTGCTCCCGACTTGGATCTTTCTCCTCTACATCCTGACAAGGTAGTTATTGATGGCGCCATCGTTGATCCTCCTGTCCCCGAGGTTGTTTCTGAGTCAGACCTGAAGACTCGGGGGCAGAGGATTATTGAGTTTCCTCCTCGTTCCCAAGATGCTCCGAGTTCTTCAACCGTTGCTCCGACTTCCTCTTCAGCTTCTCTTCCTGGTCCTGGTGGCGCTCCTCCTGATTCTGGCGGTGGTGATTCCTCTACTCCTCTGAAAAGATGACTTTATATTTTATGGCTATATGGGGGCCCAGCCTGTGGGTCCCCCCTTTTTTAAACTTATTTGTGTTGGTGGTTGTGAGAACAATTTCTTTTGGCCTTTTAGGGCCGTAAACAAAATATTCCTGGCGAGTGCCCTTTTTAAACAAGGGTGTAGAAAAATAAATGCCCTTTTTTGGATAAGGGTTCTAAGTTACCTTGTGCGTGCATGCTTTTCTGTTTTCGATATTTTTGATCTTTTCGGAAAAACCTTTTTGTTGGCTTGCATT
>NC_029774.3:26179363-26180556 GCF_000817695.3 Arachis duranensis | reverse complement strand
TCATGAAGTTAGGAAAAGAGTACATCAGGGAGTAGAGTTCGCTTTTAACTGTAGTACCTTTTCATATTACAAGCATGCCACGACCTTGGTAGCTCAGTGCCATTCAGGTCGGTTACTTTATAATAACCTTTCCCTGACACTTCCTTGATTTTGTATGGCCCCTTCCAATTTGCGGCGAGCTTTCCTTCTCCTGATTTGTTGACTCCAATGTCGTTTCTGATTAGGACAAAGTCATCTAGGGCAAATGTTCTTCGGATGACTTTCTTGTTGTACCTGGCAGTCATCCTTTGTTTCAATGCCGCTTCTTTTATTTGGGCACCTTCTCGGACTTCGGGGAGCAGGTCGAGCTCCTCTTTGTGTCCCTGTATATTTCTGACCTCGTCATGGAGAATTACCCTTGGGCTTTGCTCATTGATTTCTATGGGAATCATGGCTTCTACGCCATAGACTAGTCGGAAGGGTGTTTCTCCTGTGGCGGATTGGGGGGTTGTCCTGTAAGCCCATAACACCTGAGGGAGCTCTTCAACCCAAGCTCCCTTTGCTTCCTGTAGTCTTTTCTTTAGTCCTGCCAGTATGACTTTGTTGGCTGCCTCGGCTTGCCCATTGGCTTGTGGGTGTTCCACCGAGGTGAACTGATGTTTTATTTTCATACTGGCTACTAAGCTTCGGAAAGTGGCGTCGGTGAATTGGGTTCCGTTATCCGTAGTAATGGAATAAGGTATCCCATATCTTGTGATGATATTTTTGTAAAGGAACCTGCGACTTCTTTGGGCGGTGATGGTTGCTAATGGTTCTGCTTCTATCCACTTTGTGAAGTAATCTATTCCCACGATCAAGTACTTGACTTGTCCTGGTGCTTGGGGAAAAGGACCTAACAAATCCATTCCCCATTTTGCAAAAGGCCATGGAGAAGTGATACTAATGAGCTCTTCTGGGGGAGCCACGTGGAAATTTGCATGCATCTGGCACGGTTGACACTTTTTCACAAATTCTGTGGCATCTTTTTGCAAGGTCGGCCAGTAGAATCCAGCTCGGATTACTTTTCTGGCTAGTGATCTTGCTCCGAGATGATTTCCGCAGATCCCGCTATGTACTTCCTCCAACACCTCGGCGGTTCTTGAGGTCGGTACGCATTTTAACAATGGTGTCGATATCCCTCTTCGGTAAAGGACATTTCTCACCAAAGTGTAATG
>NC_029774.3:26177271-26179141 GCF_000817695.3 Arachis duranensis | reverse complement strand
TTGTTGGCTGCCTCGGCTTGCCCATTCGCTTGTGGGTGTTCCACCGAGGTGAACTGATGCTTTATTTTCATACTGGCTACTAAGCTTCGGAAAGTGGCGTCGGTGAATTGGGTTCCGTTATCCGTAGTAATGGAATAAGGTATCCCATATCTTGTGATGATATTTTTGTAAAGGAACCTGCGACTTCTTTGGGCGGTGATGGTTGCTAATGGTTCTGCTTCTATCCACTTTGTGAAGTAATCTATTCCCACGATCAAGTACTTGACTTGTCCTGGTGCTTGGGGAAAAGGGCCTAACAAATCCATTCCCCATTTTGCAAAAGGCCAGGGAGAAGTGATACTGATGAGCTCTTCTGGTGGAGCTACGTGGAAATTTGCATGCATCTGACATGGTTGGCATTTTTTCACAAAGTCTGTGGCATCTTTCTGCAAGGTCGGCCAATAGAATCCTGCTCGGATTACTTTCCTGGCCAGCGACCTTGCTCCGAGATGGTTTCCGTAGATCCCACTATGTACTTCCTCCAACACCTCGGTGGTTCTTGAGGTCGGTACGCATTTTAGCAATGGCGTTAATATCCCTCTTCTGTAAAGGACATTTCTCACCAAAGTATAATGTTGCACTTCCCTTCGGATCTTTTTAGCTTCTTTCTCCTCCTTAGGGAGGATGTCGAATTTCAGGTATTCGACTAAGGGATTCATCCATCCGAGGTTTAAACCGACTACCTCAAGTATCTCTTGCTTATCTTCTGCTTTTGCTACCGAGGGCTTTTGGAGGGTTTCTTGAATCAGGCTTCTGTTGTTTCCTCCTGGTTTGGTACTTGCTAACTTGGATAGGGCATCTGCTCTGCTATTGAGATCCCGAGTTATGTGTTTGACCTCGGTTTCTGCAAAGCGCCCAAGGTGCTCCAAGGTTTTTTCCAAGTACTTCTTCATATTAGGGTCCTTTGCCTGATATTCTCCGCTTATTTGGGAGGTCACCACCTGTGAGTCGCTGTATACCATCACCTTTGTTGCACCGACTTCTTCTGCCAACTTTAATCCGGCGATCAAGGCTTCATATTCTGCCTGATTATTTGAAGCCGGGAATTCAAATTTTAAGGAAACCTCTATCTGGGTTCCTCTTTCATCTACCAATATTATACCTGCGCCGCTCCCTGTTTTGTTGGAGGATCCATCTACATAGAGTTCCCATGTAGTCGGCTTTTCCTCTTGATCTCCTGCATATTCTGCAACGAAGTCGGCGAGGCATTGGGCTTTAATTGCTGTCCGAGTTTCATATCTCAAATCGAACTCGAAGAGCTCTATCGCCCATTGAACCATTATCCCTGCAACATCCGTCTTTTGGAGGATTTGCTTCATGGGTTGGTTCGTATGAACTCTTATTGTGTGAGCTTGAAAGTAAGGTCGTAGCCTTCGTGAGGCTATCACTAAGGAGTAGGCAAACTTTTCTAGTTTGTGGTACCTTAGTTCAGGGCCTTGCAGGACCTTACTGATGAAGTAGACAGGGTGTTGTCCGACCTCGTCTTCTCTTATCAGGGCTGATGAGACAGCCCTGTTTGCTACGGATATGTATAGGACGAGGTCTTTTCCTGGTGTTGGTCGGGTCAGAATAGGAGGTTGGCTTAAAAAGTTTTTGAACTCTTGGAACGCCTCCTCGCATTCCGGAGTCCACTCAAATGGGCATCCCTTCTTTAATAAGGAAAATTGTGGAAGGGATTTTATTGCTGATCCTGCCAAAAATCTGGAGAGGGCGGCAAGTCGGCCATTGAGCTGCTAAACCTCTCTCAAACAAGTCGAACTTTTCATTTCTAGGATGGCTCTACATTTATCGGGATTGGCCTCAATCCCTCTTTGTGTTAGCATAAATCCTA
>NC_029774.3:26167858-26169221 GCF_000817695.3 Arachis duranensis | reverse complement strand
ACCTCGGTTTCTGCAAAGCGCCCAAGGTGCTCCAAGGTTTTTTCCAAGTACTTCTTCATATTAGGGTCCTTTGCCTGATATTCTCCGCTTATTTGGGAGGTCACCACCTGTGAGTCGCTGTATACCATCACCTTTGTTGCACCGACTTCTTCTGCCAATTTTAGTCCGGCGATCAAGGCTTCATATTCTGCCTGATTATTTGAAGCCGGGAATTCAAATTTTAAGGAAACCTCTATCTGGGTTCCTCTTTCATCTACCAATATTATACCTGCGCCGCTCCCTGTTTTGTTGGAGGATCCATCTACATAGAGTTCCCATGTAGTCGGCTTTTCCTCTTGATCTCCTGCATATTCTGCAACGAAGTCGGCGAGGCATTGGGCTTTAATTGCTGTCCGAGTTTCATATCTCAAATCGAACTCGAAGAGCTCTATCGCCCATTGAACCATTCTCCCTGCAACATCCGTCTTTTGGAGGATTTGCTTCATGGGTTGGTTCGTACGGACTCTTATCGTGTGAGCCTGAAAGTAAGGTCGTAGCCGTCGCGAGGCTATCACTAAGGAGTAGGCAAACTTTTCTAGTTTGTGGTACCTTAGTTCAGGGCCTTGCAGGACCTTACTGATGAAGTAGACAGGGTGTTGTCCGACCTCGTCTTCTCTTATCAGGGCTGATACGACAGCCCTGTTTGCTACGGATATGTATAGGACGAGGTCCTTCCCCGGTATTGGTCGGGTTAAGATAGGAGGTTGACTTAGGAATCTTTTGAACTCTTGGAATGCCTCCTCGCATTCCGGAGTCCATTCAAATTGGCATCCCTTCTTTAATAAGGAAAATAGTGGAAGGGATTTTAGTGCCGATCCTGCCAAAAATCTGGAGAGGGCTGCAAGTCGGCCATTGAGCTGCTGGACCTCCCTTAAGCAAGTCGGGCTTTTCATTTCTAGGACTGCTCTACACTTGTCGGGGTTGGCTTCAATCCCCTTTTGTATTTGCATAAATCCTAAAAATTTTCCAAGTGTTAGCATAAATCCTAGAAATTTTCCTGCTTCTACCGCGAAGGCGCATTTTGCGGGATTTAGTCTCATCCCGTGCAACCTTATAGTGTTGAAGACTTGTGAGAGGTTGGATAAGAGGTCGACTTCTTGCTTGGTTTTTACTAACATGTCGTCGACGTATACTTCCATTAGGCTCCCTAGATGGGGGGAAAACACTTTATTCATCAGCCTTTGATACGTGGCTCCTGCATTCTTTAGTCCGAATGGCATGACCACGTAGCAATAGTTGGCTTTGGGTGTGATGAATGATGTTTTCTCCTGATCGGGTTCGTACATCGGGATTTGGTTATATCCCGAGTAGGCGTCCATGAATG
>NC_029774.3:26162616-26166183 GCF_000817695.3 Arachis duranensis | reverse complement strand
TCTCCGACCTCCTGTTTTATTCCCAGGAGGCTCGGTGCATGTTTTACCTTATCTTTCTGAATTGAGAACCTCATCAAAAACTTCCTTGAGAGGTCTTCAAAGCTAGTGATTGATCTCGGGGGGAGGCTATCGAACCACTTCATCGCTGCTTTTGACAAAGTGGTCAGGAAAGCCTTGCATCTCGTAGCGTCGGAGGCGTCAGCCAGATACATCCGACTTTTGAAGTTGCTTAGATGATGCTTTGGATCCGTGGTTCCATCATAGAGGTCCATATCAGGGCTTTTGAAGTTCCTTGGAACTTTTGCCCTCATTATGTCCTCGCTGAAAGGATCTTCTCCGCCCAAAAGTTGGTCTTCTTGTTCGTCGCGGGAGTTGTGACTCTTGAGGGAGGATTCTAGCTGTAAGAGTTTTCTTTCTAACTCTTTTCGCCGCTCCATCTCCTCTTTAAGGTACCTTTCAGTTTCCTTTTGTTTCTCCCGCTCTTGCTCCAATTGTTCCAGGCGGCTGTGGACTAATCCCATTAGTTCAACTACGTGGGATGGTCCGCCTTTCTCTGATTCGCGCCCATCTGAGGAATTTACCTTCGGGTTCTTCACTCCGGAGGTACCCTCTCTGTGTTGATTGTTATCTTCCTGTTGTAGGGCTTGATCCGCGTCGTTATTGCTCATGTCCAGATTCTCTTGTTCGGAATCTGTTTCGACATGGCCTTCTTCGTGGGATCTGTCTGCCATCAAGGGATGATCTCTCGGGTCCCCGGCAACGGCGCCAATGTTACGGTGGGTAACCGGAGATAAATAAAATGGATGGTGTTGGATGGCCCGAATGTATGATGGAGGAGGACTCCGGATGAATCTACGACTCGGGAGGCTCCGTCCGACTTGTGCTCGCGAGTGAATGGGGGGTGGTACCTGCAAAGACACTCCGATGCCTAAGTTAGCAGGGGTGTTAGCAGGTCTAGAGAGTATTGGGCTTAGAGATACCTGAGGGGTGTCAGTGTATTTATAGTGGTGAGCCAATAACCACCGTTGGAGTAGTGCCGTATCTTTAGGGTATTAACCGTCCCCATTATCTTGGGGAGGTTACGATATGGCTTTATGAAGCGGTTAGAGAGATTTTAGGGGCGGTTACTCATTTGAATGAGTACTTATCTGCCAGCTAACCTCACATCCGACTTCTTCAGACCAAGTCGTGGTTGATACCGACTTCTTACGTGGAGGTCGGTACTTAGCTAGGCTTAATCCTTCAGATTAGGCCTTTTAATTGGACCTGGGCCTTTATCATTGGGCCAGGGTATGAACAAAAATAGATTTAAAGTAGAAGAGCCAAAAAGATTTAGGATTTATTTCATTTTTTCTGCTTTTAGTACTTCTCCTCTAAAACATTTAAACAACACGTTTTAAGAGAATTTTAAGAATTGGTCGGTTTTTTGTTCGATTCGATCAACCAATTTTTTTATTTGCTAGCAATTTCAATGGGTAATGATTTTTATGTTGACCGAATCGGATTTGTTATTGGTTCTTAGTTTAATTGACCGATTCAATTCGATTTTTAAAACATTGCTTTTATGATTGGCAACTCCAAATAATGAGATACATTAATATAATTTTGCTTCATAAAATTAGTTTGTGAAATTAATTTATGAGAATAAATTTAACTCTAATTTTATCTATTTTTACGAAAACAATGCTATTTAAAAAAAAGGAATTTTAAATTTTATATTATTTTTTATGAGATAATGAGATCTTTTCATCATCTATATCGTTAACTAGTAATAAAAATGATTTAGTTGATATATGAGTGATAAGTTTGGACATTAAGAATCTGTTTGAAAAATTTTAAAAGTAATTTTTTTAGTTTTTGACTTATAAAAAGTAGTAGTATTAATGTCTGGTGCAATTTTCAAAACCAAATTGCGGCTTTTTAAAAAATTATTTAAGAGATTATAAAGAAGTTAAAAAAATGACTTCTCTCATAATACTACTACTTTTTACCATATTTTTATAAAATAAGCATTTTAGAACTAAAAATCTAAATACAAAATAACTTATTTATAAGTTATTTTTAATATAGTCATTTATTGTTTAAGATATTTTTTTAAAAGTAACTTAATTAAGTTATTTAACCAAAAATGTCATGCTATCATTATCAAATAAAAGCTTATTTATTTTTATTCATTCAGACTAGATAATATCATTTTGACGTCAAATTACAAGATATAACGAAAATCAATAAATACATAATAGCATTAAGAGAAAATATTAGGAGACAATGATTTTAGTATACAACGTGTACAATAGAGATAAAATAAGAAAATTAAATTATAATTAATAGCTAAATTTTTGATTAATTTCAAATTTTAAATTTTAAAAAATTAGGATTAACAATTAAACGTTTAAATACGTACAATTACTCAACATCTCATCAAAATTTTACACCTATTAGTGTCTGATGTTGACGCCACAGCAACCTCCGGCCGACCGTTCTGCTGCCGCCGCGTGGTTCTGGCTGACCAAAACCGCACGTGGTCTCTCCATTGGCGTACCAAATTCCTCGGCAGGTCCTTTCTCTCTTCCCCGTCGCCGTGGCCACTTCCGGTTACCGCGCAACTAGCAACCGTTCAATGCTGCACCTGGATCCTGGCAGCCGTGTTCAGATTCAACTCGCACCTAATGGCCTTCGTAAACATTCCGTTACGGCCAGAAAGTAACTGAACTTCGTCGTTAATTTTCAGGAGGTTTTTTTTCCACACCTTCATCACGAATGCGTCGCACGCGATTCTGTCCATGTCTTTCGCCTTCAGCTCCGCTTACGGTTGGACGTGCTTCTGCAAGCAAGTTGGTGTGAAGGCTTCCGAAACGGCAAAAATGATGGCTTTTTTGCCCTTCGTTAGGTCGGAGATGATGGTGGTTTGAACCTCTCCGGCGTCATTTAGGTAGGAGAAGGTCACTTCCGAAAAATTTGAGATAGATCTAAATCCAACAAACAATCATCTAAATACCTATTAAAATAAACATCCGACTACCTAATGAAATGAACATCTAGCATTTATTAATTATATATACTTAAACTAACCATATTTGTAAAAATTACAATAACCATCCGCCAACTTATTGAACTGAACATCCATCAATGGGCACGTGAGAAAAAAGCATGGATGGAAAAGATATGGGTGCATCTGTGGGGTTGTGGGGTTAAAATTTAAAATTTAAAATTGGGAGATTTAAAATTTGAAATTGAAATTTAATGTTTATTTTGTCATATATTTTGAAAAATTTGGTAGTCGATAGAAAATAGATATGTCTAAAATGAACTCAACACTTGTGTGTTTATTGAATGTGCCACATTTATATAAACCATTAAATTTTATTAAATTAAAATCAAAGGCTAATATAAAAGAAGAGTATTGATGGGCTCTAATAAATACAGAATATCATAGTACATAAATAAATACTTTAAATGACAATACTTTAAAACACAATATTTTAAATGGTAACAAAATCTTTTATTCTTAAATAATTAAATATAAAATATATAAATACGAAATATCTGAATATTTTTTTATTTATT
>NC_029774.3:26161000-26162306 GCF_000817695.3 Arachis duranensis | reverse complement strand
TTAATATTATAAAAAAGTTTTGCATAATAATTAATTTTAATAAATAAAAAATACTTATATATTTTATATTTAATTATTTAAGAATAAAAGATTCTGTTGTCATTTAAAGTATTGTGTATTAAAGTTTGTTATTTGAAGCATTTATTTATGTACTATGATATTCTGTATTTATTAGAGTCTATCAATATTCTTCTTTTATATTAGCATTTGATTTTAATTTAATAAAATCTAATAATCTATATAAATATGACATATTTAATAATCACATAAGTGTTAAGCTTATTTTAAATATATCTGTAGAAAATAATTAAAATTTGAAAATGAGAGTAAAAATTTTTTGTTATTAAAATTTAGAAAATTTTTTTATTTTTCAATCCGCCGTGGACTAATAAATCAGTTCATTAGTTCATTGTATATATTATTAAAATTCTTCATTTTCTCCTCAGCGGAATACTAGCATTAAAGAATCACTAGGAATATTCGAGTCATTATAATGTGAGTAATTTACCTAATTAAATAAATTGTGTGAATCGTTTACCTGTATACACAAAATAGAAACTTATTATGGGCATGTGCAATTTCATTTTTATATAAACCGTGGGAGCTAACTACGGTTTCTAGTTTCAACATAAACCGTTGGAGGCCAGAAGGGTTTATGGTTGGAAGAGATTGGGCATAATCCGTAACTATCTACTACGGACTAGGAAGAAAAAACTTAGGCATAAACGGTGGTTGCTTCCCACGGTTTATGAAGAGGAGGCCTTGAACGTAAACCATTATTCCAATTCTCATTTTTGTTTATCACTTTAATCCATAACTACCATTGTGTTAACTTTTGAGTTATTAAAAATTTGCTAAAGGAATTTTTTTTTCTTCTTTGATTTAGATATTTAGATGTATACCTATTATATAGATCCTTATTATTTTTCAGACTTACTTGTTAAGTCATATTTTATTGCTTTCAGACAAAATTTAAGATATCAAATATTCAGGTTTTTTGTTAATCAAATTATAAAATTTGCCAACAATTATAAAAAAATAATATCAAATATTTTATATCTTCTTAAAAGAGTAATATTATATGGACATTACTATTTTAGCTACTATTAACATATACAATTGAATATAAAAATATTATATTATTGTTGAATATTTTCTCTATTCTTTAACACTTATTTGTAATAATTCTTAATATTTCTCTAGATCTAATATGTCAACTTCTATATCTCTAACTAATAAAATTATTAAGATTTTCTTAAAATTTCATTTAATTTCAAAACAAAATTGTAATTTTATATTTTTTATT
>NC_029774.3:26141904-26160975 GCF_000817695.3 Arachis duranensis | reverse complement strand
TAAGATTAAAATTTATAAATATTTATAAATTTATTTATTTTTTTAATCTTATTTAATTTGAAACAGATATAAAAATTTAAATTTAAAGAACTATTTTTTTGCATAATTTTAATTGCTAATTTTTTTAATTTTATATTTAATATGTTAAATCATATTTTGTTCTATTATTTTTTTTAAAAAAATTATTTTTATTTTCATTATTTTTTATTATTTTCCATACACATATTTATCATTATTTTTTTTAATTAAGTAAAATAAAGATAAGTAAAGAGTATTACATGTACTCCATAGAACAGAAAAAAAGACAACATGAGTAGAAGTTATTGTAGAATAAAAAAATAACTGTACAAAGAACAAAAAAAATTAACTAATAATTACATTTTTGACCAAATTTTAAAACGACAATTATATTAAACACTATTTATCAATAAGATTGAGATGGAAAAATGGAAATTGGATACCAAACTCTCCTATTCACTTTATATATTGTTATAGATTGTTATTGTTAGTAGAATTATTCCTGTTGGTATTGTTGTTATTTCTATTGTGACAATAATCTCTTCACCAGCTTGAATCTCACTCACATACATATAGAATTTCTCTTCTCATAAACCGTTGCAGCTAACAAAAGTTTATACCTACTCAAATTTCTTCATAAACCATTGCTGTTTACCATGTGCATTTGCTTCCCTTAGTAAATCGCGGGAGCTTGCCATGGTTTATGATACATTCTATTCACGAATAAACCGTGCCTAGTAGTCACGGTTTATGTATTAAATTGAAACCGTGATTGACTCCCACGATTTATATAAACATAAAAATGCACATGCACATAAGAAATTTTTGTTTTATATTTATAGATAAAGAATTCACTCAATTTATTTAATTAAGTAAATTGCCCTTATAATGTAATATTGTATATGTACTATACTTTTTACACTTGTTTAATTAACATTTCAAGAACGATTGATTATGTGATTGTGTGAGTGTTAAGACACATTATAATCTAGAATTCACTTACGGTTCAGTAGTTTGTCAACCAGAGTAATTTGTTTTATGCCAAATTATTTTAGATTGTAATTTATCGCTATGGTTGTTTAACTCGAGAGATATTTTTAAAATTATTTTTTAAATAATAAAACCCAATCAATATTGGTCAAACTGAAGAATATTATACTTTTTCGTGGTAAACCTTATATCTTTGTCAAAATGAGTTGAATATTCAAATTCTTATAATAAGTACATAAACTAATTGATTCATATACTTTAAATTTTAAATGTGACTATGCATGATTAGATTTGAGAGTCTAATAATTAGTATATATGATAAATAAGATAATAGTGTAAGATTTCTAGTAATTTATCTCTTTGATAATTAATACTTTATATAGTATATACATGTTATAACCTATAAAAAAATCAATCATGCTAAATATATATTTTATCCACTATTAAAATTAGTTATTAATATAAAATATATATTAAAATATAAAATATATATTAAAAATAATTAAGGATAAAAAACTCAAATAATTCAGGTTGAGAAACATATTATCTAAATCAGCTAAAATGATATTTTTTTCAGCATTCAACCAAAGATCCCTGTCCCATAAGTTTTATTATTATTATTATTATTATTTGGTTGAATGCTGAAAAAATTTTTATTTTGGCTGATTTGGGTAATATGTTTATTTGGGTTTTATTTGGATTTTTTACCCAATAATTAAATTATATATATATATATTTATGTATAAATATATGATAATTAATTTTAATAATTAATATTAATGTATAAATAATATTGAGAACTTCTAAAAGAGATTAGATAAATGTGTTCTTAAGTAACAATATCGATATAAATGTACGCTTTTTTAACTGAAAATAGATAGTAATTCAAATTTAAATCGATCCAAATTAAATTGTCTATTCAATTCAATCTAAATCGAAAATCGATTAAAATCGTATTAATTTGGATTTGATTGGATTCTATTTTTTACAAACCACTGAATTAGATCGGATTTCAGATCTATTTTTCATAACTGATCTAATCCAATCTAAAATGCAATGTGCTATAATATTATTATTTTATTATTATATTTACAATTATACTTATAATATGTTTAATTTGTTATACATTTTTCTATTATTCATGTATTATATTATTTAATAAATATTTTATGTTCAAAATATTATTTATTTATTTATTTTAACTAACTTATAATTTTATTTCTATTATTATATTATCGTTGGCTTTTTAAGATATTGTTAAGACTTGTTATGTCATTGTTGGTTATTTAAAATTTGATGTTAATACTTGTTATATGTATTTAATTTTTTTTATTTAAAAAATCACAAATCCAAATCAATTTAAACTACTTATAATCAGATCAAATCGGATTTCCAAAAAAAATTCATTCAATCCAAACTACACCATAGCGTTCGGATCGGATGACTTTTTTCTTTAAAACCGAACTAAATCACACCGCTGACATCCCTAGTAAACATGAGCTCCTAGTACGCTCCTATTATTGGGCGGATACTCCCATCAAGACCTTCCAACGTCCTTTTTTAAAAGATGTTGATGTGTCATGCGTTGATTAGTGTATTTATAAAATCGGTTAATTCAATTTTTAGATTTGTTTTGACCCGGCCGGTTTACATAACCTGGACTGGGTCATTTTTTTTTTACTTTGGTAAACGACGTCGTTTAAAACCCTAGCCCTCACCGGCTCACCCTCACCGTCTTCTCCCTCAACAAAGACTCTCTCCCTCTCTCGACTCCGGTCTCTCTACTGTCTCCGGTGTCGCACTCAAGCTCGTCGTCCCTCTTTGTGTCATCAGTCATCACCATCTCGCACTCAGTCGCGCTCGCGCGCCTTTCCTGCCCTCCTCGTCGTCGGCGGCAGAAGCAGCAGGTCCCGGGACTGGTCATCGTCGTCGCTCCCTGTCTCGTCACCGTCTCACACTAAATCCCGCGCCTTTGTTGCCTTTGTTGCACTTGTCGCCGGCGGCGGCAGAAGCAACAGGTTCCTGGGCTGATCGTCGTTGTTGTCTTCTTGCTTCGACTCTCGCCATCAACTTCCTCTTCACTGTCAGCTTCCTCCCTGCCGTCAGCTTCCTTCCCAGAAGCTGGTTTCCGATTTGGTGAGTTCCAACAAATTCTCCTGTTATTTCTTTTTTAATTTTGTTACTGTAATTTATCAATGCACTTTGATTTTGTTGCTGAGAATATCACTGAACTAGATTTTCTGTTGCTGAAAATCATCACTGACATGAATTTGTTATTGATTATCATCACTAAACCTTGAATAATTTGTTATTGAGCTGAAATTTTCTATTTACATTGTGATTGGATTGAACCTAACTAGTTGTGACCATATGTATACTTCAGTCTAGAAGTTGGATTAATGGTTTATTTAGATAGATATGTCTTGGGGATGCTAAACAGTGCTTGTAAAAGTTGTTGCTGCAAGCATAAAATTTAATATTAATTTGTTACTCCTTTATATTCTTATATAAAGAATTACAATGGTAGCTTCAGCATTGTGTGTGAGCATATTATGTATTGTGAGATATTTTGGTGATTAGCTAACATATTGTTTGGAGTCTATCTAAAGGTAGAGGAGGCAGGATAATTGTTTTTTTGAACTTTATTCAGGCATGTTCTTTGGTTGTTGACATGAAGCTCTGTCCATTAAGCTCTAATGGATTTTTATTTTTAATAGTTTATTATTTTGGTACACAATTAATTTTAACATTATGTCAACATTTTCAAGAAATCAATTGCCTTTATCTTAAATAATGTGTTCTGTATCCTAAATACACTAAGGGACAGTACAAAGACAACAGAGCATAGGAGTGCATTCAACAAATACAATATAAGGGGTCCGTCTCGATGCCTGAATTGGTTGAATTTGTTATTGATTATCGTCACTAAACTTTGAATTTGTTGTTGTTTTACTCAAATAATTACTTAAGTAAATCTTTTTGTTGCTGAAAGTCATCACTGAGTTGAATTTGTTAGTGATTGAACTTTGAATCTGTAGTTGTCTTGCTGAATAATCACTGAGTTAATTTTTTTTGTTGCTAAAAATCATGAGTTGAATTTGTTATTAATTATCATGACTGAACCTTGAATTTGTTGCTGTCTTTGCTCAAATAATCACCTAGCTCCTTTAAACTTTTACAGCATGACTTTGCAGTTAATTATTTTGTACTGTGTTCCTTCATCATTTATAGCTTGTGCCTTTGAATCAAATGAAAAGATTTGTCAATGAAATCTCCCTGCAAAAATGAAGGTGGCAGCAGCTCCAAAGAGATTGAAGATCCCTCACATCCATTGCTGCAACACAGGCAAGCAGCTTTGAATAGAGTGAAAGGCTCACTTGACTGCTCTCAATTGGAGATTAACTGGCATTTAGATCCGTGGTGATTCCACCATTCTATGTATTTTAATGAATTAATAACAAAATATTGAAAAAATTGGCGAAACATAGGCCAAATATTTAATATCAACTGTACTATAGGCATGATTCATTGTTGCAGTAGAAGTTATCTGTGATGTATTATCTTGAGGAAGCTTATCCTCTTATAGCAAATATTAAATTCATACATGTAATCAAAGTATGATCTTTGTCAAATACATTTGAACTTTTCCCGTCAATTTTCATTAGTTTTAATCAAAATTCTAGTATATATAGATTGATTCATTTGCGAAATATAAAAACAGAATCATATGAAGCATGTAACATTATTAGTTCAATTCAAAATGATACATGATTCTCGTTCACGGTGTTAGCTTGTCATTTAGTTGGGGAAGAAGTGAAGAACTATAAAAACTCCTTTTTGTTTTAAGGTTCCAAAAATGCTCATCATCAAATAGAAACTCAGAATAAATTGTATTAAGAATCAGGATAAATATGTTCTCTTCTCTTTATCAATTATAAGTTTATAACAACAACATGAGTACTAGTCTTTTTTAAAAGAACCAACTAAAAAAAGAAAATATAACATAATCAAAATAAAATGAGTCAAGGCAACACCAAATCACATGAATTGCTGCAAGTTCTTCTTTAATATCTACATTGCATATACGAAACTTCAAGATACAAATATGCATGACAATGATAAATTCAAATTCTAACAATGGCACAAGATTAGTTGTTTACACAGAAATTCACTAATTTTGTACTTCAAATTCAACAATGGCACAAGAGGCACACCCACTGAGCCATTTTGTTTAATCATCCTTAACTGTTTGAAAACAACAAACAAGTAATAGAGCTTCTTCAGCAACAGCATCCACAATCATCTCATCATTATCATCATTAATCACCAAAACTAATCAGCACCCTTAATAACATTCTTGCTATAATAATGGTTCCAATCTTCTTCATCAGCATTCCTTTGTCTTCAATCCCTACATTCCATCAAGTTCAGAAGACACACACTAAATAAATTCACAGAAGACTTACCGGAAGGAAGAGCAGCGAACGGCAAGAGGCTGACGGACGAGCTGCGACAAAGACAGGCAAAAATGCTGCTGCAATGGCGATGAAGACGGGGCTGGAGGTGGCGACATTCAGGATGCGATGAGGGAAGATGACTATTCTGTCTCAGCCCTCAGGCGGAGAGACGACTTTGCGATGAGGCTGTGAGAGTGAGAGACCGCGGCGCTAAAAGGGGAGGACCGGCAAGAAGGAAAAAAAAAACCAAAATAAACCGTTTACGATCACAAATAAAAAAGAAAAAAAAACTGTTAAAGATCAACCGTGTTTTGGTTTGATTAATGCTACATGTCGAGTATTAAATGGTATAAGTAATGTGTCTTAAAAAAAAAGGATGTTTCTTGTATCTTTATTTAAGTGGTGTCATATACTCATATTAGATATTACGTTGGAATTCTAATTCTTGGTACAGATCCATCCGACAAAATCTAACATAAGGCACATGAAAAAACTGCCTCATATATGCAACAAATTCGTGCTCATGCTCTAAGAGGTCATGAACCCGATGACACATTAATTTATTAAAAACAATTTGATAAATGTAATAAATAATAAATAACAAGAAGCAGAAATTACAATTTGAACTATTAAAATTGGTGGTCTTCCAACTAAATGCATACTCTCCGACTCTCTTCATCACTACTATACAAACTATATATATGTGCCGATGTTAGAACCAAACCAAACTTTTTCTTCTTCTTTGTCATCGTATTGTCTCATCACACTGGCACTTTGATAGCCACAAATGGTTAATTAGAAATTAATAAAAGAAAATATACATGATTGTGAAGAGATTAATTAGCGTTTAGAAGTAGCTCAATCGAGATTCAGTGGATTTTCCATTGGTTTGGCGGCGAGGAGTTCCAATCTCACATGCATTGACTCTGGAAGCAAACCTGAGCGAGCAAAGTGACTCACCAAGTGAAGATGGGTCTGGTGAGATGTTCACAAACATTAGTGTCTTTGAGTCTCCTCCTAGACATGGCTGTTTAATAAGAAAATGTTAACAAAGGAATCATCATTACCATTTCATTAAGCATTATCTAGAAATAAATTAGAAATAGGATTACAACTTACAAGTAGAAGAACCAAAAACAATAAAGAAGTTATTAACTTGCAAATACAAAAATATTGCTTGTTATGTAATAAACTAATAACAATTAAAATAATTCAAAATTCATTTCTAAAAGGTATATTTCGACAAAAAGAAACTTGAGAGAGAGGTTGTATAGAGCTTTTAACCCTGAACATGGCAAGTTCTTCAATGGGGTGAAGAATATATTGTTGTATCTTGATGGACCTTGCACTAATATATAATTTAGAGAGAATTAATGACATGTTTTTAACATTTTAGAAAATCTAACTTTCGCCTAATATTATTTTTTGATTAAGGTTATCTTAGTGATTAAGTTTTTGATAGTTAACTTTAATTATTTATGGGCGAAACATGCAATTTCCAAAATAATTAATGTTGGTGACAAATCGTAATATCAGATTTTAAAAACATCATTTTTAGATGGAATATTCTTTTAAAAGGTCCATTGAAGACAAATTCCCTTGAACATTACCAAAAGAATCAGGGGTATACACTGCTATTTTGACAAAATTGTCATGGATATTTTTTAAAAATGAAACTGGCTCAGCATTTAATGCATGTGTTTTTCTGTCTTCTATCATCTCTCAAAAAACGAAACAGATCCTGTTTTAACTTTTTCTCTCAAAGTACATCTCAAATAACTGAGAAACTTTAAAAATACTTATCGAAACGAGTACATTTCTTTGAACCAGCACAACGAACTTGCTCAATATACATGTTATGTAAAATTTGGAAAAGGGTTATGTTAGGTAACTAATAATTTTTTTGAATAACATGAACAACTATCAATCAAATCAAAACACACTACACCTCCAAGTTACCCACCAAAATCTTAATATTAGAATAACTATCCGCACATCTAGTGAAATGAACATCAAATATATCCATTGTTCACACTGTTTAGTATTTTCATTGTCTACCTATATTTTTCCTTTGGAAAATGGTACGTGAAAGAAGAATTACCTGAAGTAGATAAGTAAGCTTTGAGTTCCTGAAAGGCACGTGATCCTCCTTCTTTGCCAAGGCAAATATTACATCACTCAAAGATGACAAACTTTTGTTGATTGCCTATATATATCAAAATAAATGAGAATTTAAATTATTTTAAATGAAATTAAGAGTTCAACCAGAGAACCAACTATTTTTCAGCCAATATCAATAAACTTTCTTGAAATTACCCTTTTACCCTAAATTTTAAACATTAAATCTTAAACCTTAACCTTAAATCCTAAACTCTAAATCCTAAATTCTAAACACTAAATCCTAACCCTAAACCCTAAACTCTCTAAAAAGTGGGAGTTAAAAAAGTAATTTTACAATAAAGAAAAAAAAAGTTGGCTAATGTTAGCTCATTTAAAGTTGATTCCCTATACTTATTTACCAAATATACAAGCACAAGAAAAATAAAATAAAAATGCCATGGCTACACATACCTGAGTTTCTTTTAACCTATCCCCGGTTGAGCCACTCTTTGATAGACGCTCACTACCAGCAAGATCAATAAGATTCAGAACACCTTGCACTTGTTGTTCAGTGCTCTAGCAGAAAAACAATGCAGTTTGCATATGATGGAATCAGGTAATGTAAGATGAAGAATAGAATGTAAAACATGATTTTGATTAATTTGTTACAGAGAAACATTTAATGTATATATACATACCTCATTTACACCATATATTCTAAGGGTGAATACAAAATGACTTCTTGATGATTGTTCATTCATCTGGGTCTTTCCCACCGACCTAAAAGGAGAAAACATGAAAATTAAATATAGTTCAAATTGATATCGAAAGGCAAAGTATTTTGACTTCTAAGAGAAAATATTGATTATTGTTGCACTAGAATCAAACTAAATTACATTGGCTTCCCTAAGATTAGGCAATATTGCATACAACACCCTCAATTTGTAAAAGTACACACTAGCTTCCTCTAAAGTTTAGACGACACTACACTTGATATCGCTGTATATTGTAAAATGTGACACCGACTTCGATATTGCTTTGTGAAATGTGACACTGACCACCTTGTAATTTTCCATTTCCCTTTATCTCATTCACACAATAAAAGTTGTTGCCTATATTAATCAACTACTATGACATTATAATGCAATCAACTAAAGTGGCAAGCTAATTGACATTTGACAGTTTGTTGATGTAATGATTAATGATAGTTGCAAAACACAGCAGAATAGGACAAAAACTGGAACCTAATTTACCTGCTATTTGCGGCTTGGTTCAATAGAAATGCAACCTCTCTAGCACTCTGAACATCGACTACTGTGAGATCAGAAACATGTGTATTTCCACTTGTATCATGTTTAATTGTATACTGTTTTCCAGGAGTACCATTCTCTTGGCGTGTTGTAGATAGCAGATCACGAATTGTTTCGTTGTATATTTCCAACATCGACACCTGTAAAATATTACAATGAAAGAATACTCAGCATCTAAGTTTAGAAAACAAATGATGGACATTGCAATGATGGGAGAAGTTAAGAAAATACTTGATGTTACCTACCTGCATTTCATATTTCCAGCCTTGAGGCTGCTGAGACTGTTTTGTTTGAAATATTTGTTCTAATGAACGAGGTATCAAGCCCTTTTCTTCAGGATGTCCAGGCCTGCCCATCATTGTATAGGTTTTCCCTGATCCTGTTTGACCATAGGCAAAGATGCAAACCTGAAAAAGAAAACATGATGTAGAACCTGGTAGTCAAAATACTGGTTGAAAAATTTAATACCTATCAAGAAGTCGAGTTATGAGGTGAAATCAGTAGAATCTCACCCTCTTAACTGACTTCTTTTGTTGAATTACAGAAAATAGAAACAAAAACAGAATTGGAAATACAAGATAGGAAATTGTAGAACCCATAGACTCTCCTGGGTTCTCGGCATAAGGAGCTCCTTGGCCTCTATTTCTATTTTTAGGAAATTCTGGTCTGTCCTCTCCTCCTTTCCTGTTAGGTTTTGTAATGCTGCCTTCTAGTTAAAATAATTCACTCACATGCTTTAATCGTTCTTGTCAATGAGCATACCTGTAATGACAGCTTGCTCATTCCCTACCTACAGTTCCTTGTCTCATCTGTTGTCTAGAATAATTAAAAAGTAAAGGAGGAACATTCCCATCCCTAAGGATGGACCCATGCTGTCTCTCTTTTATCTTCTATTTCTTTTAAAGCATTACTTTTCTCAGGGTATGCGACACATTATCGTATTATTTGCTCTAAGGAATTGCTTTCACAGTTAGAGTAGCGGTTAGATTAAGTCCTCCCCTCATCAATTATAAACATTTATGTATACAGGAAGAGGATCAACCAATTGAGAGAGGAGTGACTTCAAGACTAAAGTCATGTGATTTCATGAATGACTTTTATTTGGCCCGATTTCTCCTCTCCTCTCATTCTCATATAAAACCAATCAACCCACTAGAACATCTCTATGTGTATGATATACATACCAATTTGTGAACATGCATATTAGAAAAATGCAACTTCCGGCATCTAATCCACTAGGACTGAGGTGTTACACAACAAAGTTAGGTCAGAATCTAAGAATCCAGATAAAGAAGGATAGTTGGAATGCACAATATAGTCTCTAAATTTTTTTCTTTTTTTTCTCTCGAAATTGAGAAGCAATTATGTGTCAGTTATTTATATATAATTTGAGAAGAGATGTAGCATAACGAAGCAAATAACAGAAGAACTTAAAAGTTACCTTATAACCATCAAGAGCACTTTGTACAAGCTGTGAAATTTCTACGAAAACTTCTTCTTGTGATGCCTCTGGTGCAAAAACTTTATCAAAGGTGAAAGAATGTTTTTGGCCTGCGAATAAAAAGAGTAACACGAGGTGACAATGTGTAAAACGAGCTTACAAAAATAAGAGAAAGAATAACTTCAGTGTCATCACCACAAAAGAGTTACCATTTTGAGCTAGGTCAATGCCTCTTCCACAAGCTTCCATTGATGTTGGATAACTGAAGATCTTGCCTTCTGAACTACAACTTTCATCGGGCAACAATGGCCTCACTCGACAGAAAACACGAATGTTCCCTTTTAATTCCTGTTAAAATGGTGATTACTAAGGTATGGATACTTTTACTGTCAGAAAACAAATATTTTGGCTCAGTGAATTACCAAAATGGTATTGTGTAATTTTTTCCGCAGCATCTCCCCTTCTATAAGTTTATATTCTGCATCCACTAAGCGTTGTTGTAACTCATTTACGAATTTCTGTTGCCCTTCATATTCAGTCCTTGTCTCAATTACTGATATATCAGACACCTGATAATTAAAACAAGCAATAAATAAGATACATAAAGATTATCACTAAAATGTAACATAAAGATTAGAGTGAAATACTAAAATTATCCAACAAAATTCATGTTGCTACCAAAATTACTCATGGTAGAACAAAATTCACCTGGTATACCCGAAACGCTTGATTCATTTGACAAATCTAGCTAAGAAGTGGGTAATTTTGGTACCTAAAGAATATCATCTAATGTGTATGTCAAGGAATAATTCTCTCAAAAACTTTAAAGCTGTTAGGTGAAGGTTCATGAATGAATTTACATCCACGCACTCCTCACCCAAGAGCACTCTGGGCTTTGATGTTTAGACAGTCCATTGACTGAATCAGCACTTGATAAAGCATGGAATTTGTTTCGAAAACCTCATGTCTTCTTACCTGCAGTTTCTTCTCTGCAGTTGCTAGCTGCTCATGCAATTCCTTTATCTGCATATCTTTCAAAGAACATTTTGCCTGTGCAGGAAATTTGCCATCTCGTGACTCCAAAAAACAAAAAAAAAATGATGAATTTTGAAACAAAAGGAAAATTATGTCTTTAAACCAACCTCTAGTTCATTCGCTTTTAAAGTCAACTTGTCCAGTTCAGAAGATGAGTTTTCAGTAGATTCTTTAACTTTCTCTAATTCAGAACTCAGCATTTGCACTTGAGACAGTTGTCGGTCTCGTTCTTCTCTTACTTGTTGCAACTCTCCTCTAAGAGAAGCAACTTCACTAGCTAGAACATCCTTCTGTTTTACAGCCTCTTCTTGAGAAGCCTATAAAATGAATGCAGGAAATTGAATAGTATTTTAGTTGCAAGTTAACAACTAAGGGACAAAAGTACAAACACAAGAAAGAAAACAAAATCAAGTTCAATAAAATTACTTAGAATTTTCATGAAGGATGGTAATAAGAAATCCCAAACCCACAAATGTTTATGCTTAAAGTTTGTATAAATAATAGAAAACAATAATATAAGTAAATAAACTTTTGAAACTCTAAAATCTTTTGCAGATAAGCACTTTCAGTCTCTCCACTGGTTCTATCTACTATAGAGAACATCTTTGCCAATATGAGTATATGACTCGAGATCAAATGGTTTCCACCAACATAGAGTGTCATAAATCACCCCAGATTAACAAAATGTTACTCATGTTAGCATCATTAAAATTTCTTGAATGTCTTAAGATTATATAGAAATCAGTCTACAACCTTTAGAACAAAGATTCAAAAAGAAATAAATTTCCCTTTCTCGAGTGTTATTTTTCTAAAAACTAAGGAAAGAAAATCCTAATTTCTAAATAAGTAAATTATAGCAATTTGCTCATGTTTCTGGGGGCGGAAACAGAATTACCTCTATGCTTCCTTACCATTGAACAGTTATAACCATTTAATGAACAATGGCAATTTGTGTAACCCAATAAATAAGGGGGGAAAATTAATTCCCTTAAGAATTTAGTCCAATTAGTAATCCCCCATTTACAAATGAACCAAAATCTAAAACTTCTTTACAAATGAATCACATAACATTTGAGATCCCTACTAGCAACATTTTAAGTAAGCCAGCTTCAAAATATAAGGATGTAAATTAAATAGTAAGATATGCTCTATATGAAGTACAGGAGCAGTAACCAACACCACGGGAGGAGAAAAAGAAAACGACTTAGTAAATCATAAAATTCTTCTTAAACAATTTTCCTTGTCAACAAAGTTTCCAGATTTCACCTTTTAGATGGTTACTGAAAGGCATTTCATGCATATACTAAAACTGCAAATATTCCCTTTATACATATATTCTACTTTAACTCCAAACTGGAAATGTTCACATGTGAAACAAACTCACAATGGACAATGTAAGTTGACCCCTTAACATGGTGATATTCTCCACCACAGTAGCCTTTTCTTTCTCAACGCGTTTAAGTTCATCTTCAACTGTTGAAAGCTCTGTATGAAGTTTTCCATTATACTGTTGTAAGCTTGTTATGTAATCCTGTAACCGCTTATACATCTCGTTGAGCGACGATATCTGCAAAAACACATCGATGAAGACATTGGTACATTAGTATAGATCCTGAAATGATTTTGGGAAAATAGATGAAGTGGAATTAAATTACCTTCTGATTTGCACTTTGGATCTCTCTTTGTGCTCTCCCAAGGTCCTCAGACAAAGTGGTATGTGACCTCTCGATGTTAATCCTGGACTCCCGCTCTTTCTCAAGAGATTCAGCTGCAGCCTTGTATGTAAAAAGATAATCGAAGAAAAGAATTTGTTATTGGCATTTCCTTAGCATACAACATTCTCTGTTATCACAATTTAAAACTCAATCCACTTGAAAATCTTTCTTACCGCCCTTTCTGTTTCTTCCTTGATCAACTTTTCTTGTAAATTAGTGCAGTTCCGTCTCATTTCTGTGATAATTGAGTTCAGTTCGTCTTCCTTGATTTTTAGCAGCAACTCTGTTATCAGATGCATCGAACCACATCAGTACTTGAATCCATTGAGATTTATTCAAAAACCAAAGTGGATAGTAAAAATGAAATTAGCCTACCAATTTCCATGCATTTTTGCTGTGTTAGTTCCAATGAGTTCTTCAACCTCTCCTGTTCCAGTGAGTAGCTCATCTCAATGTCTTGGAACCATCTTATGCAAACCTTAAGCCTTTTTATATAATCAATCATATTTTCACATCTTTCCTAGAAAAAATAACACTTAATGTTAACATATGAAATCAAGCAATAATTCAAGTAATACCATGTATCTAGCACATCAATTTACAAAATGATAACCACTTTGATCTGAAATCCAGATAAGCAATTGACACAACAGGTAATTATAATTATAATGATCAAATTAGCTCAATTAAATTTCACTAACCTTATAATTGAATCTGTCTTTCCTTTTGGCTTTCTCATTTAAGAGTGCTTCCACATCCTCTCTTGTGAACTCTATTATGCCATAGTCTGATCCAGCATTGCTTGGTGGAGCACTACCAGGAGTAAGATCATGGCCACCACCAACACCATTCACAAGTGAAAAAGCTTGCCTTGATCTTCCATTAATGGGAGTCCCCACCATTGTTTCACCTCCAACTTGTTCTTGCCCTTTGTCTATTAGCATCTCATCAACCTCAAAGTTCTGAAAATATCCTCAACCAACACAAAAAAGAAGATCACGCATTTTCTCAAACATGAAGACTGCACTGAAAGAAAGAAAAGAATGAGAGAAGGAACAAAAGAACCCATGATTGGGAATGAAACAAAGAAGGTACCTTTGAAGAAGGTGTTGGAGGAGAGGATGTGAGTGAAAATGGAGGCCTGTTCTGGGTTTTTGTGACCATTTTTTGAAGCAGAAAATAGAAACACAGTTAGATGAAGAGGCACAAGAAAGAGAGAGGAAGAGGAAGAGAGAGAGAGAGAGCAATGTGTATAGTGTTGTAGACTTGTAGTAGTGTTTGTTTGTGTGTATTTCTCAGCGTAAAACTGTAAATAGTTTTGTGGGGCCATTGATTGCATTGAAAGCTAACAATATATCAAAACCGTTGCTTTAGCAGGCAGGAAGATTGATGACGATCCACGAACACAAAAACAAAAATAGAGGGGAACTTTTTTTGGGTACAAATGTAGAGAGAGACTAATTGAAGAAGAAAAATAGTATAATATACAAAAAATTGCTATCTCCCAACCAAATTCAACTACTAAAATATATTTGTATATAAATATATATAAAATTTAATTTGTGTATAAAAAATAAATTTTATATAATATATGAAAAGGTGAAAAATAATCATAGGTTTTTTCACTTGAATAAAATAACAATCACCTTGTCTCAAACTAAAAAGAATATATGCTTTCTTTCTTAATTTATATACATTGAAAGTATAATATAATTAGATTATATTTATATTAGATTTTCAAGGTAAAAAAAAATTAAAATAATGTTTATTTTAAAAGAGATATAATAGAACGGCTGATATATATTATTAAAATTAATATAATTTAACACATTTATCATTTCATCAACATAAAATGATAGAATGTATATATGTATAAATTTTATACAAAATGTTTAACTTTATATAGTTAAAAAGAATTATCTTTTATTTTAAAATTGAGGTAGTGTAACATATAGGAGAATATTTATTGTGTGTTGGTTGTGTGGTAGATGACGATGATGATGATGATTATTATTCTAGATCTGTTATTGTTGTTGGTGCTGTTCTTGGTCGTACTTACTTTTGCTTTTCTACTGCCGTTTCAGTTTCATCTCTTGGAACCTTTTAAATAAGTAAGCTGTGATGGTCACGTGGGCTTACTAGTAGGTAGAAAGTAGAAATGGTCTCACTTCTCGGAGTGTTGCCTTTACCTTACAAGTGTCACACTTATTACTAGTAATCATTAATATTAATATCTAAATCTTTCAAGCCTTAATCATAGGATTAGGATCTAAGTATATGTCGAGTTAATTTGTTATGCTAGATCACATTTATCTCCGGGTTATTAGGAAATATAGTTTGCGGAATCCTATGCCAAAATATGATAACATTGACATGTTTAGTTTTAGTTTTATTTTATTTTAAATGTTGTAAAATATTACATAAATATTTATGAAATTATATATTATAAAAATTAATTTAAGATTTAATGTGAGATTTATTATTATCATACTTAATTTTTTAATTTAAATTTTATATTATTCTAAATTATTTAGTTAAATTATGAAAATTTAACTAGAATTAAAATTTTGGTTCATTGAATTTGAAAAAAAGAATTACAATAAAAAAAATTAAAATTCTGTGGAGATAAAAATTAAAAATTTTGTGCATTTAGATTGAAAAAAATTAAAATTTTAAAAATAATTGAAAAAATATCTTAAATTGATTTAGATCTATTTTTTATTAACTAAGTATATCTTATTTATTTGAGTAATTTTGATTGAAGTTTTGTCACAATATTATAATATTATTTAATAGACTTAATAGATTATACAAGTGACCAATATTTAACTGATATTTTGTTAAAATGATACAATTTCTCTTTATTGATACCAGTTTCATTTCAAAGATAATATTAAATGTTAAGTTTTAATTTTAAATCAATTTTAATTGTAGATGTGAAAGTGATACCAAAAATTATTTTATTGGAGAGTTGCTCTAAGAATTTAGTCAAGGGTTTAGCTCCATGATAAAAAATTTTAATTTTTAATTTTAATATTTGTTTTTAAAATACAAGTTACTAAATTCTTTAGCTAAACTTTGCATTTTAAAGTTTAATTATTTTGTTATTTTTTATATTTTTATCAAATTTTTTTAAGGATTTTATTATCTTGTGTCTTAAAGATACACATTAAGATTATAAATTGAGAAAGTTTTTATTAAAAATATAAAAAAAAATAAATTTTCAATACATTTATTAAAAAAAATTTAAATTTTTTTACTGATCTTATTATGTGCTCTAAAGGCAAATGTTAGATAACTCTAATTTTTAATTAGTTTTTAATACTTTAAAAATTTGTAGTTAGATATCCTTATATTAAATAAATATATTTAATCAAGTCACCCAAGAAAAATTAATATATTTAATCAAGTTATCACTATTTGTTACTTTTTAGAAAAAAATTATAATGATCATAAACTAGTTTTAGAATATTTCAAAATCCAACAAAAATCAAACACAAAATTAATATTCTAAAATTTTTTGCATTTTTATAAAAAAAAATAGATAACAAGGATTATATTGAGAAATTTTATATAATATATAGATTCAATTATAATTTTTTTAAATATAAGGACGTAAGTAAAATTTTACTAGAATTATAAGTATTAATAAAATAATTAAACTTATTTTTAATTGGTATGTTTTAATTATTTGATATTCTTTTTATATTTTTAGTTAATAATATCAAAAAATCTCGCAAGAATAACAATAGTTTTATTTATTTTAAATTTTTTTATGTCTTTTTCCTTTTTATTATTGTTTTTGTATAGCTTGACTTTGATATAGTTTGTCCTCAATTTTAGTTTTTAATTGGGATGAGTTATATCTCGACACAAAAAAAAATGGAGAGTGAATATCTGCAAAAAGCACTTCAACATTTAAATTAGTGTGTAAAGAATAAGCTCTACTTTAAAAAGTAATTTTTCGATGAATGTCTTTCTTTTTTCCTTTTCACTTACCCTTTTTTATAATTTGAATCGGTGTCAGTCATTGTTTATCCATTTCAAATTATATTAATAACAAATAAAAACACATTAGAGCATTTTAATATGACGTTAACATTGATGGCTGATCTTATAATGTTTGGAGTAGAGTTATAATATATAATTCTATAACGGATATATTATAGGCCTCAAGTTTAACTTGATGATATTTTAATAAAGCAGATTGAACTTTAAATGATGATTTATAATTTGACATTTTTAGTTATGAGTATAGAGTTTTTAAGTCAACATATTTTATTAAATAAAATTAATAAAAAGATAAATTTTCTTGTTAAAAGAAATGAATGGCTAGTTCATAATCTAATTAAAAAGCAAAAATATTGAAAAAAAAAAGATTTTTCATTTAATTCGGATAAGGGAGATGAGGAGGAAAAAGTTTATCAACTAGCCCAAAAAAAATATAAATAATCTTTAAAAAGAGAAAGACAGATTTAATCAAGAAAAAATGTGAATGAAGATGTGTATAAAAAAGAAAAAGATATTTTTTATAAGAGTTTAATGCTTTTGTTAGTAATAAAAAAATTGCACTATTTTTCGAATGGAGGTAATGGAACCCGTTATGATATTTGAATTAGGTATTTGGTTTTCGGATGGCGAGCATTGGCCGAAAGCAAGAGGAGAAGCATAAATGGAATTTGAAGAAGAAAAATGACACAGAAGGACTACGACATTGTAGTCTCGAATCCACAGATGATTGATCCGGAATAATTCGAGGCGATTGTCAATTAGATTGTGGCACTTGCTTGTTAACTTCAGGAGGTTGCGGCTATGATTGTTGCAGTTGCAGATGAGAATTGAAGAACAAATAATTTACCTGTTGTGACGTATCTATTTCAGATACCCATCGATACAACTTACAATTTGAGGATTGCTCAATTGTGTTCTTTTAGGCTGCGTTTGTTTTTAGGGACAGGACACTGAAACAGGAATACGGAGACACAAAATTGTATTTGACAGATAAGACATGGACAGAGACATTGTATCCATGGACACTAAATTAGTGTATTTTATGTCCATCCTGATAGGAAGGACACAGAGACACTAACAAGGGATACAACTTATTTTTTATTTTTTCTTTCATTATTCTTGTTAATTTTTTATCATTATATTTTTTTATTATTATATTTTTATTCTCAAATTTTTTAAATAAAAAAATGAGAATAAATTGAATTTTCATAATTTGTTCTAGTTTATCACTAACTAGAATACAAGAACACAAAATTTTGTGTCTATATCTTTTGTGTCTTGTTCTCAGTATCTTGTCTTATCCTCTTCTAAGAAACAAACGCAGCCTTAGTGTGAAATAGAGGGTCGATGATATGTTTGGTAGGGCGGCTAGTGAGTGTAAGTCAAAGAATAATTGCGTAAAAAAATGAAGGGATATGCTCAGTATATGGTTGTAGGTATGAGCGTGGTTGTGAGTATGGGTGCGAGAAGGGTTATGATTGTGGGTACTAGTGTGAAAAGGAATGTGGACAGTTGGTACGGGTGCATGAAGGGTTGTAGCTGTGGTTGTGATTGTGGCTATGGCTGTGATTGTAGCTGTGATTGTTGTTGTGGCTGTGAAATGAAACATAACCAGTTAATCGCAGGTGAGCCCCATATGTCTTACTATACCATTGCATATACCGATGAGATGCTCGGTAGTGTAGTACAGGATCACCAATCGAAACGGAGATCCAATGATTTGTCTATCTCATAGTGTATTCAGAATACTCAACTTTCTAATTTTTATTCTTTTGGTCCAGCCAGGACCACATTGTGAGCTGCTACAAGATGAATAGGTTATCTAGGGACTTCTTATTGCAAACTGAATTGCCTTTTTATTTTATTTAATGCATGCCGCTTAATACACTCAAAAGATATTAGTAACATAATTGTTCTCCATATTAAACAATAGATGCTGCAAGATGTCATTTGAAACTACAATGTTTTTCATACGATTATGATTGTATATAGAT
>NC_029774.3:26140941-26141896 GCF_000817695.3 Arachis duranensis | reverse complement strand
TAAATAAAATATAAAAATGTATCTTGTCTATAAGAATATTACTAGTAACTACCTCATAAGAAAAATGATTCACTTGTTGTATCCTTAAAATTGTAATTGCCAATCTAACTGAAATAAAATGAACCTTATTATTCATAATTGATATATTTAAAGAATATATTTAACCGGTACATATTAAATAATATATTAACATATTATATTAAGTAATTTTACTTGTATGTAAACGAAAAATTTTGCTGTGATTACACCGATGCTAAGAACGGTAACTCTTTTCAAGTTTATACACATTGCAGCGCTAAAGGGCCATCTACATTCTTACTATCATAATGTGATGTCTAATATAATGCTCTAAAATATGCCAGACTTGCTAAAGTTCCTAATCTTAGAAAATTTCATAGTTAAGGCAAGAACTTTCAGTGAATCGACAATCCTAAATTATCACAGAATAAATTTGTCCTAAACAATGTTATGTGAATCTATACGTACATCTGTCTCTAGTGAAATTGCATTATAAATTCAAAAAGGTTTTTTTTGTTATTTTTAATTTAAATAGTTGACAAAAAATTATAAATATTGATTTTAATCTTCTAATTTTTTTTCTATCCTAAAACAAATACAAAATCAATGTTACAGTAATCACATTAGCTATTTCAAATTATATGATTTATATATGGGTGATTTCAATTATTATTAAATAATAGAATAAGTCATTATTATTTTTTATTTGGACTTAATAAAAATAAAATAAAATTTATTGTTTTATTTGAGCTTAGCGTTTTCTGAGGAGTCACTCTCAGATATAAATAGCAATTCATAGAAATTCGGTCTCCACTCTCCAATACATAAAAAATATTTTTATAATATTTTTTTATTAGAAGAGTTACAATTTTTTCCTATAAAAAATATAAAAGGTTTTAATTAAAAAAGATTGAGATAAATTTTTAATTATTTTTAT
>NC_029774.3:26134250-26139463 GCF_000817695.3 Arachis duranensis | reverse complement strand
AGATAATTGCAATGAAAATATAATAAAATTGGGTTAAAAGAATATTTTTTAATTTTATAATAATTATTTTTTTTAAGAGTAAATTTACCTAAAAATTAATATTTTTAATAAAAATGCTATTTTAAAAGTTTATTGATTAGGGACAATGTACAAAAATATTCAAAATTGTTATTTTAACCTAAAATTTTAATAACACATACTAACAAAATTATAAAAGTAAAACTTCACAACAATCATTACAAAACATCAATTCAAAAAATATTGGAATACAGTAATTTAGTCATTTAAATAATTAGTGTATATGAAGTAAACTGCTAAAGATTTCTCGAGTCAAGAGTGACTTTACCTAATTACTGTGGATTTTTGCTTTGAACATTGAAAGCTATAAATAAATAAGTAAAAAATAACGTACAGATAAAAATAATTTTAAGGAATTTCTTTAAGATTAAATTATCTTTTTATTTCATTTAATTAATAAATTTGTGTTCATCATATGATCTAAATTAAAATAACTTTATTTTTTTAAATCAGTACATTTGAGGTGACTTTATGATCTAATTATAAAAAAATATAATTTTATTTATTCTAAAATCATCTCACTTGCAGAAATTAATTTTTATATAGAACAAATTTTAGTAGATTTTAAATATATGAAATAGGGGTGATTTACTTGATTACAGTGACACAAGTTTTTCATAAGACAAGAGAAGCGGATAACTAAAAAAGTTGTCGGATACCATTAGATTTAATAGTGGAATAAATTCGACATTATTTATTTATCAACAGATTTTTTCGTCCGCCGTTAATTATCGACTGATTTAGTGGTAGATATAAACTTTTAATTAGCGAAATTCTGGAGCTTGTTTTACCGTCGAATTTTTTTTGATAAATTCGACGATAATATATTATTTATTATTAATAATTAAGTTAATAATTACTAGCAGATTTAACTGACAGTAAACTTAAATTTTATATAATTTTTAGTTAAAAGTTCACAAACAAATTCAAATATAAAAATTTATTCTTAAAAGTTAAAAAAAAAAAAGAGAATTCAATTAAGTAGAAAAATCAAATTTAAAATACACCAAACCCTCAATTATAAAATTAAATAAAATTAGACCAAAAATCGAAAGAGCAATATTAATGAGCATTAGACTTTACGCTATACTAATGTTAATACATTACATAAAAAATAAATCATACCAAACTATTTAATTTATTATACGTGTAAGTTGCAAGACTATTCAGAAATTAAATTCTACTTAAGAATCACCAGCATAGTATTTTAGTATTGAGAATTAACAAAATAAAAAGGTATTTGTTATAGCGATATAACATCTGTCATCCCCTTTAAATTTCATTGCAATAGTATCATATGATATCAAATCATTGGAGCTGCCAAACTTATAATGAATCAAGGATAAATGATTTACTTAGAATTTAAAAAACACAGATTTAGATAACTAATCTAAGATTTGAATCCATAACCTTCCAATTCAGATCACAATGTTGCATATCAGTGCATAAAATAAATTTCATCAACAAATTTTGTGTTAGTAAAATTAAAATAAATTTTAAAATAGACAAAATTTAAAACTTTCAACAAAATAATTTACCACATAATTTAAAACTTCTAACATAACAATCCACCACATAATAAAAAAAAATTACAAGCAACATTATCAATTATAAATTATTTAATAAGCAAATAGTTAATAAAAATAATAAGAAATTATTCTGTTTAAACAGTTTAACAGCAACATTAATATTAAGACGATGAATTGTCTAAAAAAATATAGCACATAAAAAACTTAAAATACTTTTATTTCAACAAATAAAAACACTAAAATAAAACTTATTAATTAATATTTAAAAAAATATAAATACGCATTAATAAAACAGAACTAAATAAAAAAAATATTAAATTATGTATCTTTGCAGTCTGAAATATCAATTTGGCATAGCACCTCTAACTCTACTAACAAGACCAATTCAAATAAAATTATGTAATTAATTAAAATTTGGAGTTGAAAACGAAATAAAAAATAGGATTAGGATTCAAAATTAAAAAGGGTTAGGATTTCTATATTTTCAAATTATTAGACCAATCAAATAAAATAAGTTATAGGGAGATAATAAATTATAAATTTTCAGTGTAAATAAATTAATACAATCAATATACTACAATATATCAATATTCTTATTAAAAAAAAAAGAAGGAGACCAGAGATATATGAGAAGGAAGCAAGAAAACGGAGTAAAATCACGATATAGAAAAGAAAAACAGAGAAAAAACTTAGAGGAGAGAAGAGTGAGAGGAGAGTTACACACTGTTGCCAAAATTGCGGCGGCAGAGATAGCCCTCTGATGGTTGTCCTTATTTTTCTGCAGAGTGGAGAGGTTTTTTTTTTTAATTATAGGTGAGATTCAAATTTATTATCTTTAAATGAGTATAAAAAAATTATACTATTTGAGTTATAGTTGATTGATAAATAAAGAGCATTTTTATTTAAAAAAATTGAGTTTATTCTAAAATAATACTATAAATAAAAGTAAGTATTCGTGTAATAAATATAATTGGTTGAGTCAAAATATTAGCAATAAAATTAATTAATAAATATAATTAAAAGTAGTATAAATAAAAAATAGATATTATAATACCAATACACTAATAAATATGTAAATTATAGAGTATCTTAAAACATCTCTTTTTCTTCTTAAATTTTTGTTTTGCATAATGAATTGTTTTCTTTTCTATATTTATAATTTTCTAGACGTAATAAATCCATTTTTCACTCTCTTACAGCACATACATGCATGTAACAGAATTAAAATGAATTAATAGTCAAATTTATTTTAAAAGATCACTTTTTTTAAATTAATCATTAAATAATTTTTTAATTATAAGTCTTTAAAAGATAAAACTTAAGTTAAATTAGTTCTTTTATTAATTAGAAGATGACGTGTCACGTTAAATACTACATGATATGATGACGTAGTATATTAATACCACGTGTTACAAGATGATCGGTTGATGAGTCAGGTCAGTGACACTTAATACGCCACGTATTACTTGACATGTAAAAAAATTATTTATAATCAAAATAGTCTCTAAAAGTCCAGACGTGAATTATTTTCATCTCTAAAATTTTAAAAATTAATCAAATTAGTCCATATATAAATTTTTTCTATTTTTTCTTCATAATATTAAATTTAAAATATTTTTAATGCTACTCATTTTAATATTATTTTTTAGACCTTAATAAATAAAATTCTCTTTACATAAAATAATTAAATAATAAAATTATTATAAAATTATTTTATGATTTGTATTTTAAAATTTATTTTTTAAATTATAATTTCTATAGTGATTTTTTTTATTTAAATAAATTTATCAAATTATTGTTCATTATATGTTTAAAAATTTAATAGTTTAAATTTTACTATAATATAGTAGTTATTTTAAAATTTAAATTTTTTAAAATTATAATTTTTATTATTATTTAATTTATATGGTAGAACTCAATAATTAAAAAATCGATTTGTGGAATCACTTGTTAAATCTTACTATTTTAATATAGTTTTTTTAAATCACTATTATATTTATTTAGTAAGATCTAAAAGATTAAAACATTTAAAATAACTACTATATTTATTTAGTAAAATCTAAAATATTAAAATTTTTATTATATAATTAATAATAGTTTGATAATTTTTTTAAAAAAATTTCACTACAAAACACAAATTTAAAAATAAAAAATCTAAAAATACATATGACAAAATAACTTTGTAATAATTTAATTATTTTTATTATTTTATTTGAAAAAAATTATTAAGGTGTAAAAAATAAGATTAAAATTAATAGGATTAAGAAATATTAAAACTTTAATACTATAAAAAAAGAAAAATTTATAGATGGACTAATTTGATCGATTTTTAAAATTTTAGAGATAAAAATTACTTACATGCATGTTTTTAGGAACTAATTTAATTATAAATAAAATTATGACATTTTAAATGACACGCAACATATTGAATATTACTGACCTGATACGTCAACTAATCATTTTGTGATGTGACATTAATCTATGTCATCATATCAAGTAATTCTTAACTGATACATTATTATTTAACTAATAGAAGAACTAATTTAATTTATATTTTATTTTTTAATGACTAATATAATTAAATAAATTATGTAAAAATTAATTTAAAAAATAAGTGATTTTTTAGAGATAAATTTAACTATTAGCCTGAATTAGCATGATGTGCAATATAGCCAATATTATTAGAAAATTCCAGGTTGATTGAGAATATATGATTATGACATAATCAGCGGTATTTTAATAATTGTTACTCTCTTGCATGTAACTGTTATGACGAGGATACTATGGATAAGGATGGATGTCCATTAATGAGCAATCCATCTTTCCTATACTGAGAGGAACAAGTTTTTATATTGAAGAACATTAATGAGGTTTGAAAAAAGCAAGTTTTGTATGCCTATAAAAGGATGTACGAGCAAAAGGAATATACACAGTGAAAAGCAATAAACAAATTTATCTCTCTCTCACTTCTTACAAATACCTCTCTTTTATGTTGCAATCAAATACCCTTCTTCTTATATTTCTATTACAATTCTTTCTCTTCTTTTATTTTATAAGTATTTTAAATTCTATTTTCTATTACTCTTTACATATAATATTAATAGCAATATTAACCATCTTTATTATATTGAGATAGTATCAAATGCAAATCTCCCTCTCTTTATTTTTAATACTTTTTCTTATCTTTGTATATATATACACAATACAACATATAATATTATTATATATATATAATAATTATTGAGCTAATTACTTTAATAATAAAGTCTTCTATTTATACATCTCTATTTTATATCTTTTATTTATTTTACAATACGTTATCAGCACGAGACTCTGATCAAATCTTTAGGAAGACTCAGGTAATATTTTCATTATGTCGAAGCTCTCTCATCTCGAATTCAATGCTCTTGATATATCTGGAAACAATTATTTATC
This sequence comes from Arachis duranensis, assembly GCF_000817695.3. Taxonomy (NCBI): domain Eukaryota; kingdom Viridiplantae; phylum Streptophyta; class Magnoliopsida; order Fabales; family Fabaceae; genus Arachis; species Arachis duranensis. Next base: position 26,134,421 of record NC_029774.3, on the reverse strand, counting down.
ATGGATATTAGATGCTGAAATCCATCTTGATTCAATGGATCTTGGAGATACCATTAAGGCTGAAAATAATACATCCCTAAAGGATAAAGCCAAAGCCATGATTTTCCTTCGTTGTCATCGTGACATATGATAGAAAAATGAATATCTCACATTAAAAGATCCTGCAGATCT
>NC_029774.3:26133189-26133809 GCF_000817695.3 Arachis duranensis | reverse complement strand
ACGACAAAGGAAAGGAAACAAATTTTGTTTCAAATGATGCTGAAAATTCCACCACTCATTATGATGTATCTGATTTTTTTGAAGATCCTGAAGAAAATATTGGTCATTTGATCAATGATGGAATAGTTTAATACGTGGGATTGTAAAGTATCTATGTAAATAAATAATGTAAAGAACTTATTATTAAGTTTTATTTTCTATGTATTTAAGTTTCAAATGTGATGTACATAAATAATGAAATATTAATATGAATTCTGAAATTATTAAATGTGTCAAATTTTAAAATAAAATTTTAGTATATGACATTATTTTATGTACAATGTTTCTTAGAAAAATAATTCTGATCAAGCATTCAATTTAACTGTGCATACTACTCATTTTATTATTATTTGTTTTTGAAGAATGGCAAGGATATGTAATGAAGATGTATGCCTTGCGGATAGTGCAAGTTCGCACACTATTCTCAAAAGTGATATATATTTTACCCATCTTGTGCCAAAAGAAGAATGTGTTAATACTCTTATTGGCTCAGGCAATGTGATAGAAGGCTCCAGAAGAGCTATAATTTTGTTTCCTCGAGGAACAAAATTTATAATAAATAATGCACTGTTATCTACCAA
>NC_029774.3:26128801-26131301 GCF_000817695.3 Arachis duranensis | reverse complement strand
TAGACTCACTTGCAAAACGTGAAGTCTTTGGACCTGTAGTCCGTACACCTGAAGATGTAAAACCTGTTGGATAAAATGGGTATTTGTGAGAAAACGAAATGAGAAAAATGAAGTCGTGCGCTACAAAGCCCGACTTGTGGCACAAGGTTTTTCACAAAGGCCCGGCATAGATTATGAAGAAACGTATTCCCCTGTAGTGGATGCGATAACTTTGCGTTATTTGGTCAGCTTATCTGCATATCATAAACTGCATATGCATTTAATGGATGTGGTAACAGCCTATTTATACGGCTGACGAATTGATTTTTTGACGGTTTAGAATTTCTCAAATAAAATCTCGTCGAAGTATAGTTTCTAAACCAAGCAATAATCCTTTCGTACAAAAAGTTGTTTGTCACTAAAACAAACCCCTAAAATTTATAAACCGAAGTATTCAAACCTCGGGTCGTTCTGACGAATGTGGTATAATCGTCTTACTGAGTATCTGGCCAAAAATGGATTCAAGAATGATGATATCTGTCCATGTGTTTTCATAAAGAAAACTGCATTTGGATTCATTATAATTGCTGTGTATGTTGATGATTTAAATATCATTGGGACTCCTGAAGAGATTCCAACAATTATAAAAACTCTAAAAGAAGAGTTTGAGATGAAAGATCTTGGAAAGACTAAATTTTGTCTCGGCCTGCAGATCGAGCATATAAAAGACGGGATCTTTATTCATCAAACAACATACACAGAAAGGATCTTGAAGAGATTTTATATGGATAAGTCACATCCATTAGGTACCCCAATGATTGTAAGATCTTTAGATGTGAAAAAGGATCAATTCCGTCCTAAAGAAGAGAATGAAGATATCCTTGGTCCTGAAGTACCATATCTTAGTGCCATTGGAGCGCTAATGTATCTTGCTAATAATACAAGACCCGATATATCATTTGCTATGAATTTACTAGCAAGGTATAGTTCCTCTCCAACCAGAAGACATTGGAGTGGAGTCAAACAAATCTTTCGATATCTTCATGGAACGGTTGATATGAGATTGTTTTATCCCTACGGATCCAAGTCACAATTAGTTGGCTATGCAGATGCCGGATACCTGTCTGATCCACATAAAGGGAGATCTCAAACAGGATACCTATTCACATATGGTGGTACAGCTATATCTTGGAGGTCCACGAAACAGACAATTGCTGCAACATCCTCTAATCATGCTGAAATACTAGCGATTCATGAAGCAAGTCGCGAGTGTTTTTGGCACAAGAGTTTGATCCAATATATCCTGTTATCATGTGGACTGATTGATCATAAGATAGCTCCAACTGTCCTGTTTGAAGATAATACAGCATGCATTGCCCAACTTAAGGGTGGATACATCAAAGGTGATAGAACGAAGCATATTTCTCCCAAATTCTTCTTCACTCATGATCTTCAAAATCAAGGGACAATTGATGTCCAACAGATCCGTTCAAGTGACAATCTGGCAGATTTATTCACAAAGTCACTCCCGAAATCCTCCTTTGAAAGATTAGTACATGAGATTGGGATGCGCCGATTTCGAGACATTATATGATGTCGGCAAGAGGGGGAGACTGTACTCTTTTTCCCTTGGTCAGGTTTTTTTCCCATTGGGTTTTTCTTGACAAGGTTTTTAATGAGGCAGTCCCCATCACTAAAGGATATTGTACTCTTTTTCCTTCACTAAAGTTTTTTTTTTCCACTGGGTTTTTCTTTAGTAAGGTTTTAACGAGGCAATAATCCTAAATGGACATCCAAGGGGGAGTGTTATGACGAGGATACTATGGATAAGGATGGATGTCCATTAATGAGCAATCCATCTTTCCTATACTGAGAGGAACAAGTTTTTATATTGAAGAACATTAATGAGGTTTGAAAAAAGCAAGTTTTGTATGCCTATAAAAGGATGTACGAGCAAAAGGAATATACACAGTGAAAAGCAATAAACAAATTTATCTCTCTCTCACTTCTTACAAATACCTCTCTTTTATGTTGCAATCAAATACCCTTCTTCTTATATTTCTATTACAATTCTTTCTCTTCTTTTATTTTATAAGTATTTTAAATTCTATTTTCTATTACTCTTTACATATAATATTAATAGCAATATTAACCATCTTTATTATATTGAGATAGTATCAAATGCAAATCTCCCTCTCTTTATTTTTAATACTTTTTCTTATCTTTGTATATATATACACAATACAACATATAATATTATTATATATATATAATAATTATTGAGCTAATTACTTTAATAATAAAGTCTTCTATTTATACATCTCTATTTTATATCTTTTATTTATTTTACAATAGTAACGAACAGAACTATTAAATAATTCTGAGCATATATATCCCATAAAAATAATAATAATAAAAGATGCCGTGAAAGCATTCACCCCATCACGACATTACAAGTTAGTTGGTGTTTCCATTCACTTCTTGGTGCTCACCTTCATTCTGTTAAACGGACCTATCTATG
>NC_029774.3:26128121-26128737 GCF_000817695.3 Arachis duranensis | reverse complement strand
AGTACCAAGCGTGTTGCACAAAAATTCACACAATGCAAAACACTGTATTATTCATCGTTTTCCATGTTCAGCGGAATAAAGCACAAAATTCTTTGGTCGCAATCCCACACTTGGTTTTCAGATCTTGTTTCCTCAGCGCTTCAGTGTCAGCAAAAGTTCAAAGGGATCAATCACACACTATCGCTCTTTTCTTTTCATATAAATCAGAATCAAATAGTCTCTGTCTAGCAGGTTAATTAAATAGATAATTAATTAGTTATTAAGTAGCACTCTAATTTGAAATTCAACCAATTAATTTGGAAGAAAACCTTACAATTAATTAATTAATTATATTATAATTGAATGAATTTAATTTAATTTAACTCCAAAAACTAATTTAAGAAATAAATGTTGTCTCAATTATAAAAACTATTACAACTATATTCTCATTCAAAATGACACTACTTGTAATGTATTACTTTTATTTATAAACCAGGAAATGGCAGTGTAATTTTCCACTCTTGGCCTCTTGGGTTTGCTAATTTTTCAAGCAATGTAGTGCTGCTTATTGCTTAAGTATGTATAAAGGCTTTATCACAAAAAGATACATATATAGCCACCAATTCTTCCTTCTGCG
>NC_029774.3:26106521-26127955 GCF_000817695.3 Arachis duranensis | reverse complement strand
ATATATATATATATATAAAAGTTTGGTGTGATCAATAGTTAGCTCATGTGTTGCTTGGTAAGTATTGAATATTGAAGATTAACAATTTAACACCCTATTAGGCAGAGTCTAGCAAGATCTAGAATGACAATTTTTATGGTAGTTACGTAGTTATATATATAATTCTGATCATATTTAAAAAGAACTAGTAAAATTAAGGGCAAAAAACATATATAAATCAAGGGAGCAAAAAAAAAAAAATACGAATCAGCCAAACTGAAAATTGTTTCACGAATCAGCTAAAGTATATTACTATATAATTCGAACTAGTTTGGTTCGAACTACAACTATATAAATCGAACTATCTTGGTTCGAATTACAGAGGTGAACTACTCCCCAAATAATTCGAACCGAGCTGGTTCAAATTATAGTGAAATTGCATGAAAAAGTAATTCGAACCAGGTTGGTTCGAATTACTAACAATTCGTTCCATACTAATTTCTGTTACTAGCATAGTTTCTGCCTAATGTCTTAATTTAATTGGTAGAGTTTGTTATTCCAGTGTGCATTCAAAATACATTTCGTTTAAAACTCTGGAAACAAAACATATTCATTAAATATGATCCCATTCACAGTACATCACACTAACAAGTAACAAATTTTATGATTTACCAACTACAAGTAAGAAAACTGAAAATACTGGAATCTAAACGCAAAATTGAAATAACAAAAGTACGAAAGCTAGCAATACACCTAATCATGTCCCTGTGTGTGCTCTGCTCCTTGGAGCTGTGGGCAACTCCGACGTGTGTGGCCGGGCTGCCGACAAAGCCCACATTTCTTTGGCCGGTTCGGGTCTGCCTCGTCCATATTGGTCCGTATCCGAGTGGACCTCGGACGACCCTCTCTCGCACGGCTCTTATTCGGGTCTGGGATGACAGTCGGCCCGTCATATGGTGGCCAGAAACCCTCCGGAATGGGAGGTGTGAAACCCATCCGATACACACTGAAGACCTGTTGGGAATAAGACACCATTCCCCCTTGAGAAAATACCTTTGACAGAGAAATAAATGGACACAATCACAACACAAGAATTTAACGTGGAAACTCCAATTACCGGAGAAAAAACCACGGCCGTTGTCAAATGACAACCAGAGAATATCACTATGTGAAAATTGTTACAACACATAGACTTCTTTCTCTCACCGGCACCCCAGTACACCCACACTCTCTCAAAGCAAATATCTAACTACACCTCACAACACTCTTTAATCAAAGAGTATAGAGGAAAAGAAAAATCAGATACAAGCTTAAAGTGTTTCCGACTGGTGCAAAAACAAATGGAGAACTTAGCCTCATATTTATAGCCTAGGCCACCCACTCCATTTGCTATTCTAAGTAATGTGGGACTAATTCAACCAAATCCTAACAATCTCCACCTTGATTGAAATAGTCACACATCTTCAGCTTCCATTGTCAACACCGACAATTCTTTGCTGCCATTGTCTATACCGACAATCATAGTTCAGAGAACTATCATACTCCACCATGAAAGTATACTCACTTGGAATTAGACCACTCCAAGCATTTCGCCTTGGTACAGATCGAAACCTTGCTGAAAATTCATGGTGCAACTTCCAAATTGGCTTTTCCTGGAAGTTCTTCAGCCATCGACCTAACTCCGCCACACACCTTGCATCTCAACGCCAACCAATGCCCGTGTGCAATTGTGGACCCAATTGCCACAACTTATCCTTATCCATGGCAGTGCGGCAATACCATGAGGATACTTCTTGTCTTCAACGCCTTGTGCAAACCTGATTGTATCAACACATCATTGACTTATACTTGCCACAAGCCAAAATTGATTCTTCCATCAAATTTCTCTATTTCAAGCTTCACAGCACTTGAATATCCTGACATTGTTACAACCGTATACTAGAATAGTATAACTCAGTCTTTCCTTAGCTAGAACCTTTCCAAACTACACTCTCACAGTGTCACACTGCCTTCCAGCAACAACAACAGCAACCAAAGATCAACCTCAAGCCATAGAACAAAATTCTTTTCTGATGTGGAAGGTCAGACTAGGCTGCAACCACAGAGCATACTAAGAATAAATCCCACCGAATCGAAGCTCTGATACCACTTGTTGGGAATAAGACACCATTCCCCCTTGAGAAAATACCTTTGACAGAGAAATAAATGGACACAATCACAACACAAGAATTTAACGTGGAAACTCCAATTACCGGAGAAAAAACCACGGCCGTTGTCAAATGACAACCAGAGAATATCACTATGTGAAAATTGTTACAACACATAGACTTCTTTCTCTCACCGGCACCCCAGTACACCCACACTCTCTCAAAGCAAATATCTAACTACACCTCACAACACTCTTTAATCAAAGAGTATAGAGGAAAAGAAAAATCAGATACAAGCTTAAAGTGTTTCCGACTGGTGCAAAAACAAATGGAGAACTTAGCCTCATATTTATAGCCTAGGCCACCCACTCCATTTGCTATTCTAAGTAATGTGGGACTAATTCAACCAAATCCTAACAAGACCAAACTAAGACGATACACCTGGTGGACGTAAGGCTCCCATGTAAGCCGTGAGTAGGCACAGCATGCCAGTGCGTGGGGACACGGGAAATGAAGTGCCTGGAAGTATCCGCAGTCACATGTCTGAGATGCAAGCGAGACTCTGTAGCTACCCAGTGAGAAAGAACTAGTAGGAGTCGTCTCTGCGACGGTGAACTCGGAGTTATCCCTGTCGTACAAAGTCACCGTGAAGCACCTAGCCGTCTTCAAGTTGGCCTCTATACACTTCACCAAGTGCTGACTAAATTGTTGTCCGGTTCGCTGCTGCGCCTCAGCCTCTCTCCCTTTGCGAACAAATAATTCGCCCAACCTTCCGTATATTGCCTTCACTAGCGAGCACACAGGAAGGTTTCTAACACCCTTAAGGATTGAGTTCACACACTCAGAGATATTCATCGTCATGTGTCTGAATCTACGCCCCTCATCACAATGCTGTGTCCACAATGAATACTCAATTCGGTTCGCCCATTCACACATCGCCGGGTCTTCAGACCTCAGAATATCAAACCAGTAATGTAACTCAACCTCGGTCTTAGCGTACGCCGCATTCACAAGTAGCCTCCTTGCGTCTTTGTCCTTGAAGGTTAAGGCAAAATTTGCCGCTACATGTCGAATGCAGAATGCCCGGTATGCAGACAAAGGTAACCATCCTCCGTCAAGAGCCTCAAGCGCGACCTTGATGCCGTTATGCCTGTCCGATATAACCAGCAGACCCAGCTGCGGTGTCACATGCTCACGCAGGTGGGAGAGAAAGAAGGCCCACGACTCAGCATTCTCACCCTCGACTAATGCGAATGCCACAGGGAGTATGTTGGAGTTCCCGTCCTGTGCAATCGCGACAAGCAACGTTCCCCCATACTTGCCATAGAGATGGGTGCCGTCAATACTAACTAGGGGCTTGCAATGACGGAATGCCTCGATACACGGTGGAAATGTCCAGAATAGTCTGTGAAAATAAGCTTGAGACTCGTCCAGCTGTGCACCAACACGAACAGGACTCGTCTTAAGGACTGCAACAGTACCAGACATCGTCAACTGGACTCCTATCACCCATCTTGGGAGCTCGTTGTACGACTCATCCCAGTCACCATAGATGAAGGCAACAGCCTTCTGCTTGGCCAACCAGATCCTCCTATACGTCGGCCTAAACCCAAAGTGTGCAGCGGTGGCATTTAGGAGCACCTTGATGCTGACGGATGCATCAGCCCTAACCATTGGCATAATGAATGCCGATATCACATGGTAATCCAAACTCCTGTGGTCGCTGGAGATGGAGGTGGCAAGACACGTATGCGGTCCGTTGTAGCGTTTGACTTTCCAAAGGCCCTTTCGCTGTCAGAGACTCAGGCGAATCAACTAGGTGCACCCATTCTCGAACTCAGAACACTTGCCCACATACCGGCGATAGTCAGACTCCACGACCTTGTACTGTACCCCTCGACGGATGCTGTAAGTCTTCACACTTAGCAGGGCCTCATCTTTATCCTGAAATTGCTGACCAACCTGAAACTTTGTCAGACCTGCAGACCCTTCGCCATCTCTAGCGCCAAATCCAGCCGGCTGCCCAGGAACCCCCTCCTGCCTCATAGCATCCAAGTCCAAAGAGGAAAAATGTGGAGGGTACTGCTGTGTGCCAGAGCTAGAACCACTGCCCGCCCCAGCAGGCTCACTTTCTCCGACATCATCGCCACTGTCATCAGCAATCATATCCGGCTCGACATCATCGTCATCTGAGTCATCCAAAAATCCATCTCCAACCCCAGCCGGTGCAGCACACTGTAAAGAGGTTCGCGGAAATTCCCCTGTTCCGACCTCGTCGTCTACACTGCCGTTGAGATCAACAGCGAACGAAGGGGAGGCAACAAGTTGGACGGGTGGCTCCTACGCAGGGACGGAGGAAGAAGCAACGGCAGGTCTGGAGCTAGAACCGGCTACCGTGGCTAAAGTGGTGGTATGCCGGTTCGAACCCCCCGAGCTGAATACCACGTCAACAACTTTACCAACAGTTCTGGTGTCCTCACCTCTGGAAACTGCCGGCGACAATGAAACATAACCTGCAAGTCCTCATCACTCCCGATCGTGAAACAATCATACTTAACGGTTTCCTGGAGCACCGTGATTGGAATGCGATAGAAAAACTTCTTAACCCATTTCACACCTTCTAGACCAAGTTTCAGCAGTACAGAGCTAACAAGGTCCTCATACCTCGTCGTAGGCCTGACGATCATACACAAAGGGTCCTTATCAGTGAACTTCACACCAGAACGAGTTTTTCTCTTAATGGATCCTCTGTGGTGAACCAACACTACGAAACTCTCCTCAGTAGCCATCTTACCTCTCTAATGAGAGCAACTTACGTTCACACCATATATATACATGTCTGGTCCTAACTAATTCGAACCAAGCTGCTACGAATTATTAATTACTAATTCGAACCAACATGGTTCAAATTACTTTGGGAATCTTACACTATATAATTCGAACTCATCTAGTTCGAATTATGTATGTTTTGAGTTCGAACCAACCTGGTTCGAATTATTGTGAATTTTGCTAAGTAATTCGAGCTGATTCGGTTCGATTTATATACAAATGCAATTCGAACTAAGCTATATAGAGAAGTACTTTGGTTGATTGCTGAATCAATTTTTAACTTGGCGGATTCACGTAATATCTGTCTATCCTTGGCTTATATATGTTTTTTGCAATATTTTTTGTATATTTTTATAATACTTTTATTTTTTTATTTTTTAAATTAAAAGATATTTTTTAAATATTAAAAAATATTATTTAATCACCGCAACTACCGTACCATATATTATAATATTATACCGATATTCATCAAATAATTACAATGCAGCATCTTGCATATCAAATTATCAATTCTCGCTTGGAGAATTTGAGACTACAACAGTCCCATATTCTATGAATCTATGTCTAAGAAATTACTAAATGAAACAAAGGTCCCCTTTCAAAATTGATTTTTTTACCTATGATAGTTATAACTAGTCATAATATTAAATTTATTTTAATATAATTTTTTTATAACCTTTCTTTTATATATAATTGGTTTATGTTATTTATGTTTAGATACTTTTAAGTGAAAAGTTTGAAGTAATTTGATTTGTTAACTGGATTGTATAAAAAAATTCTTACATGATAGAATTACTAAAAAGAATATAAAACAATTATTTATATTACATAATATTTAAATTAATTAGGATTCATCAGCTAGAAATACAATATTGTGCCAGTTGTGGAATTTTCAAAAAATGAATGCTCAAATTTGAATTTGACTAATTCTGTGTAAATAACATTTTTGTATATTTAATAAGAAAAAGCCATACTAAATTTGTGATTATTTTTTTTAGATATTGATCAAACTTTGGTGTAACACTCAGTTATTAAATTTTATGGTGTTTTTTAAAATTTTAGAAATGAAACAATTCAAAAGGAACAAATTACAGTAGCAGAATTCCTTTTTTTTTCAATTTATCTGTAATAATACGCTGGAGGTGTATTGTATTTTTTAAATATTTAAAAAAATATGTAGGAAACGTATTATATATTTTAATATTAAATATACAATACACAAAGACATATTATTAATACAAGAAGAGGATACTCTTTATTCTCTTTTATCTCAAAATTTGAAAGGTAATATTCTCTCTTACAATCCAGATGAACAAGCAGGTTCGGAAGTGGGTTGGTATTAGTGTGGGTCTGCTGCCAAAGTTTATGACTCACGCAATGGTTACTTGTGGTTGTGTAAGCAGCTGTTTGGTTGGGAGGAGCGGGAAAATTGGCTTTGGCTTTGGCGTCAGCTTGTTCCGGAAAAGCATAAGTTTTTGGCTTGGTTGTGTCTTAAGGAGGCTCTTCCTACTGCAAGTTTTCGCTTTAGAAGAGGGATGTCGTCATCGGATAGGTGTCCAAGATGTCTTTCTAGCCAGGAATCAGTTTTACATTATATTCGGAATTGTCCAAAAGCTCAGCTTGTCTGGCATAGGTTGGATATTTCTTGTCAACCTTTGGATTTGAAGAACTGGTTCTTGTATCATAGTAGAGAGCATTCGTTCAAGTTTTTTTCGGGACTTTGGTGGATATGGCGAGCATGGAATAATGACATCTTTAATCCTCATAAAACTTGGCCTCCCAAAAAAGTGATTTGTCTGGCATTAACTTCAGAAAAGGAGCTTAGGAATATTTTTGAATTACAACGTATGTCCCTTCCCTCTACTCTAAATAGTTTTTGGAATCCCCATCCATTGGTACTTTTAAGATTAATTCTAATGCTAGTTATTTTGGTTCGGGTGATAGTGTTGGTTTTGCTTGTGTTATTAGATATTGTAATGGGAGTTGGCAAAGTGGGTGTTTGGGAATGATTGAGAGTAATAGTATTCTTCAAGGAGAATTATTTGCTATTTGGAGAGGATATCTCTTAGCTTGGGATGTGGGTCAACGAGATGTTATTTGTGAGACGGATTGTGTAGAAGCATTTAATCTTGTTACTCAAGATGGTTTTGGGTTTATTGATCCATTGGTGCTCAAAATAAGAGATATAATGCATTGGAATTGGCATGTTGACTTTCGTTTGATTATGAGAGATGCAAACACGGGTGGCAGATACTATGGCAAAGATGGCGATGAAGTTACAACTTTCGCATGTGGAGCTTCTTTCACCTTAGGAGGAGTTTAAGAGTAGTCTTAAACGGGACTGTCCCTCTATTTAAGCAATTCCTTATTTTGTTTGTTTTGTTTTCTTTGTTTAGTTTATTTGAGTCACAAAAAAAAAAAAACCAAAAAGACGTATTGACATTACATGGAGTGTATTGTATTTGATTAAAAAAAATATAACTAGAATATTATAAAAAGAAAAATGGATTTACATAAGCTAATAATCAATATGGGTACATAAGTTAATAGTGAAATAACGATATTAGTATTATGTGGTGATACTTATTATAGTGAAATAACGATGTTAATAATAATGTATTCTTTGAATATGTGACCAACCGACTTCATTCAAATAAAATAAAAATATGGTGAATTGCCCTGTGGACTAGCTAGATTTTGCTTGCATGCTTTGAACTTATAAAAATTACAATAGCATTTTTACAATAATAGGTGAATAATAATCATAAAAATTACTTGCTAAACATCTTTTTCACAAATTTAGTACATTTTTAACGGTTATTTTTTATTGTAGAAGGGATATACCTACTTGCGTCTCTATGTGTTATGTCAATTCTCAAGTTATACTCCCTACCATGAACATCTAAAGTGTGAAAACTTTTTGCATCTTCCGTACTTATACTTTGTGCCCCTCTGCACCTTCTGCAGCACCACTTATATGACACAACAACCACAAATACACTAATCCAGTAGAACCAACATTAACAATAATAAATCCACTATTACCTGCATCTTCATCACTATCACTCTTATCGTTAATATCATCTTCACCATCATTATCAGCCTCAGCCGTTGGCGCTTGCACTTGAGAAAAATCAATATCATCACTACGACAATCCCTCTAGTGATACTCTGTATCGAATCACTTCATATCAAGTCAATAAACCTTCTTGCCTTAGAAAATAGAGAGGGGCTATGGCAAGAAAGTCTCGAATTCACAGACGACCGACCCGAAGCAATTCGAGGCAATTGTCAACTAAACTGTGGCGCCTGCTCATTAACTTTAGGAGGTTGTGGTGGGATTGCTACACTTGTAGGTGAAGATCGAAGAACAAATTATTTACCCATTGTGACGTGTATGCTTCAAGCAACCACCGATACAACTGACGGTTTGAAGATTGCTCAGTTGTATCCTTCTAGTGTGACATAAAAGGTCGATAATATACATGGTAAGGCAGCAAGTGAGTGCGAATCAAGGAATAACCGCATAAAAAATGATGGGACAGGATCAGTGTATGGTTGTGGGTACAAGTATGGCTGTGGGTATGGGTACGAGAAGGGTTGTGATGGGTACTAGTATGGAAATGGATGTGGGCAATTGGTATGCGTGTATGAAGGGATGTGGTTGTAGCTGTAGCTGTGGTTGTTGCTGTGGCTATAGAACATAGCCAGTCACTCGCAGGTGAGCCCCATATGCCTTATTATACCATTACATATACCGATCAAATACTTGATAGTGCAGTACAGGATTACCAACTAGAACGGAAGTCCAACGATTTGTCCATCTTATAATGTATTCAGAATACTCAACTCTCAAATCTTTGTTCTTTGGTCTAGTTAGGACTACATTGTGAGCTGCTTCAAGATGAGTAGGCTGTCCAGGGACTTTCTGCTGCAAACTGAACTACCTTCTTACCCTATTTGTTGCATGCCATTCAATGCACTCAAAAGATATTAGTGGCAGTGTTGCACTTCATATTAAGCGATACTGCAAGATGTCATTTAGAACTACAATATTTTTCATATAATCATGATTGTATGGGTTCCACACAAATTGCAAAAATATAACAAGACGAACTTATAAATATAAATACAAAATAATGCCCAATAATAATAAGAACACTAGTAAGTAGAATAAAAAAACTATCCCATATGCAGGAATATCATCTAGTAATTGCCTGATATGTGAAAATGGTCAACTTTTTGTATCCTTGAAATTGCGATCGCCAATCAATCCAACTAAAATAAAATGAAATCCTATTATTGACAATTGACATATTTAAAGAATGTATTTAATTGGTACATATTAAACAATATATATTAACATATTATATTAAGTAATTTTACCTATATGCAAGTAGAAAGCTTTGCTTGATTGCACCGATACTAGGAACGGTAACTGTTTCCATGCCTATACACATAGCATTACTAAAGGGCCATCTACATCTTTGCAATCATAACTATGTTTGGTCGATGTAAAAAATTACGTAGTGTTTGTCGTATGGTTTAACCTGTGTTTACATGTGCTCGAGGGATTTGAATCTATTTTTGTGCATGTTTGAGTGTTTGCATGTTTCAAACTAAGTTCGCTTATAGTAATCATTAACGACTCTTAGTTACTGTTTTGGTGTATTTGGCTTGTTTTTCGGTGTATTTTGTTTGTCTTTCATGTATTTCTTGAGAATTGAGGTGTAGTTGGTGCTGTTGTCCTCTTTATGCTGTAACTAAGCAACAGAATATTATTCTTGTGCTTCTGATATTATTTTGTACATATTTGAGTGATTTGTAACTCTATTTGTCTATTTATCAGGAATTTTGTTAATCGATTTGTTATAACAAACTATAAAATTTTGTTTTAGTGCTTATGGTATCATTTTCTGCATGTTTCATTGAATTGCATGTCTTTTTAAACTCACATTGTACGATGTAACAAAAATATAACAGCGGTGTATTTTGGTTTGTGTTTTGGTGTTTTTGTTTGTCTTTCAGTGTATTTCGTGTGAATTGAGGTGCACCTGGTGCTCTTGTTACCTATGAACCCTTTTTTATTCTTTACAAAAAAAATGGCGAAAAAAAAAGCACCAAAATATAATGTAAGCATATATATGTTTGAACAACTCAATTTATTTTGTATAAATATAGTTTATTTATCCATTCATGATAATTTTCAAAACATGAGCGAGGCCAAGAAGTCATTGTTCAAGAGTTGGGATTTAATGGTTTGATACATATCCCTGCCATAAATGTGCCACATAAGCTATTCAAACAATTGGCATATTCATTTGATCTGTCTCATAACAGACTGGACACATGATATGGTATAATCAACATCACACAAGAAAATATAGCAGCTGTCCTTAGCTTGAGTGCATCTAGTAAAAATCCATTTCCTAATATATTTTGTAAATCCAATTTCAGTGTATTATCAAATTATGTTATTGAAATATTTTTTGCCGCTTTTGTAGGGCCATGCTATCCAGCCAAAATTAACTTTTAAAAACTTAGTGAGGAGAATAAAGAAGTTGTTAGAAGCTTCCAAGGCAAAACTTTGTCGTAATTATCAACCTCTATGATGAAGATGAGTGTTGATGGAAGGAGAGTCGACTGAAATTCAAGAGGACATTCATCCTCTACATTCAGATGTCCTTCTTATTGCCGATAAGGGTAAACAAAATTTTTCTAGTTCACATGTTGCCCATTCTTCATGTGAAAGCAATATGTGAACGGAATTGGGGTGGTCATGTGCTCAATTTCCTCATAAAGGGCACTAGAGAGAACACATTGAAAAAGAAATATGCTGTTAATGGTTGTTTCTTCGCTCTAATGATTGTAAAGTTTTACGAATTAACACACAAAAATAGGGTGATAGATGCAATTCCTGGACCACTACGGATCCAACATTAGACCAGGCAATTGCAGGTTGAAAGAATAAAAGCTGAGATCAAGGATAACATGGTAACTCAATAGAATTTCTTCTTTATTTTTGGTGTATTTGTTATAAATATATTGTGTAAACAAATATCTTTTCTGTTTTAGGGAATCGTGAAAATAGCACAGTTGAAAAAACAACTAAAAGAGAAAACGAAGTGAAAAAAGAAAGGAAGAAAAGAAGAAAAAGAAGAAGAAAACCATTTCTTTGGAAAGTGAGAATGTTGTTGAATCCGAGTCTGATTTTGAAGATGATTTAGAGGAGACACCAAAAAGAAAAAAAAATTGAAAGAATGGCAAAGAAGTAAGTATACTTTTTCAGTGTATTTTTTTACTATTTTATTGTGTTTATTTGCCTGATGATTGTTTGCTTTTCCAGGATGGAACTCAAGAAAAGAAAGCACGTTACTGAGTGTTCATCTTCTGAAAAAGAAAGTGAATCTGATGATGAGTAAGATTCAAACTATCATTGAAATACTATGTTTTAATTTTTCATCAATATTTTATTTATTAACAGAATTTTTTGAATATATTGTCAGAAGTGAACAAAGTAAAGAAATAAGAAAAAAAAAGATTGAAGAAAACAATTCACTAGCCTGCAAAGAAGTAAGTATCATTTTTCGGTATATTTGGCTAGTCTTTCAGTGTATTTCATGAGGATTGAGGTGTACCTGGTGCTGTTGTACTCTTTATGCTGTAACTAGACCACATAATATTGTTCTTGTGCTTCTAATGTTATTTTATACATATTTGAGTGATTTGCAATTGTTTTTGTCCATTTTCGTATTTGTTTTAATTGATGGACTTAGTCTTTTTATGTGGTGTTTGTCCTTCTTTATTATTTTCGATTGTTGTTAGAGTTATTTCTTTCTTCTACTGGTCATATGTTCTTGTAAAGACATATTCTTTCTTTTTATTGTCTTTTTTGTTCCATCTTTATATGTATATTTTTTTTAAATCTAGATGTGTCTTGAATTTGTTTACTTTTCTTTTTATTTATTCTCTTAATAGATATGTCATCTAGGTTTCATAATATTAGTGTTGGTAAAGTTGGTTCCTATAATCAATGAATAATATAAATAAATATAAATGATGTTTTGAATAAATAATATTTTGGTTTGTGTTTCGGTGTATGTTGTTTGTCTTTTAGTGTATTTTGTGTGAATTGAGGTGCACCTGGTGCTCTTGTTACCTTTTTTATTTTTTCAATTTTATTGTGTTTATTTACCTGATGATAATTTGTTTCTTCATGATGGAATCCAAAAATGTGGATTTATCTTCCAAAAAAGAAAGTGAATCTGATGATAAGTAAGATTAAAAAATATCAGTATAATGTTATATTTTTTATTTTCGTCAAAATTTTATTTATTAATAGAATTTTTTGTATGTATTGACAGAAGTGAAGAAACTAAGGAAATAAGAAAAAGAAGACTGAAGAAAAAAAATAAAAAGCCTGCAAAAATGCAAGTGTTTTTTCGGTGTATTTTGTCAATTTTATTATGTTCATTTACCTGAAGATTATTTACTTTTTCAGGATTGAATTCAAAGAAAGAAAACATGTTATGGGGGACTCATCCTCCCAAAAAGAAACCGAATCACATAATGAGTAAGATTCAGAAACTATCTTTGTAATGCTATATTTTTTCATTAAAATTTTATTTATTAACAGAATTTTTTCAGTGTATTTTTTCATTTTGAGTAAGATTGAAGAAAGCAAATGATTTGCACAAAAGTATGTGGTGCTTTTCGGTGTATTTTCCAAAAACTTTTTGCCTGATGATTGTTTGTTTTTTCAAGATGCAGAAAAAAACCACTGATGTTTTAGAAATTGGGCTCCACTCCATAAAAGCTCACTATGATTTTTCGCAAACGTAAGATTCAATATCTAAAATTCTTTTTTTGCTAAAATTTCCTAAAACCTTCTGCATTTACTATAGTTTTACTGAATAATATTTATTTTGTCATTAGAATGCCACATGTAAATTTGGAAAGTGAAAATGATACTGTGTTTCGAATACAAACAAGCTATTGGAGTAGTGTAAGCCAACCAAGTGATAACATGTAATTTTTGTTTCTCTTACCATTTCTTTAATTCATGTGCTATCATATTCGGCATTTGATTTCATATATATTTTTAGCAAAAAATGTCCTTTAAGATTTTATGCAAGAAAAAAACTGCAACTTTGTAAGTTCTTACTCCATCGTTCCAATATATATATATATATTGGTGACACTTTATTTACTCATTTAAAGCTTAACGCGCTCAGAGAATGACGTCAAAATATCCCTCTTGACTTGAATAATAAGTATTGGCATTTAACTTGAGAGGATATCGCATTGTATGTAACTGCAAACTTGTTGAATGTTGAGTTTGAAACCTATTCTACGACTTCATATACCGTATAGCCTAGAGCGGATTGCGTTGATTTTGTAATACAATTCACCTTTTCTCTAAATTGTGCTTGGACTTCTTTGAACTTCTTGTGAGTATACACATGCTGAAATTAAGCTTCTATTGAGGATTTTTTTGCAAAAGGTATGATGGTATGAAAATTTGCAACATCCAATTCTCTCTCTCTCTACTTTTTACTTCCTAGGCAATTATCGTACTGTTTGACGAATTGGATAAGTAAGTTGTTGCGTGTAATAAACTTGCATGCATGCTCTCACTTATTTTTGTGCTTCTCATCTCGGCTTAGAAGTGGTGATCGAGATAAAATGAAATTCATAAATGATGATCTTCAAAAAGAACTGAAAAAATTAGACAAATACCTAAATCAGAACCAAAATTCACCAAAAGACGTAAAGTTTGAACTTCTACTGCACAAGAAAAACACATAAATATCCACACACTAAGAATAAAAATATCACTTAATCCTATTAAATATACCATTACTTGAAAGCCACTTATTGTCCCCAACACCATATTTCATCCAAAAATGATTCCAACTCTTATCAAATGATTCTTTGTAGAAGAGTTCCAAACAACATGACACGTCTTGTGCTCAATTTTTTCGTGTTGTTTATAGCCATTTAATTTATTTGGGATCTTCTTTATGATATGCCAAATACACCACCGATAAATTGTTGTGGGCATACAAGTCTCAATAGCCCTTTGCATCGATGCCATTGATCGGTAAGAATGCCTTTTGGAGTATTTCTTTCCATGCAATGAAGCCAACATTGAAATAACTATTTGAATGATTGAATACCCTCATTTTTCATCAAAGCACATTCCAAAAAGTATTGACTGACTATAGTGATTCACCCCAACAAAAGAACCAAAACTCAGATTATACATGAATACAACGATACAGAAACAAATCATATATACACAAAAAAACTATCTAAATACACCAAAAATAATACCAAAATACACATAAATCAGAATAACATATTACCTGTTTGTATTGTAAGTGGTATCAAATGAAATAACATCTCCAAAATGCTCATAGGCAGCCTTACTTCTTGCGTTGGTCCAAAAAGCAATCTTAATTAACTGATCAACCTCAAGTGCAAGCTCGAAAAGGCAATGTCTTGAAAACCATCAGACCAGCCAGTTTGTCTGAGTTAACCGAAAATCGGGTTCTCTAGCTGGTTCGGTTGATATGTAAAACCACTTGGCAAAAAACCGTAAAAAACCGGTCAAATTGGCAGTAAACTGGCAAACCGGACAGTTTTTTAACAGTTTTCAAAGTTATAATTAAAAAAAAAAGAAAATTAAGCATATAAATACTCCTCTCTCCCCCAAAAACCCTAACTGGCTAACCCACTGTCCCCTCTTTTCAGTTGATATGTAAAACCACTTGGCAAAAAACTGTAAAAAACCGATCAAATCGGCAGTAAACTGGCAAACCGGATAGTTTTTAACAGTTTTCAAAGTTATAATTAAAAAAAGTAAATTAAGCATATAAATACTCCTCTCTCCCCCAAAAACCCTAACTGGCTAACCCACTGTCCCCTCTTTCTCTCTCAACTAGCAGCCCTTCTCTCTCTCAGCCACCACTTGCAATAGCAGCCACCGCCTCTGCTGTCGCCAAACTCTTCTCGTCAGCCAGAGAGTGCCTCACTGCCGGCAATGACGATAGAAGGTTAGCTCGAAGCTCTTGGCCGTCGATCCTCTTCTCCTCCACGTCATTACCTTTGGACTTGCAAGCTTCTTCATGGTCGTCTTCTCTAAATCGTATTCATCTTCATCTTCGTCGTCGTCTTCGTCGTCGTGGACTTGCAAATCAAAGTGTGGTCGGTTGGATTCCTCCATCGCTGGTCAGTTTTCTCGATCCTCATCTCTGTCTCGCCGTTCCTCCCTTGCCGGTAGTTGAATTTGTTCCTTCCTCACTGCCTGTTTCGTTTCTCTGTCGACGTCATTTTGGTTCTTCCATCGTCGGTAGCTCTACTTTGGTTTTTTTTCTTTTGTTAATGTTTAGGGTTATTTTGAGTTCCAATTTTTTAATGATTCAAATCTATGTTTGCTTTAACTTATGGTTGTTTATTTTGTTAATTTTACTGAGTTACTGAAATATGAAATCTGATTATTGAGTTACTATTTTTTTTGTTCTGTTTGTTGTGTTCTGAGTTGGGGTGAGTTGCTGTTTTTCTTTGTTTGTTGTGTTTTGAGTTAGAGTTGGTGGTGGCATGATTGCTGAGTTTGGATTAATTTAATTTTTTTTGTTTTTGGATTCTCTGATCTTTCTATTTTTAATTATAAGAAATTATTTTTGAAAATTTTATTGTTTTATACTTTTGTTGTTGATTGATAAGGATTGCTGATTACTTGTGAGAACTCAGGAGAGAATAGTGTTATTACTGCCTCTGTGTAAACTGTTATGTGTGTTAAATTTTTGGTTATTATAATGGTTATGAAAGTGGCATAATTGTTGATGGTTGAAAGTGGCATAATTGTTGATGGTTAATTAAACCGGTTAAATCTCGGTCAAACCATTAAACTAGTGAACCAGTCATTCTACCAGTTCATTTACCGGTTTGGTTCTCGCAATCTTGTGAAAAGAAATTCTGATTCTTCTCTTTCATTCTTAATAAGTATTTTCCAAATTCTCTTGTATCCTCTAGTTCCAAAATATTCCGCACTTCTCTCATGATGTAATTTCTCACATCTTTTTCAATAAGACTTAATTCACGGTGATCCCCTGCTGCTGCAACAAATGATTAGTATGTTTAACTTGTTTTGATTCCGATTTTCTTGTTGTCCTCTATTGTATGTCGTATAGACATGCTTAGTTACCTGTGTTGTTTAAGCATCTTTGCTTGACTTGGACAGCACGGATGTGAATGATGCAACACAACCTTCGAAATGATCCAAACACCAACATCCTTCAATATATGTATATAAATTATTGCAGGACAATTTAATCCAGCACAAGGCGGGGCATAAGCACCCTGTTGCTACCCATATGCGAGGCGCCGTCTTAGCCTTCCCTGACTAGAATCGCTCCCACGCCTGTAGCGTTTATGATCGGCCTACTCAACTGTATATCGATTGAAAGGCAGGGCGGCAAAGCCCCCAAGGGAGTGGTTACGTCCAGTATGTCCCCCCTTATTCCCGACATGCTATGGTGCCCCGGGGAAAGAGAGGCATGTTGTGAAAGGGAAAACATATTACACCTAGCTACCTTTCTTTATCGACCTTACCAGGGAAAGGAAGACATGACGAGGGTCCTAGCCTCTTTGTCTGGTTAAAAGGACCCACAGTGCGGTAACTAGAAAGCATCACTCCAAAAGACTATCCTATCCTTGACTATCAAGCAAGGGAATCACTAGTTCAGTTTGGGAAGGAAGCAGTTTTTAGGAAAGCCGGAGATCAGTCATTAGATCAGGCTTCGATTCCTATTTATCTTGTTGTGCTTGAGGAAATTGAGAATCAAGCTAGTAGGCTGAAGTTAGCGCTAAGATCCAGACTAATTGATTTTTCAGTTACAGAAGGACCATAGGTAGGAAGTCTTAAAGTAAGAAAGAAAGAACTTCCTTACGGGAATACGAATGCATTGGAAGAAAGTAGGCCTGGAAGGTTGCAATCTTACTTCTCTTTTGTTACATGCCAGTACTTGAGAATAAGAAGCTTCCTTGTTCGTTTTCGTTTTATTTGGCTGAGCATTAAGCACTACGAAGTAAGAATGACTATAGCATTCATTAATCAATCATAAGCTGCAAGAGAAGACATAGAAGCCAGAGTCATGAGGGATTTGTCTTCTCAGTTGGAGATATGTTCGGTTTTCATTTCCTCTTTTTGATATATGTAATCAATTAGTTCTTAATTTTATTTCCTTTTTTATTTGTTCTCTGAATTTTCGTAGAAAAATCTGCAAGTTTAGAATAATCTTTGTAGAATTGTTCAGCTTCTTCAAGCGTGTTAAAAGTCATTCCAATCTTTGGAACAAATTGCTCATCAACATCGCATAGAAACTGAAAAATACACCGAAATTATTCCAAAATAAACCATATTAGAAACTAAAATACACCAAAATTGAGAACGAAACAGGTTCATCATACTAATAAATCACATTCAGAACTCGTACATTACATTTAAATTCAAACCATCAACCATGCACATCAATTTTCACAAACAAAAACAAAATGATTCAACTATAGAATCCTAAACTACTAACAAACTACGTTAATTAGATTCAAATCACACCTCACCACTTAATTCGATTCAAAATGATAATACAATTCGTCTTGGCTCAATGAAAAGTTTGAACGTATAAATACACAAAATGTCTAAAATACACCGAAAGAGTTCCAAAATACACCAATTTATAATCGAAATACACCGAAACGAGACGGAACAGATGCATCACAATAATAATTCAGATTCAAAACTCATACATTACATTCAATTCAAATCATCAACCATAAACAGTAATTTTCACAAACAAAAACAACATTATTCACCTACAGAATTATAAACTACTAACGAACAACATTAACTAGAATCGAACTACATTTCAGCCACTTGATTGGATTCAAAACAATAATCTACTTCACTAATTTAATTGACAGTCTGAACTTGAATCATTCTTTATCTTCGACAATGAAATAACTGTTCAAACCTGATTTCACAGCTTGATTTCAAAAACTTTGATCCAAAGCTTCAAATCAGATAAAAGATCATTGAACTTGAACGAAGAGAACGCAAAGAACGAAAAGAGCATAGAGAAGGAAGAGAAATGCAGAGAACGCAGAAATGGAACAGAACGTAGAGACGTAAAAAACGCTGAAAAATTTTGAAAAAGAAAACGAAATCGGTATGAAAATAGCAATTATATATTCACTGTTGAGTTAAAAGTTTATTACAAATAATGGCGTATGAGATGAATTATGTCAATATTTATTTGAATGACTTGTAAGTAGAGATCAATTGTTTTTATAATATACGCATTAATGCCCAATTTATAGATGAAATTATAATAAAAATAAGCTATAAAGGTATACATTGTAAATAAAAATATAAAGATTTAAAGAAAGCCATGAGTAGTTGGCATGTGGAACTTGCCACTAAGGAATGCACTTGAAATGTTAATCCGTTGCTTGACAATGATACATGTTATTCAAACGTGCTAAAATACATTCATACAAATCTCAGAAAATTAGTAAAGAATAAACAATGACTCCGCATTGACCCCCCAAAAAACAATGACTCCAATTTATAGTGTTTTGACAAAATCGACTATTATGATGAAGCAATAATCTTAAATATGATATAAATATTGTAATTATTGATAAATTTTACTATAATTAATAATTGTTTGTTAACAAATTTCATTACTAATAAACTTTGGCACCAAACTATACAGGTTACCATCATTGACACTAAAATATTATGAGTATTCTAGAATATTTTGAAATTTTTTGGTTGATATAGAATAAATTACAAAATTTGAAAGACAGAAAATTATTAACAACTGGCCCATTATTAAATATTGGGCTGGGTAAGAGGAAACCCTCTTTACATAAACATCACTACTTACGTCCCTCTTTTTTATTTCTTTAAATCTCATGCAGCCAAACTTAGCCAGAGTCTGAGTTTGTTGCTGCCACATTCCTAGGGTTCTCTGCTTCGGAGGTTTCCCTGCCGCTACTTATTTTTTCGCCAGCATGGTAAGTATAATCTCTTTTTTCTTTGTCTGTGTTCAGATCTGTTTTCTTTCTTGTATGCATTATGTTTGTTCGTAGATGAATGATGTTTTATACGAAGACGACTTTCTTTTCTGTTGTATACCTTCGAATTTTTTTTGTTTTCTTTAGGGTTTTATTCCTTCCCTAGTAACAGTAACCGAAATTTATCGTGATTTTGTGTTGAGTAGGTTCTGCAGAACGATATCGATTTGCTTAATCCACCGGCTGAGCTTGAGAAGAGAAAGCACAAGCTCAAGCGTCTTGTTCAGTCTCCTAATTCTTTCTTCATGGTATTCTATTTTTTTATAATAGCTCTCAAATTGTATTTTGTCATTTGTTGAACCACACACTGGATTCGATCCAAGGTTGGCTCGTTTCTTTCCAAGTTTTAATTGTTATCTGTTTGTCTATTTAATTTTTGTTTCTTGTATTCCTGTCTTGTAGGATGTGAAATGCCAAGGTTGCTTCAACATGTAAGTTGCATCCATTCATTCCTGTTGATTCTGAAGTTATAATTGTGGGCAAATAAATGATTTGATCTTGAGTGATTTTGACGTTTTGATTTCCATGTTGATGCAGTACGACTGTATTCAGCCACTCTCAGACAGTCGTGGTGTGTGGAAACTGCCAAACGGTCTTGTGCCAACCTACAGGTGGAAAAGCAAGGCTAACGGAGGGCTGCTCGTTTAGGAAGAAGGGAGACTAAATGGGGGTGGTATCTTCTCTTTTAGCCTTTGGTTGGAGAGTTTTGTTTTCTTTGGGATTGATCAATGGTTTTGTCATGTTTGAGTTATGATATATTTAATTTTGCTACATTGCAAGACTTTTTTTTTTCTCCAAAGACTGTAATGAGACCAAGCATTTTTGTTTAGTCTATTATATTGCAACATGATTTTGGCTGTCCTGACTCCTAAGTTATAATTTTTCCCTGCTAGGATCGGTTTGTACATGTGATCTGATAGGGTGTACTTTAGTTTTCTTCAATGTGGATTTGCTTGATGATGCGCTTAAGGCTTCTCACTTAGTTTGGGGTAGCCTATAGATGGTATATGCAGGGAATAGGGTGTATTCTTTGTGGTGGGTAGGTGCATTTACTTTTTTGCTTGTCTTCTCTTAGGTGGATGTATAAGACATCTTCGTGTCAAAATGATATTATAAACCGATAGTTTAACATGTTTAATCGAATTATCTATTAATTTACAATATTATCTTAACAAGTTGTCTTCATGGGAGTAGGCATTATAGTTAAATGACTGATCCCCAAAGCTAGATAAGACTTAAAACTAGTTGACAAGTTGGTTCAAAATGGAGCTGAAGTTGCTTAGTTCAAGATGAGTTCAAGAAAAAAAAATTCCTGTCTTCTGCAATCACAGCAAGAAGGATGAAAAAAAGAAAATTCAAATATTTGGAAATATGTTTTGTCAGTATTTTTTGTGGGATAGTTTCTTTTTCATCCGTTCATTGTGAAGATAGAACCTAGAAGAATTATTGGAATGAGATTCTCCTTATATGTTAACATATTACTATCCGCGTAGATTCATTTTAAAATACAATATATTCATATACAAACCAGTGAATGAAGTCAATGAACCAATAGCAAGGATATGTCAAGAAAAAATGTATGATTAAATGCATAGCATAATCATGAAATGGAAAGGTGAATATTTAAATAGATAGCCAACCATACAAGTGTACACTACTATTAAAATAAATTACTAGAATAAAATATATATTAAAAATAAGCATAATCATGTGATGGAAGGTGAGGCATCTAAAAATTATATTGATAGACAAAAAATAAAAAGAAACAAATATGTATATTATAAATGTAGACATTATAAAATTAGATCAAATTATTGGCTTTTATTTAAATAAGTATTACAAAAATATTAATTCCTAAAATCATAGTTATCAAAATCGAATTAGTAATTGAGCCGATCAGTGTATTGGATCACTAAGTTACTGGTTTAACTAGTCATAGATTTAACTGGTTAATTCGATATAATTAACAATTTATATAAAATTTTTATTTTTCTCTTTATTATAAGTATTTCTTATTTTTTTTATATGAAAATAATAATTATTTTTAAATTTTAATAATTTGTTAATTAGTTTATACCTATTATATTATTATATAATACAAATATTTATTGAAAAAATAATATTAAAAGATATCATATAATTATAAAAATATAAGTTATGATTAATAAACTTTTTTTGCCTTTTTTTAATTTGTAAAAGTTTAATATAATTTATAGTTAAATAAAAATATAAATTTATGAATGAATGAATTTAAAATTAAAATTAAAATAAATCAAATAAATATAAATTATTTGGCGAAATGTGCTATATATTTTTTTTCTGGTTAACAAAGGGGCT
>NC_029774.3:26103429-26106424 GCF_000817695.3 Arachis duranensis | reverse complement strand
GATCTAGTACTTCAAAATCTTATCTTGCCCCGTACTCCAATTGGCAAGCCAATCAGCACACCCGTTAGCCATGCCGTAGACATGGGTTATCTTCACCTGTCAATTTCTCTCCAAAAGTTGGTAAATTCTATGGTATAAAATTGAACCTGCTCCTCCTCTATTCTGCCACTTCCTAACATTTTCAACCACATCTTTTGAGTCACTTTCAAGCCAAACTCTCTTGCACCCCAAAGTCCAAGCCATTTCTAGCCCTAAGTAAACCCCCCAAAGTTTCGTCATGAAGACAGAGCAACTTCCAAGCTTTCTAGTGAATCCCATGATCCATTGTCCCTCACTATTCCTTAACAATCCACTACATCCTGCTATATTTTGGTTTGGTTGGGCTGCCCCATCAGTATTGATTTTAGTCTAGCCAATTGGGGGAGGTTGCCAAGCCATTGTAACCTCTCTTGGTGAAGGAAGCCACATATGCCCTCTTCTCTTTACACAAGTACTTTGAACAGTCAAAGCATACTCTTGCACCATTATATGCGCCGTCTTAGGTCTCCTGAACGGAGCTTGATGAATCTCCATGTTTCGCCAATCCCACAACTTCCAGCAAGTAATTGGAAATAGAAACTTCCGTTGAATGTCCTAGTGGAATCCCTAATATGTGGTTGAACATGACTCCAACCAATTTCTAAACTCCAAGTCAAAAAAATCTGCGAGTTTCTCTGGGTGCACAAGCTTCTTCCAAATATCTCTAGCCGCCTCACAGTCCCTAAGCACATGAATAGTGCTCTCAGTTTGGTTTCTGCATCAATGGTAGAGGGGCGAGGCCCCAAACCAATTTATCCTCTTCTTGTTGGTAAGCAGTTTGTCTTGAGCCGTTTGCCACAAGAACAGCTTAATTCTTGGCAGATCTTTCCAACCCCAAATTCTCCTCTAAATATAATTATGGTTTATAACATTGAGCGACAGAGCCATGTAGGCGCTCTTGACAAAAAACTGCCCATCTTTGGAATACCTCTACGCAAGAGTATCTGGGGGATCTTCTGGTCTAGGGGACAGATTGGCCAAAATCTTCATCACTATTTCATTCAGGAGAACCTTCCGTAACTCTTTTAGGTTCCATCACCCATCTGAGGAAACCATATCTTTCACCATGATCTCTTCCCGCGAGACAGTGATGTTGGTTGCCATCGATATTCAACCAAAAGTCTTTCCAGAACATAGTGCTTTCTCCATTGCCGTCTCTATGCATAGTACCTCCTTCAATAAAATTCCAGACCTGTGACATTGCTTTCCATAGAGAAGAGCTACCCAAACCAACAGCCCAACTCCTTGCATGGATGTCAACTTTGTATTTGTTACACAAGACTCTAACCCATAGCGACTCTGAGTTATTAACTATCTCCCAACATAATTTGGCAATGAAAGCCGTGTTCATTCTTTCCAGGTTCTTCAAAGCAAGTCCACCAGCCTCTTTCGGTTTGCACATGGTCTCCCAGCTAACCATATGTATCTTCCTTTCATTTTCATTAGAACCCCAAATGAATTGTCTCTGAGATTTTTCGATACTCTTGCAGATATATTTGGGAACCCGACTATGTGTCATTGCAAAATTTGCCAAAGGGCCAATGGCTGATTGGGATAGTACGGTTCTACCAGCCATCGATAAACTTTTTTGCTTTTGCCCTTTCAATTTGCACTTAACCTTGTCCAGGATGTGTTTGTACTTCCTTATGCTTCCTCTTCCTTCCCGTATGTAAGCTCCCAAATACCTCCCAACTACTTTAGTTTCCTGGAATCCTGCCATATCAGTTATTGCTTTTCGATAATCACATTGAACTCCTTTCAAAAAGTAAATCTGAGTTTTTTCTGCATTGACAATTTAACCAGATGCCTGGGCAAACGATTCAAGACACTGCTTTATGGTATGCATTTGGTCTTGGTTGGCCTCCACAAACAGCATTAAGTCATCGGCAAACATAAGATGAGATATGGGGGGTCCATTACCTCTGAATGTAAAGGGTTTTCAAGATCCGTCCCTGACTAGATCATCTATCATAGGAGATAATCTATCAAGACAAATGAAAAAAATCTACGAAGAGAGAGTGTTACCTTGCTGGATACTGCAGGTGGGGGAGAATTTGTCTGTTAGTTCCCCGTTCCAGAGCACTTGAAAGGTGGGAGATTTTATGCAATGCATGATTACATTAACAAGGGAGGCCGGTAAACTGAAGTCTCTGAGACACTGCTCAATAAATCCCCAACTCAGCCTATCGTATGCTTTCTTAAGGTCTATTTTAACAGCTATAAACCCCTTCCTCGACTTGCTTATCCTTAAAGAATGTACTATCTCCTGGACCACAATGATGTTATCCTGGATTCTTCTTCCTGGGATGAAACTGGATTGATTGGGAGAA
Organism: Arachis duranensis; assembly: GCF_000817695.3. Lineage (NCBI taxonomy): Eukaryota > Viridiplantae > Streptophyta > Magnoliopsida > Fabales > Fabaceae > Arachis > Arachis duranensis. Next base: position 26,104,016 of record NC_029774.3, on the reverse strand, counting down.
ATTCTGTCTTGAAGGGTAGCTTTGATTTTGTTGGCTATTATCTTAGTAATGACTTTGTAGGAAATATTACACAATGCTATGGTCTGAACTGAGACACAAATTCTGGGTTATCAATCTTTGAAACAAGGGTCAACAAGGTATTATTAACCTCATTGATGCTTGATGAGCGGATAATTTATACGCTTTTTGGCATTGTTTTTATATAGTTTTTAGTAAGTTTGAGCTACTTTTAGGGATGTTTTCATTAGTTTTTATGTTAAATTCACATTTCTGGACTTTACTATGAGTTTGTGTGTTTTTCTGTGATTTCAGGTAAATTCTGGCTGAAATTGAGGGACTTGAGCAAAACTCTGAAGAAGGCTGACAAAAGGACTGCTGATGCTGTTGGAATCTGACCTCCCTGCACTCGAAATGGATTTTCTGGAGCTACAGAACTTCAAATGGCGCGCTCTCAATGGCGTTGGAAAGTAGACATCCAGAGCTTTCCAGCAATATATAATAGTCCATACTTTATTTGGAGATTGACGACGTAACTTGGCGTTGAACGCCAAGTTCATGCTGCTGTCTGGAGTTAAACGCCAGAAAAA
>NC_029774.3:26082295-26102972 GCF_000817695.3 Arachis duranensis | reverse complement strand
CCAACAGAATCTTCGTGGTATAAGCTAGATAGATGGTGGCATTTATGAGGATCCGGAAAGTCTTACCTTGTCTGTGGTATTCCGAGTAGGATTCTGGTAATGAATGACTGTGACGTGCTTCAGACTCGCAAGTGCTGGGCGTTAGTGACAGACGCAAAAGAATCAAGGGATTCTATTCCAGTAGGAGCGGGAACCAACCAGTGATTAGCCGTGCTATGACAGAGCGCGTGAGCGTAGTTTTCACTGCGAGGATGGGATGTAGCTATCAACCATGGGTGATGCCTCCAGACGATTAGCCATGCGAGTGACAGCCGCAGAGGATCATTTTCCCGAGAGGATTGAAAGTAGCCACCGCTGATGGTGAACCCCTATACACAGCTTGCCATGGAAAGGAGTAAGAAGGATTGAGTTGAAGCAGTGGGAAAGTAGGCGTCCTTGAGCCATACAGTATCTCCATTCGCTTATCTGAAATTCTCACCAATGAATCTGCATAAGTATTCTATCCCTTTTATTATTTATTTTCTTATTTCTATTTTCAAAACCATAAATCAATTTAATCTGCCTAACTGAGATTTACAAGGTGACCATAGCTTGCTTCATACCAACAATCTCTGTGGGATCGACCCTTACTCACGTAAGGTTTATTACTTGGACGACCCAGTACACTTTCTGGTTAAGTTGAACGGAGTTGTGTCCACTCGTGCCAATTTCAAATTCCATAATTTTACAATGAAAACAACTTAAAGAATAGTGATCACAATTTCGTCCACCAATGCTCTGGAGGTTGCACCATATCAATCTGGCAATCTCTTCTAAGGACTTCCCAACCACACTCCAATTCTCTTTGTAGAATCTTGCTGGTAGCCTATCGTCGCCAGGGGCCTTTAGGGATCCCATAGATGCAACAGCTTGCTCCATTTCTTCGCCGCGCACAAGTTGACCAAGGCTTCTTTCATCTTTCTGACTCAAGTGAGGGTAGAAAGCATAGGTTTGAATGATATGGCTTCTGTCCTCTTTCACCTCTTTAAACAATTTCTTGAAATAGTTGTACACATGTTCCTTCAAGTCTTCCACATTTTCTATCCAATCTCCATCTCTATTTCTCAACTTCAAAATGCAGTTACATCTTCTCCTAATGATGGCTTTAGTATGATAATACCTTGTATTTCTGTCACCCTGTATCAACTAGTTCTCTCTTGACTTCTGAAGCCAGAATATCTGCTCTTTGTCTAGAATGGTTTTCAGCTCCTCATTTAGTTTTGTTTTAAGATCCTCCAACAAATTACTTCTATCATACCTTGGGGATTGTTGAAGACCACAAAGTCTATTGAGAATAGTCCTTTTTTGTTTGACCAGATTCCCAAAGACCTGCTTGTTCCAATCCTTTATTTTATCCACAAAATAGCTAATAGCTAACTTCAAGGGGACATGATCATACCAATTAGATTTAAGAAAGGAAGAAATTTCTCGTGCTGTATCCACATGAATTCAAACCTGAATGGCTTATTCTTAGGGACTTGTTAGTTTCCATGGCATCTAATAAGAATTGGATGATGGTCTTATTTAAATCTGGGAAGAGTCTCGACAACTGCATCATTGAAAAGGACCCTCCAATGTTGATTGCAAAGAGCTCTGTCTAGTCTTTTCAAAATTCTTCCTCCATCTTGCCACATCGGACCTCTCCAGGTAAATCGAGAGCCGTAAAATCCCATATCAATAAGACTGCAGTTTTCCTTCCACTCATTAATTCTCCTCATGCTGGTTCTATCAGGAACACTTCCACCTTTTTTCTCGCTAATATCCCCAATATTATTAAAGTCACCACAAATCATCCACAGACAATTAATATTCCTCGCAATAGCCTCTGTAAATATTCTAAACTCCTTTCTAATGATGTCTTGGGGGTGAGCATATGTGATTAGGATTATTCCACATCAACCATATTCCACCAGAGAAACCATTTGCATCAATAATAATATAGAAATTGAATCTTGTACTCTTGATCAAAGACAGCTTTCTGCCACTGCATCTAGTTTCTTGGATGGCCACCAGATCAGGCTTATATTGCAAATAATATTCTTTGAGGGCTTTGGCGAATTTGAGGCTAGCCGCCCCTCTAGCATTCCAACAAAAGATAATCATTAAAAAAGAAAACTAAGGAGAAAGGGCTCCAAAACCAAACCTGATAACAAAGCAAAGCAAGCCTGTCAAGCAGGTCCAATGGCCATGTTTTCATGTTCTCTCATGGGGACCTCAGTATTTCCCCACGCAATCACTTCGTCTGTACCGTGGGCCATTATAACATCGAGCTCTGTCCCGGAGAATTCGGTTTCTCCTGGATCAGGTGGTTCTAGATTAGTGTTGGGCTCAAGAGGCATGGGAGTCTCCATGACCATGGTTTCCTCCATCTCCTCATCTTGTGAGTGAATAAGATCAAGGTTGCTCTCTGGTGGGTCTACCATTATTGGGCTCTCCTGCTGCTTCTGGCCCAATAGGAGTGGGTTAAGTTGGGTGCTCCTTTGGATCGCAGGCTTTTCAGGCACAACTTTAACAATAGCTTCGTAGGCGACTTAGGTGGATGCAATCTTCAGGCAATTTTGTTCCATATGATTGCAGTTAGCTTGGACTTTTGCTCTCCTCATTTGATTCTCATTTAAGAACTCTTTTGTCATCTCCTGCGGGGTATTCCTGAGTAAAGTGGCTTGGCTATTCATATTCTCATCATTGACATTGGAATGCTCTGTTAGTACCTCGTACCTTGAATTTCCTCCCACTGCCTCTACTATGTCTTTCGCTTTGTCCCCTTGCTTTTCGTACCATTTCCCTCTTTTTCTACCAATTGTCTTTTTGTCCTTTTTTGCTTCTATACAATCATTCATTAACCAAATCGATGATGGTCTTCAATTACTTTTTTACCCTTGTCTCTTGGAATGCTCTCGCCGTGCCCCAGTTGTTGTTGTTGGGAGCCTTCCTCCTCCACCGCTTCTGGTTGCTTCTGGACTTGGACTCCTCTCTCCTCTCTTTCCATGGTTTTGGACATGCACCCATCACTAATATGGCCAAACATTCCACAAGAGAAACAGATCATGTGTAGCCCCTCATATTCAATATGATAAGTAACTCCATTTACCAAATATTTAGCATCCAAGAGTTTGCTTAAGTCCAATTCCACACAAAGACGGGCGAATTTACCTCTGGCTTGATTTGCAGTATTCAAGGCCACCTTGAGGGTCTTTCCTATTTGGTCTCCTACTTTACCTAAGAATCTTTTTTCATAGTATTCTATGGGTAAATCTGGGAGTTGGACCCATGCATCCACTTTGTTAATCTCAGCTCCAAAAAGGTGAAAGTCCGATGTCCATCTTTGGATGGTGAGATAATGGTTGAAGAGCAGCCATGGTCCCCCTTCCATGACATGCCAATAATCATCTTCATTGTACAACCTTGCAACAAAATACTCGTTTACCAAATCAATGAGGTCAAGGCCTCCATTCTTCACCCACATGCTATCCAGACGTTGCTTCAGCACTCCATACCCTATTCTTCTACACAGCAGCTTGACTATTTAGGGATGCTTCCATGGCTTCTCCAATCCTTTATTTTCATCTTTGTTCACTTTGATTCTAATAATTCCATTTTGGAGGCGAGACACTTCTATAGCAGGGTTTGAACATTCCTCCTTCCTTACCCGTCTTAAGGCCTCCCTGGCAACTTGGCTCATTTCGCGCTCCTCCATTTTCATTGCTTCATCTTCTTCCTTGGACTCCTCCTCTTCCAGTTCCTCCTCACTTGAGTCTTCAGAGTTAGAATCTGGCTCCACACTGCCATGGATGACCAAGTCAGCATAGGTCCCACGCCTTCCATTAGATCCTATGAACGAAGTTTTATCCACCATCCACTCTTCCTATCTTGGTACCCTTGACGTATCTCCTCCGAAGCCACCATCATTGTTCCATATTTTCTTCTTACTCCTATGCAACAAGTCTGCTTCTTCAACGTTGGTGTCCATCTTCAATGTGATTGTAATCTTGTTTGTGTTAATGTGCTATATATTTTAATTAGCACATATAATAACAAAAAAGTGCATAGTCTGGTAGTGCTGCATTGCTGTTTCATGTGTATACTTTAGAGTATTATTGTTGGCTCCTACAGTTCTCTGAAAAAGAATAGAAAGATGGGTAAAGTGCCATGCTCCATGGATCCAACCCAGAACTTCTGGATACCACGTAAAAATTATGAACAATTTCTTGATGAACAAGATGATCCAAGGTTGAGAGTAGATAAAGCATAGGAGAAAAAATGAACCAAAAAGTATAATATTCTATTGTATTGTTATCCACATAGAACTAGAAAGTGAAATTTTTTGGATACCATGTATATTCTTTTTAATAGCTCTCTTCCTTAATTAATTCCATGGACTTATATCCATTTTAAAGTGACTAGTATTTCTTCATTTTCAAAAGATCAAGCTAAACATATGAATAATCAAGTTGGATTAGTCAAATGGTTAATTTATTAGCCTATTTAAATAAGTGTCAGGTATTTGAATCTAGCCTGTGCGTAAAGTAACCTATTAACTAGTGAAAACCTTTAAATGGAGCTCCAATTCATGATGAATTAATACTTTACATGTCAAATGGGAAGACACTGTAAAAATTAAAAGAAAAATATGAACATAAAAAAAGCATATTTGAAAAAAAAGTAAATATACAACATTTTACTTTATTTAATATAGAATTCTCTAAAATTGGCACTAAAGTTTTTTTTCTTTCTAACGAAAATCCAAAACGAGATCTGTAACATCCTACCACACAGAACTTTACATCTAGGATGTAAAATTGAGGTGGTGCGATATTACGCCCTCTATCTATAAGATATAAAATAATACATAACAAAGGATAAAATATACTAGGAGCCTTGAAAAAGGGGTAAAACAAAATTTGTGAAATAAAAATTGCAACGCTCAAGAAACAGAATTACTTGCGTGCTAAGAAACCTAAAGGTTATAGATACGATAGAGCGAAAGAGTGAATAGAGAGCCAAGAATACAACATAACTAGCTCCTGACTCAGCCTGCGAAGCCAAGGCTGGCTGGAGAATATATACATACATATACAAGTATCCCAAAATATCCCAGACTACTCCGCTTCAGGAAATCCAGATGCCTAGTGAGGAGCCTCTCGACCTGCATCTGAAAACAACAACACAGTATAGGATGAGAACTGGAGGTTCTCAGTATAGTAAAGGTGCCACACGTATAATAAATAAGGTCCTGGAAATGCCATAGGCAATCCCAGAACTCCGTTATCACAATTACAGAACTTAATTTCTAAATAAAAGCCATAAATAAGGGTAGGTGTTCTAAGTACACTATAATCTTTTGTCTTAAACTTAACACCTAACACTCAACCCATTCACCATTCCTCCGTCCCTCCATCTTCAGTAAATTTAGCAGAGACAAGCAACCAAACAAATTCACGCACAAGTAATAAGCAGGTAGTGCAAATAGCAAGAATAGCAGGTAACAGGACATATATGTTCAATTAGGCAATCCCAGATAATGCATAGCAATCACACAAACAAATGCACATGATACATGCCTGTTCTATAGCTGATGATATCATCTGTCGATTATATAGCCAACCTGACACGTCTTGGTAGCTAACCATGGACTGAAACACCCGTGCAGAGCAAGTGGGTTTGAGCCACAACCCCCTTGCTACTACCCGCTTAACCCAGAGCCAGTGGAGTAACCACTACAGCGGCTACTACCTAGGCGGGTGTTTAAAAGCTCAACCTAGAACAAGTGGGAGACCTACTACTGCTGCTACTATCCAGGCGTCACAACGTACATTTATTCAATTTAAATCAAGCATAATCATTATCAATTCTCAAACATTGACCTGGAGCAAGCAGGATGAACCACCATCCTTGCTACTACCCAGGCATCTCAAGCATGCATTCGTTTATTTCAAATGAGTTCAATCATCAATCAACATGTCACAAATGTTCATCATTTTCATAACATTTTCACCCTTCTTATTCATAATCCATCATTTTAACCCCTTACTTCACCCTCAAGTTACCTTAATTTCCCAAATTCAACTAGCTACTATACTTAGTACTATACCTTATGGTTAAAAGGAGGAAAATGGAGGTTTAGAAGTGAAAATCTGGTTTTAAAAGGTTAAAATCCAGTTTTGCAGCAAACAAGGGCCATACGTGCACGTGGGCCACACGTACGCGTGATCATGCGCTCACGCGCATGCATGGCTACTCGCGCATGCGTCGTTGAAATGCCATGCCACGCGTACGCATGGATGGGCGGTTTCCCAAAATGCAGAATACCCAGAAAGCTGCATAACCAATTTTTAACTTGCATTAACCTAGTTTCATACACCAATTTTCCATCGTCCATAACTTTCTATATAAAATTCCATTTTTTACAAAATTGATATCGTTTAAATGCTTGTAAAACCATCTTTCAATTAAAACAAACCACATTTCCATTCAATATTTGAGGAGCAAGTTATGGACTTTCAAAGTTCACCAAAAATCACTTTTTACCAAACAACATCCAAATCTCATTTTCACCACATTCATAATCCTTACCTATAAAACCTGCATGTTATTAACATATCCAACCTCAATTCATTAACAACCACTTCAATACTACCTTTAACTAATACAACAAGCCATATCCACCAATTTATATCAACATATACCACTTATATGAGTAATCCTTCATCAACATATACCAACCCCTCAACACATACATCAACCTTCTATTAACATATATCAATCAAACTCCATTAACATATACCAATATCAACATATTCTGTTAACATATATCAACACCAACATATTTCATTAACATATACCAACATCAACATCATCCCATCATTAATAAGTCCAAGAGCACACATTCAACCACTCAAGCTCATAAATTCTAATTCAATCCCAATCATAAATTTATCCAATATCATCACCAAACTAATCATTTAATACAATTAACCAATTCAACTTAACCTATGGTTATTCTAGCCTAAGTTTTCACAACACCTTAAATGTTAAACGCGCGAAACCTAAACTATACCTTGGCCGATCACTTTATTCAACCCAAGACAGCCTCACAAGCAAGAACACAGCTCCCAACGCTCAAAGAAACCAGCCACAAACCAAGCTTTAATCACCACCAAGCCTCCAAATGCTCACTTTTCAATTCCAATATATGTATATAAGCTTAATTCACACCTAATTCACATATATACTCCAAGTTCAGCTTCTTCATAATAAAATCAAAATTGACTAGGGTTTAGGTTGTTATTACCGTGCCCATACGCATACTAACTCAAGCCCAATAAGCTCCGAAAGCTAAATCGATCCTAAGACATCAAAATTGAACAATTTTCAACACAATTGTTCATGAATTTTCGAAATTAGGGAAAGCTGGATAAGAAGAAAATAGTGAGTTACCTACCAAATTGTTCCATGGCTTTCATAGAGCTCGTCGCGGTGAATGCGTAGTCGCAAACGGTTCGTCAATCGGAGCTCTGGATCAAAAGTTATATGGATTTGAAATTAAAGTGAGGGTTAGGTTTTTTGCTTGCGTTCTTCCTCTATGAAATGTTTCCCAGCGTGAAAAATGAAGAAGAAGAGAAATAAGAAGCTGTGCCTCTTTAATGGGTTGGGTTCGGTTGGGTCTTGGGCCCATTTTGGGCCCGATTCGGCTCGTCCAGTCCAATATTGGGTCAAATTCTTTGAAATTGGTATCAAAATTCTCGTTTCGTAGAGCTCTATCCTATTTTGATATTAGTTTTGTATTTTTAATTTTCCTAATTAAAATTTAAATTATTAACTAATTATTTACCGATTTTAGCGGGGTTTACAAGATCATCTATTTACCTTAAACATAGTGAATCCAAAGTAGTTTATGATTCTTAGTATGGATCAAAAGTTCACAAGTTATTTTTTATATGGTCTTTTTTCTAGTGATGTGTAGGTGAATAGGGGAGAGAAAGGAGGGAGAGAACGGTTGTGTGGTGACTTATGATGCATGGATACTGACACGGATACTAGATACGCGGATATATGAATTTTAAAATTTTATAAGACACGGAAATATGGTATATATATAAAATATAAAGTATTTTTTAGATAAATTACAATGATATTTTAATTTTTTTCTTGATATTAAAATATAAAATAAATTTTTAACTGTTTTTAATGTTTTTTTAATAATATAAAGTATTTAAAATATTTTGTTTTAATAAATAATAATATATATTATTTTTAAACTCATTTCAAGAATACATGTTAACAATAAGATTGGACACGCTAATACGTGATGGTATTTAGGTGTGTGTAAGTGTGTTCAAAGAAGAATTTTTTATTTTTTATTAGGACACAATTGGACATGACAAACACGTGTGTCGGATGAGTGTGGTGTCCGATACACAAACAGAATAATTCAGCAAAGTGTCTGTACTTCATAGATGATGACGTAGCCTTCTCGCAATGCACGAGAGATTGACACAACGTTCTTACTATCTGCGAGAAATATGGGAAAAAGATACTCTCATCTACAACACTCAAATCCCTCTCACTAACACTCTAAACCCTTCACCTCTTTAACTACCCCCACAAAATCTCTGGCATCTCCCTCTCTCACCTCTCAAACCTCGCCGATCTCAATCTCTCGAATGTCCAAATCAAGGCCTCAGGTCCTATATCATTCTTGCCCACAAGAAGAAGCTCAAAACTTGAGTGAACTACCAATTTGGTTCCTATTCATTTCTTAGAATGACAATGCCATCCTTCAAATATTAAAATCAAAACGTTCTACTTCGATCTCTGTTCCTTATTTTCGTGATACAACGCAGTTTCTATATGTGTTTTTTCGTTAAGTCCTTACAGAAAATAATGACGTGTCAGGTTACATGGCTGAGTTGTCACGTTATGCTTGCTAAGGTGGTCCTTATGTGCTAAGGTGAACAATAAAAAATGAACAGGGGACCTAATTATCTCTAAATTCAAATTGATTAGGGGTTTATTTGTACTTATTCTTTAAACGATATATTTTTTTCAAATTATTTTTATATTCGTATTATTCAATATATTGTATAATAAGTACAAATTAATTAATAAATTATTCAGTTAATACATTAATAATAATATATCTATGATATATTATTATTATTATTATCTAGATTATTTTCACAATAAAATAGAAACTAATAAACACATTATTTGAGATATAATAAAAAAAATTTTAAGTAATAAAAAATTTAATTTTTTTATTTCTTTAAACCTATAATGCACTGACACGGACACATGACACGTCGACACGCGAATTTTAAAATCTTAGGGTGCGTTTGTTTAGTGTATCCTATAATACATAGACACAGAGACATAGACATTGAAGACACAGACACAATATGACACAAATTTTTTAAACTTGTTTGGTATACAAATACAAAACAGAAGACACAAATCACAATCTTGTTAAATTTCAATATTACCCTTATTGCAAACTGTTACCAGTACGATCACTATACAACCACTATCTCAACCAAACCATTAACAATGAGCCACCATCTCAACAAAAAATAATTACCAATAACAATCTAAAACTAAATAACAAATTTAATACAACAAATATCAACAAAAAAATCAATCTAACAAAATTATTTTAACAAAATTTAACAAAAATTCAAATAAATAAAAAATTAAATTATACAAAAAAATAGTGCCAAAAAGGAGAACAAATCTAGAACATGGTAACAAAGTATGGATCTAGAAACACAGTGCGCAGAAGAACGGAGAACGATCTGAAAAGATGGTGAAAGACGAGAGAACAGTGCGCAGATCTAGATCGTCGACGAGAAGTGAAGCAGAGGCAACAATCGCAAAAGGTGATGGCGGCAAAGAGACAATCGTGAAGAAAAAAAAAAGTGAGGGAGGAGAAAAGGGAGGAAGGGATATGGTGGTAGCTGTGGTCTGGGTGGAAGAAAGGGAAGAAAGGCGGTGGTTTGGGTGGAAGAGAGGCAGTGGAAGGAAAGGAGGAAGAGAGGCGGCAGTGATTTGGATGGAAGGAAAGGAGGAAGAGGCGCGGCGACAACCTAGTGGTACGAAGAGGTAGTGGTGGTCGGAGTGACAAGAAGAAAAGATGGGGTGGTCTGTATTTTGGAAGTGGAAGGGAAAATGGATGAAAGGAAACTGAGGAAGGAGAAGAATTTGAAGGGTAATTATGAAAATTAAATGTTAAAAGTAGTGTGTCTATGTCTCAAGTTTAGTGTTCCACCCCTCCCTCCTATACACAAATTTTGTGTCTTTGTGTGCCTTTGTGTCTTGTCGTGTCTATCAAAATTTTGTGTCTAACTAACCAAACGAAGAACGTGTGCTTCTGTGTCTATGTCTTGGGTAGACACACCCACTAACCAAACGCACAACACGGGGATACGCATACATATAAAACATAATGTATTTTTTAGATAAATCGTAATGATATTTTGATATTATATTGATATTAAAATATAAATTAAATTTTTTAATTATTTTTAATGTCTTATTTTAATTATATCAAGTATTTAAAATATTTTTTATTTTAATAAATAATAATATATACTATATCTAAATTTATTTTAATAATATATGTTAAGAATAAGACTGGACACGTTGACATGTGATGGTATTTAGGTGTGTCCAGGCGTGTCCGGCGAAGAATTTTTTATTTTTTATTAAGATACGTTTGGACACAGCAAACACGCGTGTCCGACAAATATCGGTGAGTGTCGTGTTCGAAATGTGTCCGACACGCGGACACAACAACTCAGCGAAGTGTCCGTATTTCATAGCTTTAAACTATATTAATAATTTCATTTGATATTTTTGCACTAAAATACACTATCAACAGGCTATTATACTAAATAAAATAAAACATAATATATATATATATATATATATGCGTGCGCGTTTATAAACTCAACAAATTCAAAGCATCAATAACATTATTAATTTATTAATAATTATTAATCTATTAATAATATATATTGTCATAAGGTTATAGATCAATAAAAATTTATCAATAAAAGAATAATATAAATTAATTAAAATTTTGCGTATATTAAAATTCAATTGCTTGTATATTTAGTCATATATAATGATTTTGAATAAAATATATGTAAAATTAATTATTAGTTATACTATATAAGTAATTGAATTTTAATATACGTAAAATTTTAATTAATCTATATCATTCTTATATTGATAAATCTTCACCGATCTGTAAGTTAATAACAATATGTATTATTATTTATTATTTGATTAATAATATTATTGATATTTTGAGTTTGTTAAGTTTATAAATTATTTCCATAATATATATTATATTTTATTTCATTTAGTATTAGTAGCCTGCTAATAGCATATTTTAGTGTAAGAATATCAAATGAAATTATTAATTTAGTTTAAAGAGATAAAAATATAAGTTTGTTATTATTCAAAAAAAAATTAGTATATATCAAATAATATGTTCATTTGTTTCTACTTTATTACAAAAATGATCTAAATGATAATACTAATAATATATCATAGGATTATTATTATTAATGGATAATTATATTTTAATGTTTATTTTTTATATATTTAAAAATTATATTTAAAAATTATTTATTTAGTTTCTTGATAAATTTTATTTTTAAATTTGAATAATTTATTAATTAGTTTGTATTTATTATACCTTATATTTAATAATTTATTAAAAAATAATATTAATTAAATAAATAAATAAATTGAAAAAGATATGTTTAAAGAATAAAAACGAATAAATTTCTAATTAATTTAAATTTAGAGATAATTAGACTCCTGTCTTTTTTATTGTTCACGTTGGCACATAAGACTACCAACTTAGCAAGTATGACGTGACAACTCAGCATGTAACTTAATACGTCATTGTTTTCCGTCAGGACTTAATAGAAAAATACTCACTGAAACTGCATTGTGTCACGGAAATAAGAGATAGAGACCAAAATAAAATATTTTTATTTTGAGAGATCGCATTATCATTTTAAAAGATAGAGAAAAAACAGGTTGATAGTTCACTACTTAAAACTTTAACGTTTTCCAATGCTAATCTCACTGGTTTTTTTTTTCCAAGACACGCCCATTCCAATCTTACCCATATCGATTTGTCCGGTAACCAGTTCAAGGGTAGCATTTCACCTTCCATTGCCATGCTTGATAGCCTTGAAACTTTGAATCTTTCTTCCAATGAGTTCGAGAGTGAGATACCCTTATCCATTGGTGACTTGATTTCATTGAAAAATCTCTCTTTGGCTTCAAATTTATTTTCTAGACAATCTCAGATTATTTATTTAAGTTTAATACTTGTGTTTAATACACTGATTAATTATACATTAGTCACAAAAAGTGGAGTGATTGCCAGAACAAAGAAAATAAAAACGGGGAAGAATTTTTTTGTGTGGGGATAATATATGAAAGGTACCCAATAGGATAGGAAGAATCATTAGATTGATGTTAATTGTTTCTTTTTCTATGATGCCAAATTTCCAATGTCTCAATCCTTTCAATTTTGGCTATTTTTTATTGTTCTTGATTGAGATTGTAATCGAAACTACTTTTTTTTAATTAAAAAAGATAAAGTGACAATTATGTCTCTGAAGATTTTGACTTCAGACTAATTAATTCCTAAAAAAAATATTAATTTGATCTTTTAGAATAGCAAACGATAGATACATGATATCTTTCTATTAATTTATCAATTAAAATTTAACGATGATACTTATATGTACTATTAATTATCTCCAATGTGTCTATCTATGAAAGCTAGTCATATAGATAACAACTTTTAGAGCGAAACTTTACTTGTTTTGATATGATTGTGATAAATAAAGAACAGTTGACAAATGGTATATGAAAACTCAAAAGATAATAAATACTTCACTATCTAAAGTTACATCGTTTTTTTTGCTCATGTGACAGTAATGAGACATGCACCACTGTAAATAACAAAATACACGGACAATTCCATTTTGTTTCACACTATTCATTTACAAAATTAAAAGAGTTAAGGTTTTAGAGGTGTTGAGACTTCCAAATCAATACTTTTCACCTTCCACTTTGATCATGCAAAGATACATTCATGCCAAATGATAAATAATCAAACTCTAAATCCTTGGTAAATCGATTTCTTTTTAACCTAATTAATCGCTAATCCACTAGTCAATTATTCAGGAAAAGAGCTTAAGCACATTTACTGATTTATACGCCACACAATTTATAAGAATCTCTTCTAGTTGATTCGATGTCACTTATCAAGTCTAGTTTCAAAATTTAAGAGCTACGAGAATAAGTTTTCCAGTTTAATACAATTAATCAACTTTTTCAAGAAGTTAAAATAATTCATTCAGAAGAGAATTATTTCCCAACATATTCAAATCTATTAGATGAAGAACGAAAACCTTCCTCTCTTTCTCTAACCCCTCACCTTCCCACTCTCTTTCTAACCTTCTCATCTTTGCTCTCCGTCAACCTCCTCTGCTATAGCTGCTACAAACGTCACTGCTGCTATCATGAACGCTGCTGCTGTTGCTGCAAACTCCCTTGCTGCCGCTGCTGCAATGCCCCTGTTGCTTCTGCTTCTGTTGCCGCTATTGTAACACACTAGCACATAGAGCTTTATGCCTAGGATGTAAATCAAGTTATCTAATGTATTCAAGTTCTAAGTCTAATTTCAACTTTACTCTTCACTTTTTGTCTCCTCTGACACTCTAAAACACCGATGGAACTACCCTCAATATCACATCCGCCAGCATGAGGGATCTCTCAGTTACAAAGACAAATAAGACAAGAAAATAAAACACAGATAGGATGCATTTACAGCAAGTAGGACAATTAGCAAATATGCATGGCCAATCAATCAGGCAAACCAAAGTAATGTACACTCAAACAAAACATACAAATGCATTTGATGTATGTCTATCCTATGGCTAATGATATCATCTATTAGTTATATAGCCAAATCCGACATGTCCTGGTAGCTAATCTTGGACAGAAACACCACATCGCGGAGCAAGTGGGACTGAGTCACAACCCTTTGCTATTACCAGCTTAATCCAGAGCAAGTAGATAAACCACTACTGCTGCTACTACCCAGGCAGGTGTTTACGACTCAACCTAGAGTAAGTGGAATAAACCATTACTGCTGCTACTATCCAAGCATCTCAATCAATAACCCAGAGCAAGTGGGACGAATCACAACCCTTACTACTGTCCATATATCTCATTCAAAAAAAATTTATTCTTAATTCTTTCATATTCATTCAAAATTTATAATTAAACTAGTTCTCATCATTTTTCTTCCTCATCTCTTATCCAGAACAAGTGGACAGCACCACTGCATTTTACCCAGTATCTCAACTCTTACGCGGAGCAAGTGGACAACGCCACTGCCTATTACTCTGTCACATATATCTCAATCAAATTCAATTTCATGTTCAAGTTCATCCTTCACCTTACTCCACTTACTTCGTAGTCAATAACATCATTAATCATTTTTCAATTCGGTCACATTTCATTTTTATTATCATTATCTTTATCAATTACTTCTTACTCAACATTACCAATATCTCATTACTTAGTCATCACTCTGCAAATACTCTTCAATATTTTCTCAAAAGCTTAAACAAGTGTTATAGATGTTTGGAAATACTCTTCAATATGTTCTAAAGCTTAAAAACTCTCTAACGGATCTTAAACAAGTGTTATAGATGTTTGGAAAGCTAGAGAAATGGTTTAAAACTAAAAAACGCATGAGTGTGAAAATTTCCAAACTCACGTACACATGACATGTTTGCGTATGCGAGACTCATGGGCAGAGCCCAATGCTCGCGTCGCAAGGCATGCCGTGTATGCATGGGTTCAAAATCCTTCAAAAAGCTGTTAAGTTGCAGAAAATCAGTTTTAAACACCTAACTTCGAACGCCCATAACTATTTTGTAAAAAATTATTTTTAACTCGTTCTTTGAACGTTATAAATTTTACAGACCCAATTTTCATTCAAAACCAGTTTTACAAAACTTAGGGGTCTAGAAGCCAAGTTATAGCCCATCGAAGTTGGTCAAAAATCTGCTTTTTATCAAAAGTTTTCAAACACTAGTTTTCCAAAATCCATAATCCAATTCACTTCAATTACAACAAAAAATACTACCAATTACCTCTCCATCCTTCCACAATCATTTCACACCCAAATTCTCAAATCAATTCACATTCCACATTCATAATTATCACCAATCCTCACCAACATCAACAATTATCATCACTTCATAATCCTAAAATCATCATCATATACAATTCATATATGTCGCCATGTCAACATACAAATTCATTCATAATTTTCATGTATGATCACTAATCATCAACAATTCATATTAAAACTTATATCCTTATCAAAAATCATAAATCCAACACATACAACTCACATACCCCTCGTACACAACCCATATACCATGTACACAAATCATTCAATTCATTCCTATCTTATAGTCTTCTAGCTTAGGTTTTCATATGACATTAAATATTAACTATGAGAAACTAAAATCATACCTTGGACGATTTTTCCCTAAACCACAAACGCTACAAATTATCTTCTCCGCAAGCCTCAAGGTCTTCAAATAAACTCAACCAGCTTACATCCACCAAAACTTGGTTCTAATTCACCACTTTAACTTTAATTTCACATGAATTGAAACTAACACCACAAAATTTCATATATGTCTACAATTTAAATTCCTAATCCTCATAAAAAAATCAAACATTCACAAGGGTTAAGATTTTTTTACCATTACCCATGGATCAATTGGACTAAACCTAGTGATTTCTGCTACTAGAATTCACCTAAATAATCAAAATCATCAAAATTCCTCTATTCCAAAATAAAAAATGTGTAAAAGAGGGGAAAAATAACTGGGCACAAAGATTAAAGATCCTTACCACATTGTTGGGTTAGAATTGAAGATAATTTCGAGATGAATGCGTGATCGCTGACAACTCATTAATCGGATCTTCGGATTGAGAGATATGGAAGATTAAAGATTGAGAAGGGGTTAGGGTTCTTGATTGCACCCTTTCCCCAAATTTCAGCATGATTCATTGTGTTTTAGGGGAGGAATGGCTGAGTTAGCTTTATATATGATGGGTTTTGGGTCCGATTTGGGCTCAGTCCAATTAGTTCGGTCTGTTGGCACGTTTTTGGGGTAAAATCTTTAAAATTTGTGTTAAAATTTGTATTTTAATTAATTCTACTTTTCTAAACTATAAAATTTAATTTTCTAATTTATTTGAATAATAATTAATTTATTAATTAATTATTTATTTATTAATTATTCGGGATTTACAAATGTACCTCCACCCTTCTTCTCTGTTTTTTTCTTGTTCTTCATTCAAGTTTTTTTATATCAAATTCTATTACTTCAAGTTAATTAATTAGTTAGTAGAGTTTAGTTAGTTTAATTTTCTATTTTAGTGAATTTAGGTGGTTAGGATATGTTAGATTAGGCTCTGAAATTTCTAAAAAATATTGAATTATTGAGCTGTTTGTTGAGTCCTGCTGCTGAAATTATTTAGAAAATGCTTGACTGTATTAATAATGATTGAAAAAATTAATAAGTTGAGAAGGGTTTATGGATATTTGGTTTGGATAGAACCCTTAATGGGTGGAAAAATCCAAATTTTATGGGAGACTCTGTCAAAATTTTTATAAGATTTTCAGTAAAATTGAAAAAAAAATTAAAATGTTTTTGAAAGCCTTAGAATTATTTTAGGGTTGATAGATATTTTTGTTAATTATGATATGAATACGTTCCTCCTTAAAATTCTAATTTTAAGTGTTGTGGATTATTTGTTGAATTATTTTGTTATCTATATCTTTTCTCATATATGTTATCATTAATTATTAGGTTGCTATATTTTTGTGCAATTGTTAATTTGAATAGTTATTTTGATCTTAGTTTATGTTTTTAATTTTGTTAAGTTGGTATTATGCTAAATGTTTATGGCATTACAAGAGAAATAATATAAACTGTTGTACATGTGCTAGCTTTTGACACATACATTTATATTATATATGTATATATTCATTTTAGGTCTAATGAAAAAAACTTTTCTCCTTTGCAATTAGTGTTTTATTGCTCTATAGGCACTTGTTAGTTTGCTAAAGGATTAAGTACTTTTTCATCCTTAACATCTGGACTGAAAATCAAATTCGTCTCCGACCTTTTTTTGTTATTAAAATCATCCTCAATGTTACAAAACGTTATAAAATCGTCCTTTTGTCCATAAATAACATTTTTCGGATAATTTTGTCCTTAAACAAAAACAAAAAAAAAACACCTCACCCTCACCTTCACCCTCATCTTCATCAGAATGATTTACAGCAGAAAAAGAAAAAACCAGAGCACAAAATTTAGCAACAAGACAATTTTTGAGCAGTGAATCAGTAATAGGGTTATCAAATTAAATTTATCATCAAGGTCAAACAGTGAACAAACTCAACACATAAAATTCTATTTTAATTTCTCAGAAGAAAGTGCTAACAACCAATAAGTATTCCTACTTTTCAACAAGAAATCAAAATTCACAAGCTTGATAAACATTAAGCCATATAAGAAACCGTCATCGTCGTTATTTTCATAGATCAACCAAAAGTAGAACCAGATCACAGCAGCAGCTGCAACAACAGTAGAACCAGCTGCCACCACAGGCCACTGAACATTCAAACCCTTCACCCTTTTCCCATCCCTACCAATAACCCTATTTCTATTCACTCCACCATTCACAGTATCAACCTTCTGGTTTAGTCCTCTGATCACATTCTCAGCCACCCCTGCTTCTTCTTTCAATCGAGCAACAAACAATTCCAAGCTCTTTTCTCTCTCTTCAGACTTCTTCAGTGCCTCCTGCAAGTTCAGTTTCTCCTTAACCCCTTCTTCTATATCCGAGCTCTTCAAATTTGCAAATCTCTCCACTTCCTTAGTTTTCTGCCCTAATTCCAAACCCTCCTTTTCCTTCTCTTGAATCTTCTCCCTCAACTCCTCCTCAACCTTAGTCCACTTGTTCCTCTCATCAACATCTTTTTTCTCCAGAGCCCCAATTTTCTTCTCCAAATCCCTAATTTTCTCTTCACTCTCAGATTTATCCTTCTTCAAGAATTCAACTTCTCGCTCCAGCAATTCCACCCTGGATTCCACCTCTGGTAGTAGCTTTCTAAGCTCAGTAGTCTCAGCCATCGTCTCCTTGGTGGCTCTCATATCCGACATGGAGTCATGTTGGAGCCTCGCAAACTCTATCTCCAGCTCTGTTGCCCTCGCGGCGATCGCACTTGCGAAAAGGGAGAAGATGGTAGGGTGACGAAAAGGGAGATAAGAAGAATTGGGGGTTGGAGAGGAGATGGTTTCGAAGAGAATGGTAGAAAGAAGGGGATGGGGAGGGAAGACAGTGAAGAGACACCGGGGTAGGGTGGGGTGGGGTTTTGTTTTTATTTTTTAATATTATTTTTATTAATTGTTAAAGGTAATTTGGTAAAAAATAAAAAATGACGATTTTATAACGTTTTGTAACATTGAGGATGGTTTTAATAATAAAAAAGGTTAAAGACGAATTTGATTTTCACTCCATACTTTAGAGACGAAAAAATACTTAACCCTTTGCTAAACTAACCAAAACACTTATTCATTCTAATTTAATTATTTTGAAACTAAAACACTATGTAATTTCTTTTTTTTTTGGTTAATTTAGTAAACTAAAATACTTCTAGAATTATTTGTTATTTATTGAGTTTTTTCTTATGTTATTATTTATTAGTGTTTGTTATGTTATTAATATGTTATTAATATATTCGCTGTACAGACATGACAATAGGTAGCAGAGTTAGGTCAAGTGGGTCACATGATCATGGTAGAGGGTAGACTTCCACCGAATCCACCAGGGCTGCCCAGTCATCGCCCTCTACCCCCAGCTACCATGTCGACCCCTGTGACGTCACAGGCGGGTCCAGCAGACCAGCAATTCACCATGGTCCCAAACCCAAACTGGGTGCCTCCTTTTGTTACGCCCCCGGCAGATTGATGAGCGGATAATTTATACACTTTTTGGCATTGTTTTCAGGTAGTTTTTAGTATGTTTTAGTTACTTTTTATTATATTTTTATTAGTTTTTATGCAACAAATACATTTCTAGACTTTACTATGAGTTTGTGTATTTTTCTATAATTTCAGGTATTTTCTGGCTGAAATTGAGGGACCTGAGCAAAAGTCTGATTCAGAGGCTGAGAAAGGACTGCAGATGCTGTTGGATTCTGACCCTCCTGCACTCGAAGTGGATTTTCTCGAGCTACAGAAGCCCAATTGGCACGCTCTCAATTATGTTGGAAAGTAGACATCTTGGGCTTTCCAGAAATGTATAATAGTTCATACTTTTCCCGAGATTTGATGGCCCAAACTGGCATCCATACCCTCACTAGAGACCCTTTTCTGGCATAAAACGCCAGAACTGGCTCCAGAACTGGAGTTAAACACCCAAACTGGCATCCAAGTTGGCGTTTAACTCTAGAAAAGGCCTATGCACGTGTAAAGCTCAATGCTCAGCCCAAGCACACACCAAGTGCGCTCCGGAAGTGGATTTTTGCACTATCTGCACTTAGTTACTTATTTTCTGTAAATCTAAGTTACTAGTTTAGTATAAATAGCACTTTTTCCTATTGTATCTTTATCTTTAGATTGGGATATCTTTGGATCATCTTTTGATCTTTTGATCACTCTGAGGGAGGCTGGCCATTCGGCCATGCCTAGACCTTTCTCTCTTATGTATTTTCCAACGGTGGAGTTTCTACACCTCATAGATTAAGGTGCAGAGCTCTTCTGTTCTTCATGAATTAATGCAAGTACTATTATTTTTCTTTCAATTCACGCCTACTTCTTCTCCAAGATGTACTCTCGTACTTAATTCAGTTAAGTCAGAATGAAAGGGTGACCTGTGACAATCACCAACTATCTTCGTTACTCGCTTAGCCTAAATCCGCGTGCCTGACAACCACAAGCAGTCTACATGATGTTCAACGTAGTCATTGGACGACAGACGAAGTATAGTCTCTTGGGTCCCTGATCCACGGACCGAGTCTGTGAGGTTAGAACCTTCGTGGTATAGGCTAGAACCAATTGGCAGCATTCCTGAGATTCAGAAAGTCTAAACCTTGTCTGTGGTATTTCGAGTAGGATCTAGGAAGGGATGAATGTGACGAGCTTCAAACTCACAAATGTTGGGCGCAGTGATAGTACGCAAAAGGATAGAGATCCTATTCCGACACAAGTGAGAACCGAGAGATGATTAGCCGTGCGGTAGCTGTGCCTGGTATTTTTCATCCGAGACGAGAGATCTGACAATTGATTAGCCGTACAAAAACCATACCTGGACCATTTTCACTGAGAGGACGGATGGTAGCTATTGACAACGGTGATCCACCAATATACAGCTTGCCATGTGATGAGCGGATAATTTATACGCTTTTTGGCATTGTTTTCATATAGTTTTTAGTAAGTTTGAGCTACTTTTAGGGATGTTTTCATTAGTTTTTATGTTAAATTCACATTTCTGGAATTTACTA
>NC_029774.3:26081297-26081734 GCF_000817695.3 Arachis duranensis | reverse complement strand
TGACGTAACTTGGCGTTAAACGCCAAGTACACGCTGCTGTCTGGAGTTAAACGCCAGAAAAACGTCATGATCCAGAGTTGAACGCCCAAAACACGTCATAACCTGGAGTTTGACGCCAAGAAATGCCTTAGCTCGTGGAATGATCAAGCTCAGCCCAAGCATACACCAAGTGGGCCCCGGAAGTGGATTTATGCATCAATTACTTACACATGTAAACCCTAGTAGCTAGTCTAGTATAAATAGGACATTTAACTATTGTATTAGACATCTTTGATCTCAGTTTTGTTTTATTCTTCATCTTAGGGGATCATTGATCACGTTAGGGAGGCTGGCCATTCGGCCATGCCTGAACCCTTTGCTTATGTATTTTCAACGGTGGAGTTTCTGCACACCATAGATTAAGGGTGTGGAGCTCTGCTGTACCTCAAGTATTAATG
>NC_029774.3:26075870-26076376 GCF_000817695.3 Arachis duranensis | reverse complement strand
AAAGTGTTGACTCAACAGGTCAACATGATCTCTCAAAATCTGAATGGATTGCAGCATACATCCAACAGTACTAGAGAGGTAGCTTCTGAAGAAGCTTATGATCCTGAGAACCCTGCCATGGCAGAGGTTAATTATTTAGGTGAACCTTATGGAAACACCTATAACTCATCATGGAGAAATCATCCAAATCTCTCATGGAAGGATCAACAAAAACCTCATCAAGGTTTTAACAATGGTGGATGCAATAGGCTGAATAATAGTAAGCCATATCCATCATCTTCTCAGCAACAGACAGAGAATGCTGAACAAAATAATTCTAATTTAGCCAATATAGTCTCTGATCTGTCAAAGGCCACTTTCAGTTTCATGAATGAAACAAGATCCTCCATTAGGAATTTGGAGGCACAAGTAGGCCAGCTAAGTAAGAAAGTTATTGAAACTCCTCCCAGTACTCTCCCAAGCAATACAGAAGAAAATCCAAAAGGAGAGTGCAAAGCCATTGATTT
>NC_029774.3:26070779-26071827 GCF_000817695.3 Arachis duranensis | reverse complement strand
TAGTTTTCACTGCGAGGATGGGATGTAGCCATTAGCCATGGGTGATGCCTCCAGACTGGTTAGCTGTGCGAGTGACAGCCGCACAGGATATTTCCCCGTGAGGAATGAAAGTAGCCACAGTTGATGGTGAACCCCTATACAAAGCTTGCCATGGAAAGGAGTAAGAAGGACTGAGTAGAAGGAGTAGGAGAACAGGCGTCCAAGAGCTCTACAGCATCTCCATCCGCTTATCTGAAATTCCCACCAATAAATCTGCATAAGTGTTCTATCCCTTTTATTATTTCTTCTTTTTATTATTAATTATTCGAAAACCCATAAACCATTTTTAATCTGCCTAACTGAGATTTGCAAGGTGACCATAGCTTGCTTCATACCAACAATCTCTGTGGATTCGACCCTTACTCACGTAAGGTTTATTACTTGGACGACCCAGTACACTTGCTGGTTAGTTGAACGGAGTTGTGTCCACTAGTGCCAATTTCTAAAATCCAATTACAAGAAAATAGGAATCACAATTTCGTCCACCACCATGGAAAGGAGCACACATGATTGGATGAAGACAATAGGAAAGCAGAGGTTCAGAAGCAACAAAGCATCTCCAAACACTTATCTGAAATTCCCACAAATGAATTACATAAGTGTCTTTATTTTAATTTATGTTTTATTTATCTTTCAATTATCAAAACTCATAACCAAGGTAGTCAAAATCGCGTTTCAACTCGTAGAAACGCATGATTTCACGTTTCTGCATCCTCCCTCAGTCTCGGTTTTGCTTCTCGTCCAGGACCAAACTTCTTCGTGTGGAATCACCGTGCAAAAACGCAGAGCCGCTGGAATCGCGTTTCTGCCCCGATGTTGCGTTCAAGATTGAAGAGGCTCTTTTCTTGATCCTGATTGCAGCCCAGTCCAACCCAATGGCCCAATCTGTATAGAAGATCATGGAAGATAGAGAAGCCCTAGCAGACTGGCAGTAAATTCTCTAATCTCTTTACCTTCCTCACTTTACAGTTTATCTCCATGGCCAAAATTTCAAAATTTCACCTTTCTC
>NC_029774.3:26070237-26070679 GCF_000817695.3 Arachis duranensis | reverse complement strand
CTTTCCCTTTTAGGCTCAGGCTTTCGTTGTAGCATCGCCGCGCTAGTTTTTGGTCGCCTTTTAGGGTAGCGATTCCTTTCGCGGTAGGGAACTTCATACAGAGGTGTGGGGTCGAGACTATAGCTGCCAGTCTGTTTAGGGTTGGTCGCCCAATGAGGGCATTGTATGCTGAAGTGACGTCGACTATAATGTAGTCGATGCTTAATGTTTTAGTTTGCTCGCCTCTTCCAAAGGTAGTGTGTAGCGAGATGTATCCTAAGGGATGGATCGGGGTATCCCTTAGCCCAAATAGGTCGGTGGGATAGGCCTTTAGTTCTTTTTCCTCAAGTCCGAGCTTGTCGAAGGCCGTTTTGAACAGGATATCTGCTGAGCTTCCCTGGTCAATCAGGGTTCGATGTAAATTGGCGTTTGCTAGGATAATGGTGATTACCATTGGATCGTC
>NC_029774.3:26065086-26066326 GCF_000817695.3 Arachis duranensis | reverse complement strand
TCTGCATAAATGCCCCATAGATCAAGTTCTGCTATCTGCATAATAAGGATATGCATTCTTTTCTTATTCATTTCATTTACTCTTAGTTTTGATGCTTGCTTGGGGACAAGCAAGGTTTAAGTTTGGTGTTGTGATGACAAGTCATCATATACCCATTTTTCAAGCTAATTTCACTTGTTTTGTTAGCATTTATGCACTTTCTTGCATCCTAAGTAAGTGATTTTGAGTGAAAATGCATAACTTCTTTAAATCAAGCAACCACCATGAATTTAATGTTAATCATTGAGGTTTGAGCTAATTTTAATTGCATTTTAATTGATTTATAAGCCTCTTGAATTTAGTGATACTTTGAGTGGTTGTTTGGTTTATTATAGGTGAAGAAAAAAAAAAGAAAATGAAAAGCGTGGCCTAAGAAGCGTGACACAAGAAAAGGAAAGCGTGGCCAAAGAGGAGAGAAGCGTGCCGCATCACAATGGGGAAGCAACATTGCCCTCCACAAGGGCAGAATGCCCTCTAGGAGGGCAGCATTAGGTGACCAAGCAAGCATAGGCAACTCTGCCCTGCCCACTCCAAGGGCAGAGCACAAAATGTGCCTTAGAACCAAGAGAAAGCAAATTCTGCCCTGCCCTTGTGGAGAGCAGAATCGGGCACCTCAAGGAAAGAAATCAAGAAAAAAAGGCTACCTATGCATGCTACAAGGCTCGAACAAGGGACCATGAGGAAGCCAAGCCTTGAGACCCACTACCGTGCCAAGAAGCCAAAAAATAAAATAGCGTGTTTGCACTCTCCCAGGTTCGAACCCGAGACGTGAAGGAAGGACCCTGCCCTGCCCTTGGCGCGGGCAGGGCAGCAATTGAACTAGGCGCACCAATTTTGAAATCTGGCGCACAACGCCCCCTGGCAGCACCATCCGCACGCACACCTCGTCCCTGGCGCACCAAACTTTCCCGCCCTGCCCTTGGCGCGGGCAGGGCAGCCTCTGGCGCACCAAACTCGTGCCAGACGCGCACCAACTCGCACCAACACGCAACATGGCCGCACCAATTGCTAGCACCAAGCCTCATTTTTCTGCCCTGCCCTCCACAAGGGCAGGGCAGCCTCCTGGGAGTGAATCTTTTTGGGCCAAAATTCAAATTAAAATTTCTTTTGAACTCATTTCTTCACCAATTCAAAAGCCCATCCAAATCCCATTATCCAAGAATAGAAAGTGTATAAATAGGACTTAGTTTGATGTAATTAG
>NC_029774.3:26058503-26062686 GCF_000817695.3 Arachis duranensis | reverse complement strand
CAAATGGCTAAGAGAATTGATGGCTTGCAAGTGGCAGCAGTGAGCACCACAAGCCAACCATCAACCACTTGGGTGCAAAATGAAGAAACTCAAGAGGAGCAACAACAAGAGCAAGTCCAATACATGCACAACCAAAATCCTGGAACAAATGAGGTTTATGGTGATACCTACAATCCATCTTGGAAGAACCATCCCAACCTCAGATGGGGAGACAACCATAACCAAAACCAACAACCATGGCAAAGAAACACAGGCCAGAACAATTGGAAAAACACAAACCATAACCCCCAGCCAAACACTAACCAAAATACATATAGAAAACCACAAAATAACTACCCAAATTCTAACCAATACCCACCCAATAACCACCCAACTAACCAAAACACTTATCTTCATCCATCAACACCCCAAAATCAACCCACCTCACAAGACTCACAGAGAATCACCAATCTAGAGCTTCTCATGGAGAAACTAATGAAGAGCCAAGAATTGACAAACAAAAATCAAGAAGCCTCCATGAAGAACCTAGAGAGGCAGATTGGACAAATCTCTAAGAAAATCTCTGTTGAGAAACCATCAAGTTCACTACCTAGTGACACCATTCCCAACCCAAAGGAAGAATGTAAGGTTGTGCAACTGAGAAGTGGAAGAGTGTTAACAGATGGTAGCCAAGGAGCAACAAAGAAGCTTATGGAGAATGACACTGAGCCAACAAAGAAGGGTGAAACCATCAACCAAGACAAGATAAGCAAGAATGCTCCAGAAAAGCTCACAGAGGAAGACAACAAGTCATGGAAACATCTGCTGCAGTGAATGCCAAATTTCCACCATGGAGACCCCATTCCTATCTGAGAATGAGGGAGTTTCAACATCAAGAACAAGGAAGTTTCCACCAAGGCAACCTCATGATCACACACAATCAATATCACACATCCACTAATACCATTCAAAGCCAACCCTCACAACACAGACACTCCCAAACCCATCTCAACTGGAGAAGGAGTGAGTACCAAAATCACAGACCAAGGGAATTCCATTATAACAACCCGAACTTCATAAATCATCAAAAACACCATTACAGCAATAACAACCACTACATGCCTCCACCACACCCACCCTTCTTACCTTCAACAGGTCATAACCAACCAACCTCACAAGACTCTCAGAGAATCACAAACTTGGAGATCCTAATGGAGAGAATGATGAAACATCAAGAGGAAACAACAATGAACCAAGAGATGTTAATGAGAGGAATTGAGGAGCAGATAGCTCAACTGGCGAAGTACTTTGCAGAAATGGGTGAGAAGAAACCAGATACTTTCTTCAAAACCATTGAAGATAAACCAACCAACAACAAAGATGCTACAAAGAAGGAAGGATGGAAAGGGATCATAGAGGACAACGAGAAAATATTGGACAAAGGAAGCACCAGCCAAGAAAAACACAACAAGGAACTCTTTCAAGAAGAAGCAGAGGATAGAACTAAAGAAAAGCAAAAAATCCTCACTGGAAGGTTTTCACTAGGGGATCGAGTGATGATCAATATTCAACCCTTGAAGGTATCCTCACAGTTGTCTGATCACTACACTGTGACTAAGATCCTTCCACAAGAATGTATAGAAGTCATCAAAGAGGAAACCGGAAGGAAGTTCACAGTGAAGACAGACAAGCTAAGGCACTGTGATTTCCGACCTCCATGATAAGCAAAAATGAAGATGTCAAGCTAATGACAATAAAAGAGCGCTTGTTGGGAGGCAACCCAACCTGAGGTAGTTTCTTTTCATAGCTTTTTTAATAAAAATGTTGAGTAATTGTTGTGCATTGCAAGGAGCTAAGTTTGGTGTTGCACACCAAAACAATTTGAGGGAGAATGAAAACTTCTAAGTTTGGTGTTCCACCAAAAATATCAATTAATACATTCTCACCTCTTGCATGATTCTAGCCCCAAGCAATCAGCCACATTATTCAACTGTTAAAATTGTTTTCTAGCCTTTATTTCATTTAACCTTTAGCAAGGATACATGGTTTCACTTATGGTTAACCTGGTACATCTGAGACAGTGGCAAAACAATTAAGTTTGGTGTTCACACACCAAAACAAATCTTGAAACCACACTCAGTTTATACAAACTAACCATATAATTAAGACACTCAGTTCATACAAACTAACCATATAATTAAGGGCTTGAGAATCAAGCAACTTTGAGAACTATGCAGGATATAAGCCAACATTTGAAGACATTATGCATCTTAACTCAAAGAGGACATAGCAGAAAGAAAAATCAAAGCGCTGCAACTTCAAAGGTTGTATCTGAACTTAATCCTTGCTGTTGTGTATTCTTTCGAACATGGAAACCATTGTGTGCCTTGCTAAAGTGTTTATATAGTTGCAAGTGAAATTGTTTATTGCAAATGCCAAGTCTGCATAATGCTTGTATCCATCACTTAGCTTTAAATATTGCTTTGTTTCCCATATGCTTAAATAAAAGAGTTTGGTTTGAATTGAAAAGTAAAATATCCAATGTTGCATGAGTGTGAATGGAAGTTGGTGGTGGCATATGTGTTAGATTAAATGCATAACTCATAAAATAAGTATTGCATAATATCATTATTACTCAATTGTGAGTTAGCTTGCTGTCATAAAAACTCATATCAAGAATGAAATACCCTTGGTAACAAAAACAGAAAGAAAAGGAAGAAAGAAAAAAAGCCAAAGTGGCAAGAAAAACAAAGAATAAAGGTTGGACACCAATGGTTTGAACCTTAGGACAAATGCCTGTGGTGCTCTTGTACTGAGATCTGCTTGGATGAGTAAATTCTAAGGGGTATTTTGAAACCCGGTCACTTAGATCAACTGATTTGGGATGGCCAATTGAAAATCCACAATAAAGAGCAACTTAGATACAAAGCACTTAGTGATCCAAAGAGATGCTGGGCATCAATGATCCTAGGAAGAATTAGTGAGCTAAGTGTCTGTGGTGGAAAGATGTTGAGCAAAAGAAAAGAAAATAAAGCCAAAGGCTATGCTGCAGCATTTGACACCCAACCTCTAAAAGAACAATAAGCTTGTTAAAGCATTATAAGCCAAGAAGAGTTACCAAGGGAGTAATCAAAAGAAGAGTCTTATAACAGCAAGCTTAGCAAACCTTTGATGCAAAATGTGTATTATGCAGCAGCAACAATAAATGAGTATCATTGTCTGCATAAATGCCCCATAAATTGAAGTTCTGCTATCTGCATAATAAGGATTTATGTGCTTTTCTTATTCATATCATTTACTCTTAGTTTTGATGCTTGCTTGGGGACAAGCAAGGTTTAAGTTTGGTGTTGTGATGACAAGTCATCATATACCCATTTTTCAAGCTAATTTCACTTGTTTTGTTAGCATTTATGCACTTTCTTGCATCCTAAGTAAGTGATTTGGAGTGAAAATGCATAACTTCTTTAAATCAAGCAACCACCATGAATTTAATGTTAATCATTGAGGTTTGAGCTAATTTTAATTGCATTTTAATTGATTTATAAGACTCTTGAATTTAGTGATACTTTGAGTGGTTGTTTGGTTTATTTTAGGTGAAGAAAAGAAAAGAAAATGAAAAGCGTGGCATAAAAAGTGTAGCCGAGGAAAGAAAAGCGTGGCCGAATCAAGGAAGGAGGCGTGCCGCATTATAATGGGGAAGCAACTCTGCCCTCCACAAGGGCAGACTGCCCTCTAGGAGAGCAACATAAAGGAACCAACCAAGGAAGGCAACTCTGCCCTGCCCACTACAAGGGCAGAGCACAAAATGGTGCCTTGGAGCCAAGAGAAGCAAACTCTGCCCTGCCCTTGTGGAGAGCAGAATCGGGCACCTCAAGGAAAGAAATCAAGAAAAAAAGGCTACCCATGCATGCTACAAGGCTCGAACAAGGGACCATGAGGAAGCCAAAGACTAAGGGTGACTAGCGTGCCAAAAAGCCAAGAGAAAAAGAAGCGTGTTTGCATCGGCCCAGGTTCGAACACGGGCGTGCAATATGGCAACCCTGCCCTGCCCTTGGGGCGGGCAGGGCAGCATCGTGTGTGGCGCACCAAGAAGCACCAACGCGCGCACCAATTTTCTCCCATGGCAGCACCAAGCGCGCGCACCAACTCACGTCCCTGGCGCACCAAACCTTTCCTGCCCTGCCCTTGGCGCGGGCAGGGCAGC
>NC_029774.3:26054836-26057997 GCF_000817695.3 Arachis duranensis | reverse complement strand
TATTTGCTTCTGATTTAAATTCTGCTCAATCAATTGCTGCAATTTACTTCTTCTTTGTTTAGATCTTACAATCCCATTCCTCAATTCCCTTTTACTTTCTAGCAATTTATCTTTCTTGCCATTTAAGTTACTGCAATTTAAGTTTCTTGCACTTTAAGTTTCAGTCATTTACTTTCTTGCTCTTTAAGATTCTGCACATTTACAATTCTGTTCTTCAATTTACTGCACTTATCCCTTCCCCCTTTACATTTACTGTCATTTAATTTCTGTTAAACACAAATCACTCAACCAAAACTTGATTCGCTTGACTAAATCACCCACTAAACTAAAATTGCTCAATCCTTCAATCCCTGTGGGATCGACCTCACTCATGTGAGTTATTATTACTTGATGCGACCCGGTACACTTGCCGGTGAGTTTTGTGTTGGATCGTTTTCCACACATCAACTATCTGAGTTCTGAGTTCCTATAGATGCTAATCATTCTGAGCTTCAAAGGATAAAGTGAGATGCCAAAACTGTTCGGAAGCAAAAAGCTACTAGTCCCGCTCATCTAATTGGAGCTAAGTTTCCTTGATGTTTTGGAGTCTATAGTATATTCTCTTCTTTTTATCTTATTTTGATTTTCAGTTGCTTGGGGACAAACAACAATTTAAGTTTGGTGTTGTGATGAGCGGATAATTTGTACGCTTTTTGGCATTGTTTTTAGTATGTTTTTAGTATAATTTAATTAGTTTTTAGTATATTTTTATTACTTTTTAGTTAAAATTCACTTTTCTAGACTTTACTATGAGTTTGTGTGTTTTTCTGTGATTTCAGGTATTTTCTGGCTGAAATTGAGGGTCCTGAGCAAAAATCTGATTCAGAGGCTGAAAAGGACTGCAAATGCTGTTGGATTCTGACCTCCCTGCACTCGAAGTGGATTTTCTGGAGCTTCAGAAACCCAATTGGCGCGTTCTCAACAACGTTGGAAAGTAGATATCCTGGGCTTTCCAGCAATGTATAATAGTCCATACTTTGCCCGAGATTTGATGGCCCAAACTGGCGTTGCAAATCTGCCTCAGAATTTCCAGCGTTCAACGCTGGAACTGGCATAAAAACTGGAGTTAAACGCCCAAACTGGCATGAAAGCTGGCGTTTAACTCCAAAAAAAGTCTCTACACATGAAAGCTTCAATGCTCAGCCCAAGCACACACTAAGTGGACCCAGAAGTGGATTTTTACATCATTTACTTATTTCTGTATACCCTAGGTTACTAGTTTACTATTAATAGGATCTTTTGACATTGTATCTGTACCTCATGACACTTTACACGTTTCTTTGTGTACCTTCCACGGCATGAGTCTCTAAACCCCATGGTTGGGGGTGAGGAGCTCTGTTGTGTCTTGATGGATTAATGCAATTACTACTGTTTTTTCATTCAATCATGCTTGCTTCCATTCTAAGATACTACTTGTTCTTAATCCGGATGAATGTGATGATCCGTGACACTCATCATCATTCTCAACTATGAACGTGTGGGGCGTTAGTGACAGACGCAAAAGAATCACTGGATTCTATTCCGGCCTGATTGATAACCGACAGATGGATAGCCGTGCCGTGACGGGGTGCGTTGAACATTTCCACTGAGAGGATGGGAGGTAGCCACTGACAACGGTGAAACCCTTGCATACAGCTTGCCATGGAAGGAGCCTTGCATGCTTGAAGAAGAAGACAGTAGGAAAGCAGAGATTCAGAAGATGGAGCATCTCCAAAACCTCAACCTGTTCTCCATTACTGCAAAACAAGTACTTATTTCATGTTCTTTTACTTTTCACAATCAACCCTGATAATTATTGATATCCTGACTAAGATTTACAAGATAACCATAGCTTGCTTCAAGCCGACAATCTCCGTGGGATCGACCCTTACTCACGTAAGGTATTACTTGGACGACCCAGTGCACTTGCTGGTTAGTTGTGCGGGATTGCAAAAGTGTGATTGCAATTTCGTGCACCACTCGGCCGATATTCTGTTCAAACCAGCTTTCAACAAGTTGGGCCTAGAAGAGAAGGACTTCAGAGCATACACAGACACACTTTTTGGTATGCGGATTCTCTTACCTAACCTCTAGGATTCATATCCTTCTACACCACCTTTTTCAAAGTACGAGGGCAAGAACTGTAAGCATGGACTACATCGTGGTGGATGTATCATCATACAATGTCCTAATAGGTTAGTCAATATTAAATTGGCTAGTTGCGGCAGTATCAACCCCTCATCTTTGCATGAAATTTTTTACCCCTGAGGGAATAACAACCAAAAAGGGATACTAGAAGTTGGTTAGAAGATGCTACAATGAAAGTTTGAATTTACGAGGTTGCACAAAGGGAAAAGAGGTCAATTAGAACTTGGAGGACCCCGAGTTCTTGAAGAATTGAGGCCTCAACCTGAAGAAAAAATAGAAGGGGTACAAATATGAGAAGAAGCTGGAAAAACTACGAATAACGGGGGCCAACCTAGACCCCAAGTTAAGATAAGAGCTAGTTTAGCTCCTATAAGATAACTCCAACCTCTTTGCATGGAAAGCTACTGATATGCCTAGTATCCAGACTAAGAAAAGTGGTGGACGAAATTGTGATCCTCAAAGTTGGTCTCTTTGTATTTGTATGAAATCAAAAATACCCCAAAGAGATCATGGTGTGATGAATTGGGATCTTAATAATCCCTAGTGTGATCAAAACTCCGTTCAACTTAACCAGCAAGTGTACTGGGTCATCCAAGTAATACCTTACGTGAGTAAGGGTCGATCCCACAGAGATTATTGGTATGAAGCAAGCTATGGTCACCTTGTAAATCTCAGTTAGGCAGATTAAATGGTTATGGGTTTCAAAAATTAATAGAAAATAAAAAGGGATAGAAATACTTATGTAAATCAATAGTGGGAATTTCAGATAGGCGTGTGGAGATGCTAGAATCCTTTCGAATCTCTACTTTCTTATTGCTTTCATTCAATCCTTCTTACTCCTTTCCATGGCAAGCTGTATGTAGGGCATCACCATCATCAATGGCTACTTTTAATCCTCTCGGGAAAATGGTCCTATGCGCTGTCACTGCACGGCTAATCATCTGGAGGCATCACCCTTGTTGATAACTACATCCCATCCTCTCAGTGAAAATGGT
>NC_029774.3:26053976-26054231 GCF_000817695.3 Arachis duranensis | reverse complement strand
CTTTTTACCCTTGCCTTTTGGTTTTAAGGGCTATTGGCTTTTTCTGCTTGCTTTTTCTTTTTCTTTCTAAATATTTTTTTTCGTCAATTAATTTTTTTTTTGCAAGCTTTTGTTTTTCACTGCTTTTTCTTGCTTCAAGAATCAATTGATGATTTTTCAGATCCTCAATAACAGTTCTCCTTTTCCATCATTCTTTCAAGAGCCAACAATTTTAACATTCTTAAAACAACAAATTCAAAAGACATATGCACTGTT
>NC_029774.3:26052605-26053821 GCF_000817695.3 Arachis duranensis | reverse complement strand
ATTTAAGAGAGGTGAAGGATTCATGGAATTATTCATAACTTTAAGACATAGTTACTAACTACTAATGATCATGAAGTAGAGACACAAAACATAGATAAACATAACATAGAAACCGAAAAACAGAAAGAAATAAGAACAAGGAATGAATCCACCTTTAGTGAGGGTGGCGCCCTCTTGAAGGTCCAATGGTGCTTTTTGAGCTCCTTTATGTCTCTTCCTTGCTTCTGTTGCATGATCCCTAGTAATTTTGGTGTTCCTATCCTTAGTTGCTCCCAATAATTGTGTGGAGGACAATTTATCCCCTGAGGTATCTCAGGGATCTCTTGATTTGCAGTCAAATATTCTACTACTGAGCTATAAACCCTTTACATGAGTCTTTCCATCTCCCATGACTCAGAGGTGGAAGCTTTTGTCTTCCCTTTTTTTTTCTCTTCTTCTTTTTTTTTTTTTGAGATTTCTCTGGCCTTAGGTGCCATTAATGGTTATGGAAAAACAAAAAGCTATGCTTTTACCACACCAAACTTAGAAAATTGCTCGCCCTCGAGCAAGAGAATAAAGAAAAGATGAAGAATAAGAAGAACATATGGAGGAGATTGAGGGATGTGTGTATTCGGCTATAAGGGTGAGATTGGGTGGGAAAGAGAATTTGAATTTTAAAGGTAGGTGGGGTGTATGGGGAAGAGTGGATAGATTTAGGTGGTGAATAAAAAACAGAATGGATTGAAGTTGTTGGGAAGTGTGTTTTGGGGAAGAGTGGAATGGGATTAGGAGGTAAGGTAGGAATATGTTAGGTGGGGATCCTGTGGGGTCCACAGATCCTGAGGTGATCCTGTGGGGTCCACAGATCCTGAGGTGTCCACAGATCCTGAGGTGTCAAGGAATTCCATCCCTGCACCAAATAGGCATGTAAAATGCCATTCCACACCATTCTGGCGTTTAAACACAGAGGTGATGCACATTCTGGGCGTTCAACGCCCATGTGAAGCATGTTCTGGGCGTTGAACGCCAGTTTCATGCTTGTTGCTGGCGTTCAACGCCAGCTTTTCCTCTAGGCACATTTCTGGCATTCAAACACCAGAATGTTGCTTGTTTCTGGCGTTCAGCGCCAGATTCATGCTCTGTTCTGGCGTTGAACGCCAGCCAGATGCACCTTACTAGCATTGAACGCCAGCCTGTGCTTCCTCCAGGGTGTGATTTTTCTTCTGCTGTTTTTGAT
>NC_029774.3:26050918-26052494 GCF_000817695.3 Arachis duranensis | reverse complement strand
ATAAAATAAAAATTAGATAAATAAAATTGGGTTGCCTCCCAACAAGCGCTTCTTTAATGTCAATAGCTTGACAGTGGCTCTCATGGCCACAAAGGTGATCAGGTCAATGTTGTATAGTCCCAACACCAAACTTAGAGTTTGGATATGGGATCTTAACACCAAACTTGGAGTTTGATTGTGGCCTCCCAACACCAAACTTAGAGTTTGACTGTGGGGGCTCTTCTTGACTCTGAACTGAGAGAAGCTCTTCATGCTTACTCTCTTTTGTCACAGAGGGATGGCCATGTGCCTTAAACACAAGGTAGTCCCTATTCAATTGAAGGACTAATTCACCTCTGTTGACATCTATCACAGCTCCTGCTGTGGCTAGGAAAGGTCTTCCAAGGATAATGCATTCATCCTCTTCCTTTCTAGTGTCTAAGATTATGAAATCAGTAGGGATGTAAAGGCCTTCAACCTTTACTAACACGTCCTCCACTATTCCATAAGCTTGTCTCAATGACTTGTCTGCCAATTATAATAAGAACAAGGTAGGTTGTACCTCAATGATCCCCAGCTTCTCCATTACAGAGAGTGGCATAAGATTTATCCCTGACCCCAGATCACACAGAGCTTTTACAAAGGTCATGGTGCCTATGGTATAAGGTATCAAAAACTTGCCAGGATCTTGTTTCTTTTGAGGTAAAGTTTGCTGAATCCAGGTATCCAGTTCACTAATGAGCAAGGTAGGTTCACTTTCCCAAGTCTCATTACCAAACAACTTGGTATTCAGTTTCATGATAGCTCCTAAATATTGAGCAACTTGCTCTCCAGTCACATCTCCATCCTCTTCAGAGGAAGAATAGTCTTCAGAGCTCATGAATGGCAGAAGGAGATTTAATGGAATCTCTATGGTCTATATATGAGCCTCAGATTCCTGTGGATCCTTAATAGGAAACTCCTTCTTTCTTGAGGGACGTCCCAGGAGATATTTCTCACTAGGATTTTCATCCTCCTCCTCCCTTGTGCATTCGGCCATATTGATTATATCAATGGCCTTGCACTCTCTTTTTGGATTCTCTTCGGTATTGCTTGGGAGAATACTGGGAGGAGTTTCAATGACTTTCTTACTCAGCTGGCCCACTTGTGCCTCCAGATTTCTGATGGAGGATCTTGTTTCACTCATGAAACTAAAAGTGGCCTTTAACAGATCAGAGACTAGATTGGCTAAATTAGAAGTGTTTTGTTCAGAATTCTCTGTCTGTTGCTGAGAAGATGATGGATAAGGCTTGCTATTGCTCAGCCTATTGCATCCACCATTGTTAAAGCCTTGTTGAGGCTTTTGTTGATCCTTCCATGAGAAATTTGGATGATTTTTCCATGATGAGTTATAGGTGTTTCCATAAGGTTCACCCATGTAATTAACCTCTGCCATTGCAGGGTTCTCAGGATCATAAGCTTCTTCAGAAGCTACCTCTTTAGTACTGTTGGATGCCTGTTGCCATCCATTCAGATTTTGAGAGATCATGTTGACCTGTTGAGTCAACACTTTGTTCTGAGCCAATATGGCATTCAGAGCATCAATTTCAAGAACTCC
>NC_029774.3:26047784-26050818 GCF_000817695.3 Arachis duranensis | reverse complement strand
TGGTTGTTTGCAACCATGTCAATGAGTTCTTGAGCCTCTTCAGGCGTTTTCTTTAGGTGAATAGATCCACCTGCAGAATGGTCCAATGACATTTTTGAAAATTCAGACAGGCTATAATAGAATATATCTAATATGGTCCATTCTGAAAACATGTCAGATGGACATCTTTTGGTCAGCTGCTTGTATCTTTCCCAAGCTTCATAGAGGGATTCACCATCTTTTTGTTTGAAGGTTTGAACATCCACTCTCAGCTTGCTCAGCTTTTGAGGAGGGAAGAATTTATCCAAGAAGGCAGTGACCAGCTTAATCCAAGAAAGAATTTATCCAAGAAGGCGGTGACCAGCTTATCCCAGGAGTCCAGGCTATCCTTAGGTTGTGAATCCAACCATATTCTAGCTTTGTCTCTCACAGCAAAAGGGAAAAGCATGAGTCTGTAGACTTCAGGATCAACTCCATTCGTCTTTACAGTCTCACAGATCTGTAAGAACTCAGTTAAAAACTGATAAGGATCTTCAGATGGAAGTCCATAAAACTTGCAGTTTTGTTGCATTAAGGCAACTAGCTGAGGTTTCAGCTCAAAGTTATTGGCTCCAATGGCAGGAATGGAGATGCTTCTTCCATCAAATTTGGATGTTGGCTTTGTGAAGTCACCAAGCATTCTCCTTGCATTATTATTATTTTCGGCTGCCATCTCCTTCTCTTGTTCGAAAATTTCTGAAAGGTTGTTTCTGGATTGTTGTAATTTAGTTTCTCTTAGTTTCCTATTCAGAGTCCTTTCAGGTTCAGGATCAATTTCAACAAGAGTGCCTTTTTCCCTATTCCTGCTCATATGAAAGAGAAGAAAACAGGAAAAGAAAGAGGAATCCTCTATGTCACAGTATAGAGATTCCTTTATGTTAGTAGAAAACGAAAGGGGGGAAGAGTGAAGAAGAAGGGATTCGGATATTTAGATGGAGAGAGGTGAAGAGAAGTGTTAGTAATTAAATAATTAAATAGAACAAGAAAAGAGAGGGAGAATGTCGAAAATAATTTTAAAAAGGGGTTAATAATTTTTGAAAATTAAAGATAAAATATAATTAAAATTAAAATTTAGAACAAAAAGAATCTTTGAAAAAGAGGTGAGATATTTTCGAAAATTAGAGAGGGAAAAGTAGTTAGGTGGTTTTGAAAAAGATAAGAAACAAACACAAAGTCAAAGAGTTAGTTGAAAAAGATATTAAAATCAAATTTGAAAAGATAAGAAGATAAGAAGTTAGATAAGATATTTTGAAATCAAATCTTGAAAAAGATAAAATTTTTGAAAAAGATAAGATAAAAGATAAAAAGATATGCTTGAAAAAGATTTAATTTTTAAAATTACTTAACAAGAAACTAAGAGATAAGATTCTAGAACTTAAAGATTGAACCTTTCTTAACAAGCAAGTAACAAACTTCAAATTTTTGAATCAATCACATTAATTGTTAGCTAATTTTCAAAAATTTGATATAAAGGTAAGAAAAGATTTTGAAAATATTTTGAAAAATATTTTTTAAATTTTTGAAAAATAGAAAAAAATGAAAAAGATATGATTTTTGAAAAAGATTTTGAAAAGATAAGATTTTTAAAATTGAAAATTTGACTTGACTTGTAAGAAACAACTAAAAATTTTTGACCAAGTCAACCCAAAATTTCGAAAATTTGGAGAGAAAAAAGGAAAAGATATATTTTTATTTTTGAAATTTTTTTTTGATGAGAGAGAAAAACACAAAAATGACCCAAAACATGAAAATTTTGGATCAAAACACAAGATGCATGCAAGAACACTATGAAATCTTAGAAATCTTTAATGCATGGACTCTAACAAACGAAAAATGCATATGAAAAACAACAAACAACACAAAACAAGAAATCATCAAGATCAAACAAGAAGACTTGTCAAGAACAACTTGAAGATCATGAAGAACACCATGAATGCATGAGATTTTTGAAAAATGCAAGAAAAATTTTTAAAGCATGCAATTGACACCAAACTTAAAAATTGACTCAAGACTCAAACAAGAAACACCAAATATTTTTTATTTATACAATTTTCTAATTTTTTTTTGGATTTTTATTAATTTTTTTTCGAAAATAAAGTTTAGAAAAACGAAAAAGAAAAGAAAAATTTTGAAAAAGATTTTTGAAAAGAAAATTACCTAATCTGAGCAACAAGATGAACGCTAGTTTAGCTCCTATAAGATAACTCCAACCTCTTTGCATGGAAAGCTACTGATATGCCTAGTATCCAGACTAAGAAAAGTGGTGGACGAAATTGTGATCCTCAAAGTTGGTCTCTTTGTATTTGTATGAAATCAAAAATACCCCAAAGAGATCATGGTGTGATGAATTGGGATCTTAATAATCCCTAGTGTGATCATAACTCCGTTCAACTTAACCAGCAAGTGTACTGGGTCATCCAAGTAATACCTTTACGTGAGTAAGGGTCAATCCCACAGAGATTGTTGTTATGAAGCAAGCTATGGTCACCTTGTAAATCTCAGTTAGGCAGATTAAATGGTTATGGGTTTCAAAAATTAATAGAAAATAAAAAGGGATAGAAATACTTATGTAAATCAATAGTGGGAATTTCAGATAGGTGTGTGGAGATGCTAGAATCCTTTCGAATCTCTACTTTCTTATTGCTTTCATTCAATCCTTCTTACTCCTTTCCATGGCAAGCTGTATGTAGGGCATCACCATCATCAATGGCTACTTTTAATCCTCTCGGGAAAATGGTCCTATGCGCTGTCATTGCACGGCTAATCGTCTGTTGATTCTCAATCAGTTTGGAGTAGAATCCATTGATTCTTTTGCGTTTGTCATCACGCCCAGCCTTCAGGAGTTTAAATCTCGTCACAGTCATTCAATACCGGAATCCTACTCGGAATACCACAGACAAGGTTAGACTTTACGGATTCCCAGGATCCTACTCGGAATACCACAGACAAGGTTAGACTTTCCGGACCCCCATGAATGCCGCCATCTGTCTAGCTTATACCACGAAGATTCTGTTGG
>NC_029774.3:26041852-26042509 GCF_000817695.3 Arachis duranensis | reverse complement strand
TTTTCTGTCTTTTATTTCTATATCAAACTCTTGCAGAAGCAACACCCATCTTATAAGCCTGGGTTTTGAATCCTGCTTTGTGAATAAGTATTTAAGAGCAGCATGGTCAGTGTACACAACCACTTTGGACCCCACTAGATAGGATCTAAACTTGTCAATGGCATAGACCACTGCAAGTAACTGTTTTTCTGTGGTTGTGTAGTTCTTCTGTGCGTCATTTAGAACACGGCTGGCATAGTAAATGACGTGCAGAAGCTTGTTATGCCTCTGTCCCAACACTGCACCAATGGCATGGTCACTGGCATCACACATTAGTTCGAATGGTAATGTCCAATCTGGTGCAGAGATGACTGGTGCTGTGACCAACTTAGCTTTCAGGGTCTCAAATGCCTGCAGACACTGTGTGTCAAACATAAATGGTGTGTCAGCAGCTAACAGGTTACTCAGAGGTTTTGCAATTTTCGAAAAATCCTTTATAAACCTTCTGTAGAATCCTACATGCCCCAGAAAACTTCTGATTGCCTTAACATTGGCAGGTGGTGGTAATTTTTCAATTACCTCTACCTTTGCCTTATCCACCTCTATTCCCCTGCTTGAAATCTTGTGCCCAAGGACAATTCCTTCAGTCACCATAAAGTGACATTTCTCCCAGTTTAA
>NC_029774.3:26034664-26037674 GCF_000817695.3 Arachis duranensis | reverse complement strand
TCTCAGTTTGTTTTATTCTTCATCTTAGGGGATCATTGATCACGTTAGAGAGGGCTGGCCATTCGGCCATGCCTGAACCTCCTTTGCTTATGTATTTTCAACGGTGGAGTTTCTGCACACCATAGATCAAGGGTGTGGAGCTCTGCTGTATCTCAAGTATTAATGAAATTCTATCTTCTTTTATTCAAATCTCTCTTATTCTTATTCCAAGATATTCATTCGTACCCAAGAACATGATGAATGTTATGAGTCAAAATTACCCTCATTATCATTCTCACTTATGAACGCGCGTGATTGACAACCATGTCCGTTCTACATGCAACAGAGCTTGAATGCGTATCTCTTAGATTCCCCAACAGAATCTTCGTGGTATAAGCTAGATAGATGGCGGCATTTATGAGGATCCGGAAAGTCTCACCTTGTCTGTGGTATTCCGAGTAGGATCCTGGGAATCCGGAAAGTCATGGGATGTAGCCATCAGCCATGGGTGATGCCTCCAGACTGGTTAGCTGTGCGAGTGACAGCCGCACAGGATATTTCCCCGTGAGGAATGAAAGTAGCCACAGTTGATGGTGAACCCCTATACAAAGCTTGCCATGGAAAGGAGTAAGAAGGACTGAGTAGAAGGAGTAGGAGAACAGGCGTCCAAGAGCTCTACAGCATCTCCATCCGCTTATCTGAAATTCCCACCAATAAATCTGCATAAGTGTTCTATCCCTTTTATTATTTCTTCTTTTTATTATTAATTATTCGAAAACCCATAAACCATTTTTAATCTGCCTAACTGAGATTTGCAAGGTGACCATAGCTTGCTTCATACCAACAATCTCTGTGGATTCGACCCTTACTCACGTAAGGTTTATTACTTGGACGACCCAGTACACTTGCTGGTTAGTTGAACGGAGTTGTGTCCACTAGTGCCAATTTCTAAAATCCAATTACAAGAAAATAGGAATCACAATTTCGTCCACCACCATGGAAAGGAGCACACATGATTGGATGAAGACAATAGGAAAGCAGAGGTTCAGAAGCAACAAAGCATCTCCAAACACTTATCTGAAATTCCCACAAATGAATTACATAAGTGTCTTTATTTTAATTTATGTTTTATTTATCTTTCAATTATCAAAACTCATAACCAAGGTAGTCAAAATCGCGTTTCAACTCGTAGAAACGCATGATTTCACGTTTCTGCATCCTCCCTCAGTCTCGGTTTTGCTTCTCGTCCAGGACCAAACTTCTTCGTGTGGAATCACCGTGCAAAAACGCAGAGCCGCTGGAATCGCGTTTCTGCCCCGATGTTGCGTTCAAGATTGAAGAGGCTCTTTTCTTGATCCTGATTGCAGCCCAGTCCAACCCAATGGCCCAATCTGTATAGAAGATCATGGAAGATAGAGAAGCCCTAGCAGACTGGCAGTAAATTCTCTAATCTCTTTACCTTCCTCACTTTACAGTTTATCTCCATGGCCAAAATTTCAAAATTTCACCTTTCTCAAGTCTTTCAATCTCTGACTCTCTCTGACACTATCTCTCTATTCCTCTGAAGTTTGAATTTTGCACGACCAAAATCTCCAATTTGGTGTGTCACAGCCTTGCCATAAGGTTTGCTGCCGTTGTTGTGGAATTAGACTGGTGGTGGCTGGACTGTGTGAGCATCAATTTACGAGACTCTCTGGCTCTGCCTCTTCGTCTCTGGTTCTCTGGCTCTCCCTCTCTATTTTTGGAATCTGGATTGTTGTTGCTCTTCTCCTCCCCTTCACTGGTAGTTTAGGTATGTTAAAACTTTTTTAATTTTTATCCTCTTCAATGTCAATTCAATTTATTGTTGTACTTGTTTATTATGGATTATATTGCAGGTTTAATTGCTATTATCTATCTTTATTGGTTTATTGATTATATTGCAGATTAATTATATTATTCAATTTAGATTATAATTTTATACGAATTATTGTAGGTTTTCAAATTGAGGTTAACTTATCTATTCATGTTTATTGGAAACATGTATTTCATATCACCGTACAAAAGACCTTTCATTCTTTACTTGAATTTTTTGTAAGGCATGACAGATGTGAATTATGAATTGGTTAATTTTATGCCACAGTATTGATGAAGTGTTGTTTTGGACTAAATTGGTGATGGCGAAATTTTTAAAGATAAACTTCTTTCAGTTTCTATGAAAACAATTTAGTTAACAAGAGAACCATATTATTCTTCACAACCTCTTATATATATGTTAGTAACTATCCAATTTTGAATTAAAGTATTCTAATCTTAACAGAGCCATATATGAAAGATTCAACTAAAATCCATGAGATCAGAATTTTTTAGATCCACTAAATACAGTGTCCTTTACTTCTAATTCAATAACCTAGAACTAGAGTCCCCTTTTTAAAAATTAAATTAAATTAATCCTTAGATTCAGAAACTAGAAGTGTCCCTAAACAAGTAGCATGGCTTCATGTGAAGTGAGACTTAGCTAGTACAATAAAAATCTTGTTGCTCAGATTAGGTAATTTTCTTTTCAAAAATCTTTTTCAAAATTTTTCTTTTATTTTTCGTTTTTCTAAACTTTATTTTCGAAAAATTAATAAAAATTCAAAAAAAATTCAGAAAATCATAAAAATCAAAAATATTTTATGTTTCTTGTTTGAGTCTTGTGTTAATTTTTAAGTTTGGTGTCAATTGCATGCTTTTAAAATTTTTCTTGCATTTTTTTCGAAAATTTCATGCACTCATAGTGTTCTTCATGATCTTCAAGTTGTTCTTGACAAGTCTTCTTGTTTGATCTTGATGATTTCTTGTTTTGTGTCTTTTGTTGTTTTTCATGTGCATTTTTGCATTCATATTTTCCATGCATTAAAAATTTCTAAGTTTGGTGTCTTGCATGTTTTCTTTGCATTAAAGATTTTTCAAAATTATGTTCTTGATGTTCATCATGATCTTCAAAGTGTTCTTGGTGTTCATCTTGACATTCATAGCATTCTTGCATGCATCTTGTGTCTTGATCCAA
>NC_029774.3:26032348-26034278 GCF_000817695.3 Arachis duranensis | reverse complement strand
ACCACCTAACTACTTTTCCCTCTCTAATTTTCGAAAATTCTCCCTCTCTTTTTCAAAAATTCTTTTTGTTTTAAATTTTAACTTTAATTATATTTTATCTTTAATTTTCGAAAATTACTAACCTCTTTTTCAAAATTATTTTCGAAAATTTTCTTCTCTTTTCTTCTTCTATTTTAATTATTTAATTACTAACACTTCTCTTCACCTCTCCTCATCCAAAAATCCGAATCTCCTTCTTCATTTTTCTACCCCTTTCTTCTTCTACTAACATAAAGGAATCTCTATACTGTGACATAGAGGATAGTATTCCTCTTTCTTTTCTTGTTTTCTTCTCTTTCTTATGAGCAGGAACAAGGATAAAGGCACTCTTGTTGAAGCTGATCCTGAACCTGAAAGGACTCTGAAGAGAAAATTAAGAGAAGCTAAATTATATGTTCTCCTTCTTAAATATTAGCCTTCCTCTTAAAAATGCATCAATTCTTTGATTTTTCATTATTATTTTATATAAAAATTTGAATATATATTCTGTAGAATATTTAAAGAAGAAGTTAGAAGGACAAATATTAAAATTTATAATATTTATTGAATTTTTTTATCAATTTATACAAAGATAATATATTAATATTTATTAAATATTTTATTATTTTTATCATA
Organism: Arachis duranensis; assembly: GCF_000817695.3. Classification (NCBI taxonomy): domain Eukaryota; kingdom Viridiplantae; phylum Streptophyta; class Magnoliopsida; order Fabales; family Fabaceae; genus Arachis; species Arachis duranensis. The sequence continues at coordinate 26,033,624 of NC_029774.3, read as the reverse complement.
TAAAATAATTAAATTAAATAAATAATAAAATATAAAATAATATTAAATTAAATAAATAAAAATATCTAATTTTTTATATTTGAGCTTAAAGGTAAAGAGAGTGTTGTTTATTGAACTTATTGGGTACTTTAAGTCATAGTAAAGTATTTAAATCAATTGAACTATTTTTTATTTCTTGAAAAAATACTACTAATATTTTATAAAAAGTTTGGAAAAATCATAGCGCCGTTGTCTCAACTAAGCTCCATCCCTAGTCCATTTGTTCATATCACATTTTTTCTAATTCGATTTGCAACTTTTTCTTTCTCAATTTCACTGGCAATAACTAAGAAATTAAGGTGGAGAAAATATATATCTTTAATTTTGCTCGCATTACATGTGAAATTGAAATATAAAGCACACAAATATAATTTTTTCTAATATTATTTTAAATTGCAAAATATGAATTTTTTATTTAAATAAAAAAAAAGTTGTGCACACTATACTATTTATGTCTGTTGATCAGAAAAACATGTTTACAGTTCACAAAACTAATAGCCAAAATTTCCATAAAATAAAGGGGCCAAAGTTTTCTATTACAAAAGTAAAAAAGTAAAAGAAGAAAAGACTGAAAAAAAAGGGGTAAATTGCCACCAAATTCATTGCTTCAGTTCTTTCATCCTCTAGTTTTACGCTAAAAATATATATGATGACTCTGTTGGTATTGAAAATTTATAAAAATATTATTTGTATATTAAAATCAGTTATTAATATATTTATATATAAATATTTGTGTTTAATTTATTTTTAATATATATTTATATTTTAATATATATTTTATACCAATAATTAATTTTAATGGCTGATTTGATGTGCACGTAATATAGTCGAACTTACAAAGAAGTCGAGCTTACAAAACAACAACTTGCAAACAACCTTATGATAAAGGATCATGTTGCACACTAGCTAGTTAAACCTAACGAACAAGCTGAAGTGAACAAGCTTAAATCTTGATGTGGAATATTAATAATTTCCAAAAGTGGCAGGATATCCCACTAACTAAACGCCTAAATTACATCGACCAAAAATAAAACACCTAAATTACTATTTTTATTAGCGATGGTTGTATAATGAATTATTATCTATCGATACTGATACGAATATAGGATATGATATAATATGGGACATATAAATATATAAATTTTAAAATTTTATAAAATATAGAAATATGATATATATATTAAATATAAAGTATTTTTTTAATAAATTATAATAATATTTTAATAAATAATAATAT
>NC_029774.3:26030304-26031236 GCF_000817695.3 Arachis duranensis | reverse complement strand
GTTGAGCTTAAAGGTAGAGAGAGTGTTGTTTATTGAACTTATTAGGTATTTTAAGTCATAGTAAAGTATTTAAATCAATTGAACTATTTTTTATCTTTTGAAAAAGTACTACTAATTTTTTTATAAAAAGTTTGGGGGGGCCATGACCCCCTTGTCTGAACTAAGCTCCACCACTGACAGCGTGTACACTAATATATTATCCCTTTATCTGAAACCATTAATTTCCTTTAGCAAACTTTATAAGCTTTTCTAAAAGATAGATATAACAAATATGATATATAAAAGAAGCAAACCTTATAAGTTATAAGTTATAGGTTATTAGTGCATATTCACGTGAATCTCAATTTAAGATAGTTAAAATAAATAAAATGCTCCTTATTCACTTAAAGAAAAGAAAAAGCTCAAGAAACAGAAGGAAACTTGCCTTCAGTGGAAAACAAAAAATTACATCACCATAGACTATTAACTAATATTAACCAAGCTTTCTAAAAAGTAAACACTGAAGACTCCAGGTATTAAAACACCACTCTAACAGTATAATTCTGTCTTGTTCTCTAATGTTCATCAATGACATGAATATGCAATATACCACATGAAACAATGTATATTTCATCCATTTTAAATTGCCTTAAAAGAACTAGTCCGGATTTTTCTGAAGTTAAATTTAGAAAATAGTAGGAATGATTTTGAATGTGAAGTGATTACTCAATATCATTATTATGAATGTGAAGTGATTACTCAATATCATTATTATGGATGATATCATTGTTGAACTTTAATGGTTGTACTTGAAATTGAACACAATTCTGCAATTTTTGTTAAATTGTTGTATTTTTGCTATGATATTGAATTGATTCATTGAATATTTACTGTTTTCATTTTTTTCTGAACAGGAATGGCATCGACTCAAGCTAATACAGGTGAAAATCTGA
>NC_029774.3:26004238-26030257 GCF_000817695.3 Arachis duranensis | reverse complement strand
GCTTCTCAATCAGGAAGTACAGCCAGAATCGCTTGTAAAAGAAAAGTTGCTAAGAATGCTCTTGGAAGTAGAACTGATGTAGGATGGAAGCACGGGATATCTGTTGGAGAAGATGGAAAGAAGATACAATGTAAATACTGTCATCAAAATTTTTTAGGAGGAGTTTATAAATTGAAACACAACCTAGCAGGAACTCAAAAAGATGTTGGGGCTACAACTGTTAGTGATGAAGTTAAGAAGCAAATGTGGGATGTTGTGAGTGGGTTGCAAGTGAATTTGATGAAGAAAACAAACATGGGTAGGGCAAGCCCAGGAGAAGCTACTAAAGAAGTTGACACTACCGATGAAAAAAGAAAGGAAAAAGAACTAGATGGCAACATATTTAAGAAAACACGCATTAGTACTCAAACAACAATCAACAATATATTTAAGAAGAATTTGAGAGAGGAAGTATGTTTAGAGATTAGTGCTTTTTTCTACAACAATGGCATCCCCTTTAATGTTTCAAGGAGCGAGGAATACAGTAGAATGTTTGAGAAAGCTATAAGATACGGACAAGGATTCAAGCCACCATCCTACCATGAATTAAGGGTGCCTCTTTTGAAGAAACACGTGGAGCTTGTTCAACAATCACTAGAGGAACATAGAGAATATTGGAAGCAGGTTGGTTGCACAATAATGACTGATGGTTGGACAGATAAGAGAAGACGGACCATCCTAAATTTTTTGGTCAATAGTCCTAAAGGGACTATTTTTTGAAATCCATTGATGCCTCTCACATTACTAAGACAGCTGATAAAATCTTTAAAATGATAGATGCTGTGGTTGAAGAGGTTGGTGAAGAAAATGTCATCCAAGTTGTCACCGACAATGCGGCTAACTACAAAGCTGCAGGAGAAATGCTAATGAAAAAGAAGAAAAAGTTGTTTTGGACGCCTTGTGCAACACATTGCATTGATTTAATGTTAGAAGACTTGGAAAAAAAAGTAACACTTCACAAGGACACAATTTATAAAGGTAGAAAGATTAGTACTTACATATATGCTAGAACTGCTCTTATTGCACTACTACACATCCACACTAAGGGGAAAGATTTGGTGAGGCCGGGTATGACCCGTTTTGCAACTTCTTACCTTACTTTGGGATGTCTCAATGACAACAAAGGTTCCTTAATAAGAATTTTTCTTTCTGATCAATGGACTTCTAGTAAATTTGCAAAGACAAAAGATGGAAAAATAATTGCAAGTGTGGTGTTAGATAAGGTGTTTTGGAAGGAGGTCGTAATTTGCTTGAGGGCTACCTACCCTCTTCTTCATGTGCTTCGTATGGTGGATTCAGAAGAAAAGCCGGCAATGGGATTTATTTATGAAGAAATGACAAGTACAAAAGAGAAAATACGAGATGCATTTCAAGGAGTTGAGACAAGGTAAAGTGTCTAATTATTTTATTTTTTAATTAATGCATAAGAGTTGTACATAATGTTGAATAATACGTGTAAAGTGTAATTGTAAAATGTAATAACGGCAGAGGTAGAAAAGTAAAAGTCAGAGAGAGTTGAAAAATTTGAATTCTGAAAATATTGTTTATTTTGTAACTAATTTATTAATTTTTTTATGTTTTAGTTATATACCTATTTGGGATATTATTGATGCAAGATGGGGCAACCAACTTCATAGGCCATTGCATGCTGCAGGCTATTATTTGAATCCTCAAATTCATTATAGCTCTGGTTTTAAAATTGCTTATGAGCTTAAGAAGCAATTTTATGCTTGTATGGAAAGGATGACAGGAAATCCAGATTTAATCACTAAGATGGATGCTCAACTTGAAGATTTTAAGACTCGAAAAGAGTTTTTTGGTAGTAAAGTAGCTCAAAATGCAATTTATACTAAAACTCCATCTCAATGGTGGTATTCTTATGGAGATCAGCATCCAGAGCTCCAACAATTTGCAATTCATGTCTTGAATTTGACATGTAGTTCATCTGGATGTGAACGTAATTGGAGCGCTTTTGAGATGGTTAGTAATTAAATATAATTTGCATTTTACTTTTATAAATTTGGTTGTTAATTCTTCAATTCTATCTTGTTGTTTGACTAATGTCTAATATTTTTTTATCTATTTTTGAAAGGTTCACACAAAAAGGAGAAACCGTTTGAAAGCTAAAACCATGAATGATGTTGTGTTTGTGATGACAAACTCAAGATTAGCAATGAAAAAACAAACTAGAAGAAGTCTTGATTATGACTATAGTCTTGATGAGTTAGACTCTGATGAAGAGTGGATTGTTGCTGACGAAGATGGAGAAGAAGAAGATTTAGATGCTCTAATTTCATATCCTGATTTAAATGATGGAGCAAGTGGTAATAGAGTTGTTGGTGCCTCTAAGGATCCTTTGGCAATTCCTTATCTTGATGATGATGAGTTTGAAGAACTTCTCCAAGGACCTCTTTCTCTTGCTCCTGATAATGACGAAGATGGTAATGCAGAAGTTTGTGAAACTCGTGAAGATTTTATGACTGATGAAGAATAGAATAATTATTAAATAACTTGTTTATATTTTAGTTAATTAGTTGTTCATTCTAATAGTTTGGTTGGTTTATTTGCTACTTGAATTTATTTTAGAGTCGTATGAACTTGTGAGTTATGAATTTGTGTTTTGATTTGTGAATTTGTGTTGAATTGTGACTTTTAACTTGTTATGGTATATATATTAGTTATAATTCTATGGATAATTTAGTTTATTTGAGATTTATTTTATTCTCTATAAAATTATTTTTTTTCTATTAAATTTTTCTAAATTTTTATAATTTACGAGTCATATTTACGTTCCGTCTTACGATTCAACGAATTACGATTTTGAGTTAGCTTAACGAGTCGAGGTAAAAACTACGAGTTCACTACCTTGCTCATAACCAATTGAATCCACCTGACTAAGATTTACAGGATGACCATAGCTTGCTTCAAGCCGGCAATCTTCGTGGGATTGACCCTTACTCGCGTAAGGTTTTATTACTTGGACGACCCAGTGCACTTTCTGGTTAGTTACACCAGAGTTGTGAAAAGTGTGATCACAAATCCGTGCACCACAGATGCAGCGACAATGTCGATAAAACCCGCAGTGGGTGATTCATCCAGTGCCCTCAGCAGGATGCCCCACATCACCGTCCATCATCCAGCTACGGTTTTGGCCCGATGGCATGCAGTCGTTAGTTCAATTTTTGAATCTTAAGTTTACGTGTTTCTATATGTTTGTTAATGTGAGTTTTTTTCCTAACAGGTTTGCACTAAACCTCAATACTTGCACACAAGAGATCATCGAGGTCATTAAGTCCATGTACGACCGCCCATGGCCGACCTACAGGCAGATCCCGGCTGATGCCAAAGAGCGATAGTTTTAGAAGTAGGCGATAAAAACCCAATTTTGTTTGAATTAATTAAGTATATTTGAACTATATTTTATTCCAACTAACTGATCTTGGTGAATCGCTTTGTACAATTGAAAGTCATATGGGATGTAGAATACAATCTGATGATCAGGAAGATCTACGATCACTGGGCAACCAAACGACTTCAGTAGATGATAAGCGATATTCGTCAGGAGAAAGACCACCTAACATCATGGATCCGTCCAAACATCAAGAAGGAACTGGAGACCTATTTTAGAGATAACGAGGGGTTCAGGCGTGGCCGTCTGACAAACTTTGCCAACAGGGCTTCACCTAGGTCGTCTAGGTATACGGGTGGATCAATAATCTTCATGAAGATAAAGAGTAGGCTGGTAAGAATTTTGGCATTGTTTAATGTTTTAGTAGTTACTTGAATTAGTTTTTTAATTTGTTTATTTATTTTATAAGCATGTAATTTATTTATAAGCATTCTTGTTTTGAATATGATCTTTGGTGTTAGCCATGCTCTATTGATATATACTTATATAATCCTGTATGAACTAAATTGATCTGAGCTGATATAGAACTGCTTCGTTGGTTTAATTTGTTGATTTGTGTGGTTGATGATGAGAGAATATTTGAACCATATACAAAATAAGTTCATAGTTGAACTGGTTCTGATACGGCTTGACTGGTTTATAATGTGTAAAAATATTAGTTTATTTAGTTTAGAATGGTTAAACTAGGTTGTAAGCATGTAGGATGGTTGGTGTCTTTGGAATTGTAATAGGAACGTGTTTTACCCAAAATATTTAGCATTTGTATTATAGCTTCCCAACTTCCTAACTTGAATTTATTTACCAAAGTTTGCTGTCATTTAACTGAATTTTGTGATAATGATGGGAGTGATGATGTTGAAGACTAGAATAATAGTCAAGAAAAAAAAAATCACTATTTCATATCTAGGACTAAAGATAAAGGATATTTGTCACTCCAAGCTTCTTATTGTTCTTTTTCTTACTTCATCTATTTCTTTTAGTTTTAATTTCTAGTAGTTTAATTTCATTCTAACTTGTTTAATTCCATATATCACTATATGATGTTGTTAATGTGAGACCATGAGCAATATTATGTATATCTATCTATAAGTATGTTAAGGGTTTAAAATATTTTTGAATTTGATGATGATACTTATTATAACCATATATATAGCCAGTAGCTTGGGAATTATATGATGATCTTAGTTGTTGAATTTTGGTGGATTATTATAATAATAATAAAGGATGATGATTACCATATCTAGGACTAACGATGATGATTTTGGATTATCATATATATTTGTATGTCATTATTTAATTTGTTTATTTATTTTATTAGTTGATATATTAATTTGTAGTTTAAGTCGTTGGATCGTGGGGCGATACTGGCAAAGACCTTCAAGTATACCTTTACTTTGAAGGCAAACAAGGAGAAATTTGTTGACGAGCAGTCTGCGGCCCAATATGTGAGTTTAAAATAATCCTAAGTTTCAACTTTATTCGGTTTAAAGTCAATTATTTAACTAGTATCCTAATCACAACTAATGTGTTTAACGTAGGGGGAGTACATGTAGAGGTTAGAGGCTGCGTCCCAACAATCTTAGCTGCTTAGTGGGGATGACGAAGCCAAATCCAAGACCTTAGTGGTAGATTCTGATAGGGTTTGGCACGAGACTGCCTCTGAACTTCACAAGAATTGCTGCTTCAAGTTGGGGTCATTCTTCGCCAGTGGCCTTTGCTCCACTGCCACTAGCCTTGCTGATCCTCAGGAAGTTGTCGACTTAAGGGATGAGGTGCAAAAGCTAATAGATGAGCTTCACCAGCAAGCGGAGCAGTCTGAGCAAAGGTATCAAGACCTTCTTGAACATGTTGCTGTCAGCTCGGACCTGATGGAGAAGCTGGAGTAGCTCGATCAGTTGCGATAAAAGATGGAGGAGTACAAGCCAGCAGATGCATGCTGGAGGCAGCGGCGCTGCTGGTTCTAATAGCAACACTGCTAGTGGGGTACCGACGGCAGCATCTACTCTGCCGCCTCAGTAGGGGGACCACAACACCAATGACGATGACAATGAAGATTATCAAGATATGTAGGGGTTAGGCTTTTATGCATTTTTGTTTGTCTACTTCATTGTGTTCTACATTTGTGATATTTATTGTATTCAGACAATTTATTTTTTAATAAAATAATTTATTGATTTTTGCTAGCTTTAAATTTCTACCAACAATTTTGTTAACAAGAGTCTACTAATTGTGGCTTAACTATGCCAAAAAAATAAAAATACTACCGTCAAATTTACTGTCAGATAAATTCGACGATAATTTGGTGCCTAAACACGTGAAATGGCGCCAAAGTTACCATCAGATACACTGAAAAACTCGACAGAAAATCCGCTGGTAAATAGTTTTCGGCAACATTTATACCGTCAACTCAAGGACGACGGTAAATCTGATGGTAAATTTTTTACTGGCAGATTATTTAATGAATTCAACAATACTCAGTGTATTTCTTATAGGGGTGGATAGGCGACAACGACGACGAGAGGGGCAGAGAATGGAGGTAAAGGCGGTGATGAGAGAGAGAGGGTGGTGATGATGAGAGAGAAGGAGAAATTTGAAATGGGATAGATGACGTTCACGCTTTCATTTAGGGCACGATTACCGTCGGATTTAACCGACGATAATGTTTCTCATGTGCGCAAAATGCAATGTTTCACTAAACAAAGTTACCATCGGATTTACCCGCCAGTAAATCTAACGATAGTGAGCGTGCCATAATTTCTTTTTTTTCTCCAAATATTACCGTCGAAACATCAATTCCGACGATAATATTTCAGGGTTACGAATTTATAACAAAATCCGACGGTAAAATCGATGGTACTCCGTGTTTTTCTTGTAGTGATAGGAGACTATATACTAAAATAAGCAAGACCAATCTAGGGTGACATCTCCACCTAATTTGTCAGCATATCATTATTTTGACTTGCTTATTACAAATTATGAAGGGTGTATTTAATTTGGTGTTTGGACCATGAAAAGTACATTCTTTAATTTTTTGTTTAGTTACTTTTTTCTTTTGAATACAAACGTGATTTCACACTCTAAATCCACATTCACGTGAAGTTAAAAACTTTAACTTCTGCGTTTACTTATTATATTAGTTGAGAAAATTTATTTTCTTTTTATCAATCCCATCCTTTAAGAATAATCCACCTTAGGAATTGTTAATCCCATTAGGAAGGAAAAATTAAATAAGAAAATAGCCATAAAGTAATAATAGAGTTATAAGTAATGAAAAATTATGGCTCAAAACAATAAAATTGCCGTGATAGACGTGCAAATTTGTTATACAAATTATTTAACAATCGAATATCAAATGATTCTAGCAATCGCAAACAATTAACGTGGTTCAAAATTTAATATCTAGGAGTAAAACTTACTCCTCTTTACAAGTACTAGTTTTATGTGCATTAAAATCTTTGCTTTTTCAAATGAAGAAGAAGACAAGAACTTTGCAGAATCAAATTGAAATAGAATAAAGAAACTGACCTTACTTGATAAACTTAGCATAAAGAACACTTTACAAAAATTCAAAGTGTTTGAACATACAAAGGAAAGACCCTCACAGAATTTCAAAGAATTTGAAAGTATTCGATACACGACTTGACAAACAACATGAAATTGAAAACAAAGAAAAGTTACATAAACGTAAGTGCAAAACGGTAAAGAAAAATATGCTAATAAGAACGACAATAATAGGTACACACATTTTCTTTATCTACTTTTTATTTTCATGTGAAATTTTATTATTTTTTTGTTAGATCCAATATTTTCATTTTTATGATAAAGATATACCCTAACTAAAACATAATTACTGGCTTACTTAAAGATGTAAAATCTTAAATAGAAGTTTCCTCTTGTAGTCGTTATGATGGAGTTCTACTTTAAATAATTTTGATGGTGTTTTCATTCATTGAGTTGAATTTTTTTTGTATTCAATATTTTCATAACTAATTTAGTTTCGATAGAGAACAACTGCACCATGTTATTGCTATTCAGAATGTTTAAGTCGGTAATATCCTATTGGTCACAACATGACGAATCCTTTTGGAAGATCGCAATAATGAATCAATTGGTAATATATTCACTTTATCATATATTCTAAATAATTTTATTTTATTCATATAGATATTACTGTCTTAGTGATGTGATTCATATATAAGGATTTTATTATGTTATTAATTATGAATAATCTTATTTCTAATAGGCGAATGTAGTTATCCTAAAACATGTGATCAAAATTTTGAAAAATCACAAAGAAAAAAGATTTTGTGTGATAGAAAGTATAAATAATCGTGCAGAGTTTAATTTACATAATGAAGAAGAAAATCAATGGATTAAAGCAAGTTATTTACAGATATTTTACGATTTGTATAAGTTAAAGAATTGGTATGCACTGCAATTATTATATATCAATTGGGGTATATTTTATGGAATGATTTAGGACCATCATTATGTACAAGTGCATGGGAAAAAAGAATATTTCTCTGTATTTTACTAAGGTGCTACCAAAATTTTTGTTAGAGCTGGTTAACAAAAAATTGAAACAAATGATGATATGAAATCTTCTGTTGTAGATATCTCAAGGTTAAAGAATTATATTCTATTAGTTATGTTTTTATTTAAATTTCATAGTATACTATCAGCAGATAACATGTAATACTTTTATTATTTTACTAAGAAATCAAGAGGATTTCTATCTGATAATAGGTTCAAATTGCCAGAGTGGTTATCAGCATTATTGCAACGGTATTTTTCTCGTAAGATATTTTATAATCTTATTATATGTATTATGCTTCATAATGTATTCTTGTGAAATTTGATTTGTAAACAAACAACATTAAAAAAAGGATAACAAGAATGCAAGATACTCAAGGAATTAAGAAAAGAAAATAAGTGTCATCGGGTTAAATCACATCCAACATTATCTAAATTTATTTATTGTATAACTAACTAAATATTTAGTTACATGTTGTAGTAACAAATAATGAATAGATATTTATATAACATGAGAATATATTTTAACTTCTTCGGTATCTATCATAAGTATTTCGAATGGATAACAGTAAAGGTGAAACAAACAGGTTTGTGCTATAATATTATGTGTTTAGAAGAAGTAAAATTAAGAATATATATTGTTATTATATTAGTTGCATATGTGTAATTTATATTGTAGTTGATTTTTGTTATAAAGAGTGTAAATATAAAAGCTAACTTCTCAAAGATACTAAGTCAAACAGAGATTGACTCTACTAGATTGGTATTTCATGATCATTTATGTCAAATCTGAGTTAGTTTTAGTTTTTTCTTTTAATTTCTTTAGATCATAGATTATTTATTTTATTTTCATGATAACATATCTGAATGTTAGGCTAATGACTTGTTTTAAAAAATACAGTATATTTAGTTTCATTTTTAGAACTTATCGTGAAACAAAAAGATGGTATATTGCATCAATTATGGAATAAAAGAAGGTGTGTTAATTGAGATAAAGATTGAATCAATTAAAGAAAAAAAATCCTCAAAATCAATTTCTCATATGAATAAACGAGAAATAAAAGATATATTTTTTTGTTTTACATCTTGCTTGGTTTCTATCTTTATCAGTGAATTTATATGAAACTGTTGATAGTTTCAACAAAAAAATAGTCATTTTTTAATTGTTTTCTTTTAAAGAAAATTATGTATTTATACAATAACAATGAGATACTAAAATTATCCAATAATTCATTTTTTTCAATATTCTATGCAATTCTTATTTTTCGTTATTATTAAATCTTTGGTAATTTTATTTCTAAACATATGTTATTTATGTAAGAGTTCTGTATCTACTTTGTATCTCATTGTATTCTTGTATTTTTTTCAGAAAAAAGGTAAAAGTTGAAATTTGTGAAATTTAGTTATAAACTACATTGGGTGCTTATTTTTTATCTTTTTTTTTTCTTTTGTTGAAGAAATATTGTTTTCAAATATGAATAATATTTTTCATTATTTTTGCAAATCTACGGGAATGAACACAGGGTATCAATATATTTTGAGTATTGTATCAGCTGATAAACAACTGATACGTCTTGGTAGTAATAATCAATATAAACAATGAATTATCTCTCTATTTGTATGGGTAATAGATTTTTATTAATATAGACAATTGTTCTCTGAACAAATGAGTTGTTAGTACAAAAAATGTAAGTTATTTTGTAATATTGAATTATAAAAGATTGTTACGTTGCTATTTATGTTATATTTACTAAAATATAATGTTATTTAAGATAGTCATGATTTTTTTTCTTTGATTCGAACATTAGTTATTGATATAACAGATGCATTTTCATACAAGATGTTTTGGTTATATTCTGGTCCTTTTTTTAGGTTTAATTACTCTATTGGTCCCTATAGTTTCACGAAATTTTCAGTTAGGTTCCTATACTTTTTTTCTTTTTAATTGGGTCCCTGCACTAATTTTTTTTCAATTAGGTCCCTCTTAACAGTAATTGGTTTAATTATATAGGGACTCAATTAAAAAAAATTGGTGCAGGGATCCAAATAAAAGGGAAAAAAAGTATAGGAACCCGATTAAAAATAAAATTTGGTGCAAGGACTCAATTAAAAGAAAAAAAAGTATAGGGACCTAATTGAAAATTTCGCGAAATTATAGGGATCAACAAAATAATTAAACCTTTTTTTATTTGGAGATTTGAGACAACTTTGATCCCGTGCGTTTGTATGAATCCTCATTCTAGTATAGATTTGAATTTACTGACTTTATAACTTAATGTACATAAAAAAGTTTAAAACTTGGTGGCATTTTCGTCAATTCAATCGATGCTAAAAGCTTAAAACGAAGGTAAGCCACAACACGTATCCATCATTCAATCCCCATCTGAACCGTCTACACTAAACCCATCTGATGGTCACAAAGTACGATCCGCTTCATTGTATTTTATTGGCCAAATCGTCAATCCGACCCATCGCAATATTTTAAGTGTTGCAAGTTGGCCCTTCGCTTATTTTTTATTAGTTCTCTCGTGGTTTCTCTCTTTCTCTCTCTCTTTCTCTCCATCTAACCTCACTGAAGCATAAGCTATTTCCAAACCTTGAATTGAGCCAAAGCGTTAAGTTTAATCCATGGCAGGTAGAGGCAAAACCCTAGGATCTGGCAACGCCAAAAAATCCACCTCTAGGAGCAACAAGGCCGGTCTTCAATTTCCCGTTGGTCGTATCGCGCGGTTCTTGAAAGCTGGAAAATATGCTAAGCGTGTTGGTGCCCGCGCCCCCGTTTACCTCGCTGCCGTCCTTGAATACCTTGCGGCTGAGGTAACTTTATCTTGATTGGTTTCAATGAAATCCTTAATTTATCCTCTTCCCCTTTTGGTAATTCTAGAATTTTGAAAGTTGGTGAATTTTTCCATCTTTGCAAATTCTCGATGATTTGCGTTTAAGATTGTGGTATTTTCCTTTTAAAATTTTGGGTCAATTAGGTGTTTTTATAGATTTCATTTGTAAATTTGAGATGTTGATTTTAGGGTTTGATATTGGCTTTTAAAGTTTTTAATTGGGGAAAATGCATTCCTTTCTCAGCAATATTATTTGCTTTCACTATTGCTTTTAATGTTTTGAATATAGGATTTGTTAATTGAAATCGAGTATAAACATTTCATTGAGAAATTTCAAAAGTTCAATTCAAGTCAAAGATGAAATTTTTTCAATTATTATGGCCTTTTCAGGTTCTTGAGTTGGCTGGGACTGCTGCAAGAGATAACAACAAGACTAGAATTCTGCCACGTCACATTCAATTGGCGATTAGAAATGACGAAGAGCTGAGAAAACTTCTTGAAGATGTCACAATTGCCAATGGTGGTGTGCTGCCCAACACCCACAATGGAACGACCCAACACCTAGAAGGCATGACCAGTGCTAGTGGCTAGGCACTACTATTTGGCTTATCTGAGGGACTCTAGACCATATATCAATATATAGATATGAGCTTGTGTCGCTTTAACGTGATCGTGTGTTAGTCAGCTATGATGAAATAGATATGAGTTAGGCAAATAATATATGAAGCATACAAATATAGAAAATCATAGTAATATCATACATATATGCTCAGAGACTCGGTGTATTACATCACCATAGTTCATATATAAATATATCACTGCTTATTTATATTAAATATTTACAGACTCTGATACTTATACTAATAGGTCTTGGCTCAAATAAGAGCCACCCTACTCTAGGACCAACTCTAATTTATATAGAAATATGTACAAAAGATACTAGTCCGCTAAAAAATCTATACAAAGCAAGGGAAAAGACTACTACAACTATTACTACTGGTCATAGATCTCTGGTAGCGAAAGAACACAAAACGCTGAGCTGAGGTAGAATGAGTCATCCTGACACGCCAGTAATGTTGTTCCTGCTTGCCTCCCATCTGCTCCCTCCTTTTCTATCTCAAAAGAACTGGAGTATAGATCAGCCATCATTTGATCAATCCATATCACTACAAGAAAATGGAACATTTGTAACAAAAAATTTGTATCAAATTTAAAATTGTTACCAAAAAAATAGTTTTTTGTAATAATAATTAATGATTATTACAAAAGAATAATGTTTTGTAACAACATTACAAATTGTTACAAAACATGATAATATTTTGTAACAACCTGTTTTATTTTGTTACAAATTATGTTAGTTTTTGTAACGAGATGGTGTTTTGTTACAAAATATTGTAATATTTTGTAACAAAAAAAAGAAGTTACAAAAATTCGAAATATTTTGTAACAATTTTTTTTGTTTCAAAAACTCCAATTGTTTTGTAACAAAATAATTTTTTGTTTTAAAAACTCCAATTATTTTGTAACAAAAAATTAATTTATCACAAAATTCAATATTATTGGTAACAAGTTAATTAGTTGTCACAAAATATAAGTATATTTTATTTTCAAAACGTTAAACACTTTAAGAATAAAAAATTGGATATATAATTTTTTATATACTATTTGTATTCATTAATTTTTAAAAATTATAAATATTATTTTATATTCTTCAAAAAAATTAATATATAATTTTTGTTAATAATTAGATTTTTAAAATTAACTAAAAATTAATTCATGTAACTTAAAATAATTAAATTATAAATATAAATAACAGTAACTAAATTTAAAAGAAAAAAAATCAAGATACTAAACTTAGCCGCTAGCTATAACATTCCGCATTTTTTGAAAATTTAAATATGAATAAATTATCATTTTAAATAAAATGAAATTAAAGTTTTGGTAATAAAAAAATAATAAAAAATTATATCATATAATCTAAATAATTGTATTCATATTTATCTTTATTCCTTTATAAATTCCTAATTTCTAACTTTAATATCCAAATTAAAAATTGAAAACCTAATTTCCTAAAATGAAACCCTAATCCCCTTCACTATACTCAGCTGCGCCTTTAAGCCCTCTGCCTCACCCTCACTGCGGCGCACACACGCTCAGCACCACACCCACTCAGCTCACACTCCTTCTGTCACACACCTACACACTCTGAACGGAGCTGCACCGCGCCCAACTCGTTCCGCCACCACCGAAATGTCGAGCCCAGAGAAGAGAGAGTTGCTGTTGTGCTGTCGAGAAAAGAGCTCGCACAGAGTGGGAGGACTCGCGAAGGAGGGGTTGTTTCCCAGAGTCGCCGCTATTTGTGCCTTGCCGTCGCTGTTCTGGCTTCCATCAAGCTCGAAACGTAACTGTTTGTGGTGCTTGACGTCGTGGCTGGAGCTTCTGCCACCGCCGTGAACCGCGAACAGAGGAGAGCGAGAGAGCCCGAAGCGAGAGAAAAAAGGTGATGAACGAAGCCATCACTGGAGCTTTAGCCGTCGCTGCCAGAGGCGTAGAAGAAGGGAGACAGGACCGCGTGAAGAACTTGAGCTTGATTCATTTGGACTATCAATTATGCCTTCAAGTTTGGTAAGTTAGTGCCTCTTTGTAAGGTTAATAAAACCAAGTTCAGAACTCAAAATAGCATGCAATTTTTGCCAATCCAATTGGAAATGAAAGTCTACATCCTATGTTAACAAATCCAAGTCATAATTCCTTCATTTTGATCATTTGTGACTCCTAGTCGAGGATGTACTGGAAGTAGTATCTGATGCTGTTGTGGTTCGCAAAGCTGCAGCGTCGCGTATACAAAGGCTTTCAAAGGTACCTTCATTTCAATAATAGAAGTTTGAGTGTATGAGTGTATCACATTACTATTTCATATTTTACATTTTCTTTTGCCCTTCCGACTAATGGACTAAATAGGATATTGATTTTGGCAAACATTGCTTACTTTTCTTATTAGAGAGCTTCATGATATACTTTGCCTCTGTTTCTTAGCTGCTGAATTTTTTGTTTCCTGCTTATATTTCAAGTCATGCTTAATTGCTTATTATGGCTTGTACATGGGAACTTGTGATTCTCATACTTTATTTTAAAAAATTATTTAGAATATAAGGTTTAACAATATCATTGGTTTGGGTAAAATACTGAATAATTATTTAAAAAAGCCTTATCTGAGCCTTTGTTGTGTTTTAATTATATTCCTTCAATAATTGAACATTATTGCACATCATCTGATTTCTTTATCTTAGTTTGCTGACATTGATGGATCATCAACTATGCCGCCCTTTGTTATACGAGTCCTAAGTTTGATCGTTTGACAATTGATACTTGTATAAATTTAATAAATTTGTTCACTAAGTTGTGATTGAATTGTGATTAGTTAGCCCAAGTTTACATATTGAATTATTAATTCTTGATCATTTGCATTTTTTATTGGCTAGTTTTGAACTCTGAGAATATATTCTTAAGGAATTAGTTAATTTTAACTTCTAAGTTTTGAACTCGTAGGTGATTCCCATTTTATATTAGTATACTTTAATTTATATATAGATTTATTTATCACATTTTACTTGTGTCATGGTTGAAAAATGATAAATGTCCTATTATTTGGTTTGATAAATTTGGTTGGGTATGACTGAGACATAAGTTGTGAATTGGTTGTGTTTGTTGGAACCGTGGACGGTGGAAATATCCAAGTTTTAGGGGAGGTTTTGCCGAATTTTTTCTAAACAGTTTGGATAAAACTTAGTGGAAAAATTATAGATAGTGTTATATCTTGTTTCTAACTTTTTGGTTTCGATTTTTCTTATTTACAGGAGTGCTGAAATGGTGACCATATGCTACCTTGAGGGCTCAAGAATGTTTTGATGCATAGAGACACTAATCTATGTTAGAACTTTTATGTTTTGGTTGAACTTTTATGTTAGAACTTTTATGTTTTGGTTGAACTTATCAATGTACTCACTAGATAATATTATTTTGTTTCAAGACAATTTTAGCTAAAAGGATCTTGTTTGACTTATGTATGTTTTTGCATATTATATACATGTAAACTTGCTTATTAAAAGCGTTAATATATTAGTTAATTTAAAAAATAATTCAGTAAATTATGCATGTAATTTGTAATAAAAAAAAGTTGTTACAAAATAATTAATTTGCTTTCGTAACCGAAGAAAAAAAATGTTACCAAATCATGTTATATTTTGTAACAAATTTTTTTGATAGGAAAAAAAATTGACTGTCACAAAAAATACCTTCAAGATCAAAATTTGTTATCACTTTTGTAACGGTTTCTGGTTTTTTATATCAGAAAAAATTGTTACAAAATATGCTATTGAATTGTAACAGTTTTATTTTTCGTTACAAAAACTTTTTGTAACGGGACTTATTGCAATGGACTTTTTTTTGTTGCAAAAAACTTTTGTGTCAAAATATCGACGTTTTGTAACAATATTTTTTGTTACAAATGCGCCTTTTTTCGTCGAGGATGATGATGATCTAAAGCCCCCGAAGATTCCAAGTCCGTCAACACCTTCCTAAGGGTTGTTGATTGGCTTGGCTGCAGCAGATGGTGATGGAGCAGCAAGCATAGGTACATCAGAGACCACTAGCTTTTGAGCAGAATCGAACCATGGTGGGTACTCTGGCTCAGGCTTTGCGATATTCAAATGGTATGGAGGGAGTGGGTACTGGCCTGTGCTAAAGTGGAGCTCGGATAGCATGTCGGGGTCAAAGTATTGACTGAGTAAAGGATGAGAGAATATGCGGTTTGGAAGGTAATAGGTGCGAGTAAGTGGAGTGCCCCAGAACACTGCGCCTCCCATTGTGGGATCTATGTATCGACCATACGCTATATATTTAAAGAAGATTATGAATGTTCCCATCTGCGGACATGGAAAAAATAAGGGGGTGAAAACCTAAGGTTCCCAACAGGGTATTACACGAAAATCCTAAGGGGTCCGTAGCCTAAGTATAAGCATTCACGAGGTTACGATAGTAATTCACAAATAAGTATAGTCACAGGTGTATAATATAATAACAATCACAGATGCAAGCAATTATGAACATAGAGAAATGAAACAACTAATTATGATGCATGTCTGGTCCTATGCAGGCCATGAACTCATGCGTCGGTTAACTGCCCGCAACCCAACATTACCCTGCCTTACTTCCGAATATGGTTACTTCATTGTGTATTGTTAGCATGCAGGTGCCTCATGAGTTTTCAATAAACCATGTACACTCGCAACACTTTTTGAAAGAATGGTCGAAACATAATATGCTCACAGTGAGTAACAGTCCATACAATGGGAATCCCCATATTCATATAGTCTCTAACTAGGCAGAATGGAAGTCTGCTGTAGCAGGCATAGTTGTAAAAACCGAACGGGACCGGCCGATTCGACCGAAAAACCAGTGAACCGGACCTTAAACCGGTTCGGTTTACCTTTTAGACCGTTCAAAGAAGAAAATCAGTGTAAACCGATAAGAACCGAAGAAACCGATCGAAACCAGACAGTACAAACCGGTTTAGAACCTTGAAAATGTAGTCTCTTTCTCTTACCACTGAGCCACCATGCTCCTTACTATTACATATGTCAAATAATAATTATATAGCATACATTCAATTATATAATATTATAAATATCTAATTTAATTTAATTTTTAATTTTTAATTTTTTTTGTATTAATTATATTTTAATTATGTGCCATTATTAATATAAATATAAAGTTCACTAAAAATTTATTAATTTGCTTAATCTATTTAAATGCTAGTATTGTAATTAAGATTATTTGTTTTGATGCTAGTGTTAAAATCTACTGATATTATAGTTATATGACAAGCTTTATGAATGAATTGTTACTCTTATTGTGTCAAATTAAGATACTATTGTAGTAGTATTGATAAATTCTACTTTTTTCTATTAGTTATTTTTAGAATTTGAGACTTGATTTTTCATAAAATGTTAGTGTAGATATGTATTTCAAATTTTAATTTTAAGTTTTTGATTATTTTTTATTTTTTATTTATATGAGACTGGTTTTATCGGTTCAACCAGTGATTTATCGGTTGAACCAATAAATCAGTAAACCAGTAGGTTGATCGGTTTGATCACCGGTTCGGTTTTTACAACTATGGTAGCAGGCAGCCTTTAGTACCTTGGGATTTACAGTTTCTCTCTAGAGTAATTTTATTGAAAATCTCTAAGGGACTTTTTTCCCTTTTTAAATAATAACTCTTATGCCCGATTTCTCTTCATTGATTACTCTAAGCCTTTAGTTGTAAAACCTGGATAATTAATAAATAATTAACTCATAAATTAATATTTATTTTAGAAAATTAGAAAATGAATTTTATAGTTTAATATGATAGAGCTAATTAAAATAAGAATTTTGACACCACTTTTAAAGAATTTGGCCCAAGATTGGGCCGAACGGGCCAAATTGATCGAGGTCCCAAACCAAACTCGTGGGCCCAACTGACTCACTTAATAAAGTGAGTTCAGCTCTTTCTCTCTCCATTTTGCATGCTGGAATCGCTGAAGCTCAACCATAGGAAAGGAAGAACACTTTCCGAAACCTAACCCACACTTAGATAATCAAATCCACTTAACTTTTTGATTCGGAGCTTCGATTGCTGCAACGTTTGTGGCCACACGACTATAACGTCGAGCTCTACAAAGCCCAGTACATTATAAGATATGAAAACTACTTATCTGTTTCAGTTTCCTCCTCCCAAATTTTGAATTTAATGAATAATTATGTTGAAAATTTTTTAATTTCGGTATTTAGGTTCGAATTAGCTTACGAATTTTGTTGGGTGTGGCTCACTTGAGTTGTGGACAAGGTAAGTAAGAACCCTAAACCTCTTGTGAAATTTTTGAGATTTTGAGTTTAGAGATTAATTATAGTGATATATGTGGTTTAGATTGAATATTGTTAGTAAGAAAATCAATTAGAGGTCAAAACTTGTGATATTGGAGCTTAATTGAGGTCTTGGAAGCTTGGAGTGGGTTTTTGGTGTTGGAAATTCAGTTTGGGAGATGTTGAGCCTTGAAAGTTTGAGGAAAAAGTGAATTGGAAGTGTTTCGGAATTGATCGGGGAATCGATCAAGGTATGGTTTTGGTTTATCGTATTTAAAATGTAATATAACGTGAAAACATAGGCTAGTGACCCTAGGATAGGAATTGGATTTGTGATGTTGATTGGTTAAAATGGATAGTGTTGATTTTGTGGTTATTGGTTTTTGAGGGTATAATTGATGTCCTTGTTGATGATGCATGTGATTTGTATATGATGATTATTGGTATATATAAAGGTTGATTTGAAGTTGATATTGTACATGATATGAATATTTGATGATGTATATTGAATATTGTAAAATTGGAAGTATTGGATTAGAATTTGATGAAAATGGAGAATTGGTAGGATGATGGATGTATATGGTGTATTGTTGAACTTGAAATACTAAGTTTAGAATTATGAAGGGTGCTGAATTGGTAAGGGTTTGGGTTGATTTTAAAAAGGGGTTGAAATTGGTATGTTTTGAAAATGGAGGTTTTGTAAAGTTTTACAAAAACTATGATTTTGACCAACTTTGGTGGAGCATAACTTGATCTCCAGACCTCCATTTTGTATCAAACTTGTTTAGTAAAGAAAATTTGGTCCGAGATGTTTACGTCGTTTAAAGAACGGAGGAAAAATATTTTGAAATGAGGGAGTTATGCATGATCAAAATTTGGTGTACAGAGTTGAAATTTTAGGACTTAGCAGCTTTTCAAACTTTTGCTATGCATGCGTACGCAAAGGACACACGCGGCGCAACCAGTGGCTACGACCTCGAGGTCTCGCATACACGGGGTGTGTATCGCATACGCGAGAATGGCATTTTCTTGGTTGCATACGCCACCATATGGCACGCAACACAAGTGATCAATTTGGGTTGAGGAGCTCGCGTACGTGAACCAGTGATACGTACGCAAGTAGTCCAGTTTTGCTAGGGTGTGTACGCAAAAGGGGGTAGGCGACGCGAGCATATGCTACGGGCTATGCTCCTCGCGTGCGCGAGCAAGGGGTCACGTACGCGAGCCCCTGTTTTTCTGAAACTATGATTTTTGACTTTTAACCCATTCTTCCAGCTTTCAAAACCTTATTTTCTCTTGTTTAAAGCCTGGTAGGTAAATTTTTGGGTAATGAAGTATCATGAAAGCTGCAAGGAAGGTAACTTGTAGATGAAATAAGGTGTGAATTAGTGATGAATCATGACTAATGATGATTATATGAGTTTGTTGATGATGATGTTGGAAGTGTTGTTTATGTTATGAGCCGGATGACGGTATATGATAATGAATTATCGCTGGTTATGGATTATGTTATGAGCCGGATGGCTGTATTAATATTGAATTATGGCTAAGCATGAATATGTATAATTATTGATTTTTATAATGTGATTGTTGCACTTTCAAATATTTGAGATATGAGTTTTCTTGGGCAAAGACAGTGGCTAGCCCCACGTGCTCCAGGTTGAGACTTGATACTCTGCTGACCTTATGTCGTAAGTGTGGCCGAACACTGTTAAAGTTCCGTATGAGCTCGCCCCCTTGGAATAACACCGATGTGTGTTATGTGTTTATGATTGAGAATTACTCGAGTTGGGGATGCACGACAGAAGGACAGTCCAATGGTTAGCTACCAGGACTTGTCGGGTTGGCTTTATAATCGACAGATGAGACTCATCAGCCACTAGGACAGACATACATCATATGCATCTATATGTTTGTTTGGTATGCCTTATTTGGATTGCCTAAGTGATTGTATAAACTAATTGCTACATGTTTACTTGCTGTATATGCTTTCTACCTGTGATTTCCTTGCATGTAATAATTTTGTTTGTAACATGTGATTTGGGTAGTGGTTGGGAGGTTCAGAGGAGTTAGAAAGGGGATTTTAGATAGACTGAAGACCCTTAGCTAGTTGCCTATTTTATTCTATGGTTTAGTTATGTTTATAAGATTTAATTATATGTTGAAAGTTCCAGGATTGCCTTCGGTTTTCCCAGGACATTATATGTTAGATATGTGGGCACTATTATCATGCTGAGAACCTCCGGTTCTCACCCCATGCGGATTTTGTAGTTTTCAGATGCAGGACATGAGGTACCTCGCGAGGCATGCTAGAATCTTCTGATAGCGAAGATCTTTGTGCTTTTGGGGCTTATTTTGGTTATATGTATATATATGTAGCTATTTATTATCTTCACTATTATGTATTAACTTCCTCTTAGAGGTGATTTTTGAGAAACATGTTCTATAAACTTTGCATTTAGGTTCTTTTGGGTTCTCTTATATTTATGTATATACACTTATGTGCTTTGGCCAGTTTAGCCTTTGCGAGCCGAGTCTTGAGTGTTGATATTTGTACCTTGGAACTCTCTTTTGTTTATAACCATGTTAACTTACTTTTACGTTACTTCGGTTACTTTATCGCTTCGTGAGTGCTGCACTTTTCGATTTAACGATCTTGTTTTTCCTTTTCCTTCAAATGCTCCTAGTTATAAATCTTTTTCATTATATTGTATATATAATTTTATTTTTAGAGGTCGTAATGCCTCACCACCTCTTTCTTATGACTTAAGCATAAGGTTCTGTATGGTAGGATGTTACATTAGTCACAATTTACCATTTTGTCCCTAGTACTTTATAAATTTCTATTTTTGCCCTTTTGACACTAATATTCGTTTTAATCATTTTCTTTAGGGTTTTAGCAATGCTTTTACCCCTAATGTTAGTATTTTACCATTTTACACTAATATTTTTTTCTAAAATATCTTTTTACTCCCTCGTTAAGTTAATTAATCATTTTTATATTTTACTTTAGCCCAAAATTACCATTATGCCTCTAAGTGCTCTATATTTTATCTTTATAGCCTTATTTAGTGTCATAATTTACCAAATTATCCCTAGAACTCCTCTTTGACTAAATTATTCTTAAACTTTTAATTAATACCAATTTTACCCCTAGTGACATAAAAGACTATTTTATCCTTCATTAATGTTCTTACTTATTTAATTACCACCTTTTTCACTTATGTCCTTAACTTTTACTAAAATTTTTATTTAGGCCCGAATTTATTTAATTATAATTCTGACCAAACTGTTTTATATAATTATAATTTTATCCCTAAAACCGCTAAGATCATATTTTTAAGCGTAGCTTATTTTAATTATACTTTTATCCCTCTTTTTATACCAAAATGACTGAAACTCCCTTTGTACTATACCATACAATTTTAGCGGAATAAACCAGTTTTCTAGCCTCTTTTAAACTTTGTTACTCAACACTTTTTATACTTTTAGTGGATGAAATTTCCAGAGGTGTAGTTTATTATTTTTCTCTATTTTTAGTGACTTTTAAGACTTGAAATTTAAATCTCAAGTGCTCCAATAATTTTTGCCTTTTCATACAAGAATCATAAGCATCAAAACTTCATATTTAACCAACCAAAAAACAGAGATGCTTAATACAATTTCCAAAATTATAGTTTAGGCACAAAATCACCACAAAGCAACTCATATGAACACAAAATTAAGCAAAAGATATTCTCACCAATCCTAACCCTTACTGTAACACCCTACTACACAGAATTTTTCGCTATAATTATAAATCAATGGTGGCATTACGACAATTAGAAAAGAAAATACATATATAGTTATAGAATGATGATTTTATAACTAGGAGCCCGTAAAAAAAATAAACACCGAAAACTGTTAAATCCACATAGACATGTTAAAGCGATATATATAATACTAGAGAATATACAAAATAGATAACCTATCTCTCCAACAAAATCCTTTGAGAGGAATTTAAGTTATACAACAATACATTTTTAAAAGAGGAGAGAACTCTAGGGCAAAATAAATCTAAAAAAATCCTCTTTGCGTTAGAGTGGAGATGACATAAAAAAGGAGTTTTAGGATATGATATTGTTTTGAGAGTTGACAGAATCTTGAGGATTGGGAGCTGAGATAGGAAGCGTTACCCTCCCTTTTTTTATAGTAATTAAATTTTGAGGGTGAAATTCCTAATTAAGTGGGTATGATGTAAATCCCGGGTAATTAATAAATAATTAATCAATAAATAAATTATTATTTAAAGAAATTAGGAAATTAAATTTGATAAGTCAGGAGGATAAAAATATTTCGACCCAAAAATGAGCTAACGAACTGAACCAGTTGGATTGGACCTAAACTGGACCCAAGGCCCAACATATAAATAGCTTAGCTTAGCTTTCTCTCCCCCATAATGAAATTAAAGCACGCTGAGGAGGAAAGGGCAGCCATGGAACCCTAGCCTTTATTCCACTTTCAACTTCAATTCCTTCTAATTTTTAATTCGGAGCTCTGATTGACGAACCGTCAGCGGCCACGTGTTCGTCTCAGAGTCTTCTTTAATTCTAACCAAACATTGTGGTAAGGAACTTTAATTTTTGTACCCATGTCTCTATTTCTCTCTTTTTCACGTTTTTGGTTTGGGGATTGAAGGATTTTGATGATTTAGGTGAACTCTAGCAATGGAAAATCACTGAGTTTAGTCCAATTAACCTGTGGATAACGGTAAGAAAATCCTAATCCATGTGAATTATTAAATTAGTGATCCCAATGTTTATTATTGTGATATTGTGTGGATTAGATTATGTTTCTTGTTAATGTGGAGTTTAATTGGTGGTTTGGAATGAAGTTCCGGTGGTTGAGCTTGTGGAATTGACGTTGGAGGCTTGAAGCATGTGAAAAGAGAGGCGTTTTTAGGTATTCCAAGCTTAGAGAGGAATCGACTAAGGTATGGTTTTGGTTTTTCGTAGTTAATGTTAAATATCGTATGAAAAGTTAGGCTAGTGGCTATAAAATAGGCTTGAATGCTTTAAATTATTGAGTTTGGTGGGTTAAATATATATGTATATAATTTATGAGGATGATTGTTAATGGTTAGTGATCAAATGTGAAGATTGCGAATGAATGTGTATGTTGACATGTTGAGATATATGAATTGTATATATTGATGATTTGATAATTATGAAGTGATGATAATTGTTGATGTTGGTGATTTTTGGTGATAATTAAGAACGTGGAATGTGAATTGATTTGAGAAATTGGGTGTGGAATGATTGAAGAAGGATGGAGAGGTAATTGTTAGTGATTTTTTTTATTGTAATTGAAGTGAATTGGATTGAGGATTTTGGAAAACTAGTGTTTGGAAACTTTTGGTAAAAGCTTATTTTTAACCAAAGTCGGCGGGCCATAACTTGGCTTCCAAGACCCCTAAATTTATGAAACTTATTTTGAATAAAAACTGTGTCTATGAAGTTTATAGCGTTTGAAGAACAGACCAGAAACAATTTTCAACGAAAAAGTTGTGCACCTTCGAAGTTGGGTGTGTAAAACTAATTTCTGCAACTTAACAGCTTTTGAAGGATTTTGGACGCATGCGTACGTGATATGCCATGTAACACGAGCATTGGGCTCTGCCCATGAGTATTGTGTATGCAGACATGTCATGCGTACACGAGCTTGGCAATTTTCACACTCATGCGTATGCATGAGGCATGCATACGCATAACCAGCCAGCTTTGTATAAGTTGCGTTTTCGAGTTTTAAACCATTTTTCTAGGCTTTCAAACATCTATAACACTTGTTTAGGAACTGTTAGCAAGCTTTTAAGCTTTAGAACAAGGGTAAATAGGTTAAATGAGTTAAGGAAATATTGAGGAGAATTTGCAGAGTGATGACTAAGTAATAAGATGTTGGTAATGTTGAGGAAGAAATAATTGATAAAGATAATGATAACAATAATGAAAGTTGACTGAATTGAGAGATGATTAATAAAGTTATTGCCTATAAAGGAATTGGAGTAAGGTGGAGGGTGAACTTGAACACGAAATTAAATTTGATTGAGATATATGTGATCGGGTAAGAGGCAGTGGTATTGTCCACTTGCTCCGGGTAAGAAGTGAGACTCCGGGTAAGATGCAGTGGTGTTGTCCACTTGCTCCGGGTAAGAGATGAGGAAGGAGACTTGAGAAGAGATGATTGAATATGATTTTGGGGATAATGATTATGATTGAAAAGTGCGACGGGCAATATATCCCAAGAGTGTGCTGCACACTATATAGTTGATAGATGGTGACTGTGACTATAATAAGGTGGATTGAGGAATGATCAGGTTAAGTTGCGATTCTGATTGTGAGATTGGTTATGTATAATCTGTTCCGTTTTTGTTGCATCATTTTCTCGTTGTTTGTAAAGTGTGTCGAGCATTATATCCCATGAGTGTGATGTGCATTATATCCCAAAATTGTGGCAGGTATTATATCCCAAGAGTGTGGGAGCACTTTACCCTGGAAAGTGTGGCGAGCATTATATTCCAAGAGTGTGGCGAACATTATATCCCAAGACTGTGGGAACACTTCATCCCAAGAAATACAGTGGGAACTATATCCCATGAGTGTGATGGGCACATTATCTCAAGAGTGTGACAGACACTATATCCCAAGAGTGTGGATGCGTGTCAGAGAGACAATAGCTGGATTAGCTACCCTGTGTGTCGAGTTCTGGCAAAATAACCAACACGTGAGCTTATGGCCAGTAGAAAAGGCATTCATCATATACATTTGTATGTTTTGTATGAGGGTGCATTTGTTTTGACTTGCCTAATTGCTTATATGTGATTAACTGCTATCTGATCTGTTTGCAGTAACTGTTATCTATACTTGTATTTTTCTTGATTGTATTGTATGTCTTTGCAATTGAGAGATCCCTCATGCTGGTAGAGGTGACACTGAGGGTTATTCCACTGGTGATTCGGAGGGTTGGAGGAGACAGAAAGTGAAATATCGGGTTGAAGTTAGATTAGAACTTGAATATCTTAAAGGGTTTTACTAAATTTCTAGTTTAGTTGGATCTTAAGTTTAAATCTGAGTGTCAAAGTTCTAGGAATGCCTCTGGCTTTCCTGGGACCTTTTATATTAATTTTGTGGACACCTTTACCACACTAAAAACCCCCGGTTCTCATTCCATACATATATTGTTGTTTTTCAGATGCAGGTTGGAAGGCACCTCTCTGAGTGTTTAGAGACTTTCAAGAAGTGAAGAACTATATTTGGGTTTAGTATTCTGGTTGTACTTATTTATATGTATGTTCATAGTTGTTCTCCGCACTTTGTATTTTGTATTTTGTCCCTCTTAGAGGTTGATATGGAGAAATAGGTATTTATTTTATAGTTCGAGTCGTATTTTAGTTATATATATATATCATACTCTGGCCAGCCGTAACTTTGCAAGTCGAGTCTGGAGCTTGATATCTGTATCTTGGAACTTTAATCTTTATATTTATGCTTCTATCCTTTTTTTTGATTCTTGTTTATCCGTTTATGCGTTTCTTTGCGAGTGTGACCCGATTTTCGATTTTTGCCTCTGCTTAACTTTTTCTTCAAGGCTCTTAGCTACATTATCCATGTTATATATGTACGTATTTTATTTTTAGAGGTCGTAGTGCCTTGCCACCTCTAATTTACGCCCTAGACATAAAACTCTGTGTGGTAGGGTGTTACATGCATCCCTAGGAGGAATTATCATCGAGGAATCATATGAAACAAAGGAGAGTGTCTTCTCACCTTCTCCTGGAGGTATAGGCCGTGCCATATAAAACAACGGAGAGTGTTGTCCCACTTAAAGGAGAGTGTCTTCTCACCTTGCAACCAGAGAGAGACTGTGATACAATAATAGAAAATTCTCAACCTAACTCGTTTACACCATAATCAGAAATTGAATCGAAGAAAATCCTCCACCTTCGTGTAAATGATCCTCTAAAAGAATAGACGTAATTGAACAATTGTGTAAAATATTTTATACTGTTAGAACATTAAAATTAAACTCTAATTTGTATCTAAAAGTATAAGATAAAAATATATATTAAATTAATTTAATAAAAAAAATATCATTGTAGAATTATTTAATTAATAAATTTATTTAGTTGAAGTTTATATCCTTAAATTTCTTTTCTACTCAACTTTAATATTTACTAGTAAATTAAAAAATTTTGTATTAGACATGTATTTTGATAATTAGTTCTCTAATATAAATTGGATTAAAAGTTATTTAAAACAA
>NC_029774.3:25984634-26004133 GCF_000817695.3 Arachis duranensis | reverse complement strand
TATTTTTATGTTTTGATATATTTATAAAAAAAATTATTAAATTATTATTTTTATATGCTACATATTGTTTATATTATTTAAATTTTTTAGATCCGTCACTTTTTATATCTCCTTTTAAGATCACGATTTACTCTTTGATTGCTTGGTTATAAATATGTCGCTTATAATCACGATTTATGTTAATTCTTTTTCTATTATTTTAAACAAAAAAAATTATATATAAAAAAAGGACATGGAAATAATTAAGATGACCATAATTTTGTTTTATTTTTATTTTATTCATATGAAAAACCCATAACTAAGGCATCTAGCTAGGGATGTTAATGGAATGGGGTGGGGCGGGGCGGGGGCGGGGACCAGAATTAATCTCCATCCCCGTCCCGATCTCCGTTGTGGGGGGGATAATTGTCTCCATTCTCATTTTTTGCGTTTTTCGTATTTTTTACGGGCCCCATTCTCCATCCTCTTATGTTTAACATTCATATGAAAATTATAGTAAAAAATATCAAAAAAATAAAAAACAAACTAAAAAATATTATTTCAAATACACAAACATATCTTATTCAAGATTATAAGTCTACAAATACAACATAGTAAATTCTAGTCTATAAAATTAAATCTTAAAATACAATTTCCATTCTAAGAAAAAACTATAAGATATAGTCTTTAACATCAAGTGGAAACTGGAGAGAGTGGGGGCTGTGGGAGAGAACAACGTATGGTGCTGTTGGAGTTTTGGAGTTTGAACAAAGTGGAGATGGAAGAGTTGGGACTGGGAATAGAGAGTAGATGGCGCAGCAAATAACACAGTGAGTAGGAAGACTGAATAATAGGATTAGGGTTTTTTAATTGGTGAAATTACTAAAAAAATCTTTATGTTAAAAATAAAGTAAGGTTATTTAAGAAATTTCAAACATTCGGAGAATTATCGGGGATGGGGCGGGAATCCCCGCTTGGGTCCTCGCGCTTATTTCGAAAGAATTTTGCTCCCCATCCTCATCTCCACGAAAAAATTTTTCCATCATCAAACCCCATTTGGAGCGGTCCCCACGGAAATCTCCATCTCCGGACGATTTTTGACACCCCTACATCTAGCCATCTAGTGCCAGGTATGGCAAAACTAATAAATTATTTTAGGAAAATAATTTTTTGCTCTTGTTCGTTTCGGTTTTTCTTCAATATATTACTCATTTTTTTGGTCAGATTACCCTATCTAATAAAACACAAAATCATGGATTTTAGCTCAAGTCCAACCTAAGCCCAAGTCAAAGTCAGTGTCAAGCCCGAGAGTGGTTTTGTCCTTGAAGACCGACGACGAGGAAATTTTCATCCACATTACCAAATACCCACCACACCCCACGTGCTATTCGCCACCTATTTTTATTTATTTTCATCCTTCACTCATTCACCCACGCACACGGATTCCCTCTTTTCCCAGAAACCAGACAGATACACACAAAAGTGACAAAACAATAAATATAAAATTAACAAAATCTCTTTTAAGTTTTAACAAGTGATTATATATTTATATGCACATAGAAAGTCTTAATAAAAACTCTCAATTTTTTACTTTTTGATATTGAAATATTAAATAACACATTGAGATATTTGCGACACTATTTATCTAATTCGTTAATAATATATAAGAATACTTAAAAAATTTAAAACGTGCAAACATAAACCACCACCCTTTGCCCCTGTTTGTTTCCCAGGAAAATCACGACACCAAAGATTCCCCACCAACCGCCGCCGGGAAAAGAAAATTCCGGGAGAGCCTCTTCATCTTCAAGAATGGCTTCCCGGGAAAGCACTAACTGGCTTTTCGATTACGCTTTGATTGACGATATTCCCGTCCACGATGCCACTTTCGCTGCTCCTTCCTCCGGTTTCAATTGGCCTTCCAACGCCATCAATGGTTCTTCAAATGTCGGGTACTCTCAGATCACTTCAACAATTTCGTGTTTTTTGTTTTAATTTCTTTTTTATTTTAAAACTTCTTCCTTTTTTATGTTGAACTTGCCCTCTCTGATTTTGCCCCCTTTGTCAAGATTGGTAATTAGGGTTTGCTTCATTTTGCGTAACTGTGTATGCTAATGCTATAACGTTACGCCTTTTTGGTTTGGTTTTGTAATTTTGAGCCCTTTTTCGATTTAATTTCTTAGTTCAGAAACTATGATCTGTGAAATTTTTTTTATTGTTGCTGTGTGTGCTTGGAATTACTACTTAAGATGCGGTTTTATTGGTGCTTCAGCTTTTACATTGCTTGAACTATCGTAGTAAACCATTTTACCATGCACGAGATTCTGCATTTGATTTCTATACACTGTAAACTCGAACACAGTATTTTGGTGGAATTGATTATGAGAGACATGCGTATTGTATCGGCCAATTTTCCTTCTTTTGGGTACAAAAGTGTAGGGGATTGAGTGTGTAGGGTTAATCGTATATAATTAAGGTAGTTCTTTTGTAAAGCCTTAGAGGCTATGGGATAAGGATTGGTAGTTATATTGTCATTTTTTTTATTCATTTTTTTCAAGTAGTTTTTTGTTGTAATGTATGTTAATTAACCATTCATTTTTCAGAACAAATAAATTTGTGAAATCAAGGCAGAGATACCTTTTTTTTTGTGCGAGTGGGGTACTCACGTTATGCATTGTGAATTTTCATTTTTCACATTTTCATGTTTGATCCTTTATGTAATTCTTTTAACCCCAGTACGATGTTCTTGTTCTCCTGCTTCTACCTCCCTTAACCAAACACACCCTTAACGTTAAATTTGGATTAAGATATTTAGAACTGTGACTCAGACTGCTATTGGGATGGGTGTATCTCAAAAGTATTTCTGAAGATGCTTTGACGTTCGCAGTTGAACCTATCAAGAAAGATTTATGATTAGATATTTTATTGCTTTAACCGATTTCCATGGTAACATATTAGAAACAATCTAATCTACATGTGATGATGTTATTTAAAGCTTTTTTTCTCCTTCATGACATTATGACACTATATACATCCGCCCATTCCCTTTCCATAAAAGAACATTTTTGACTTAGTTTTTATTTGCAATACTATCTGCTCGTAGTGTTGAAATTGATGGCTCGTTGGGCGATTCTGATGGAATCAAAGAATCTGGTTCAAAGAAAAGGTACACAATTTATTTTTTAGTATTTTGTTTTCATTGAAAATAGAAATATACCAGTCAAAGATGGAAACAGAATCATCACGTGTAGCTACTAAACAATCTTATTCTGTAATGGTAACTTGTTCTTTTCCAAGTCTAGTTTGTTAAAGATTTAGATCGAAAGGCAGGATTAGTTGTTTCAATATTTTTCTTTCTGATAGTTTACTCCTTTTTCTTTTATCTTTTTAACAATAATCAAGCAGTTACGTACTGAAAAACTTGATAGATGTCTAGAAACATAGCTGAGTCAAAGTGACAAACAAATTCTATTCCAGTGCATGTATTTATCTTGCTCAACGTATAATGTATTCTATTCCAGTACACTTAAATAACATTATACCATCTAGACTCCATATAATTCAATTTCTTCTGCTACTTTCTTGACATCATTGTTCTTTGTCAGTATTGAATACATTTTTTGTGTCTTAATATTTAAAACCCAAAGTGTCCAAGTGCCTCCGCTCTCTAACCAGGCCCAATAGGGTTTTTAATAATGCAGCAAAGAAGAATAACCATGTCCTATTCCACTAGATGTCTCCGAATAACCACATAAAAAAGAAGTGGAATCCCAGAAGTCAAAGAATCCAATTCAGATAGTCTAACCTTGGAGGATTTTCTTGTTAATTTTCTATTGTAGGGGCAGATCTGAGTCGTGTGCTCCTTCTAGCTCCAAGGCATGTAGGGAGAAATTGCGGAGGGATAGGCTTAATGACAAGTAAACTACCTACTTTCTCTCTTTCTGTTTATATTATCTTGTCGGTATATGTCTAAGCTTGTTGCTATGGTTGACTCGTGATTAATGGTTAGGTTTGTTGAATTAGGCTCCATTTTGGAGCCTGGAAGGCCTCCTAAAACTGACAAGGCTGCTATTCTGATTGATGCCGTCAGAATGGTGACACAATTACGGGGCGAAGCCCAAAAGTTGAAAGATTCAAATATGGGTCTACAAGAAAAGATTAAAGAGCTAAAGGTGAAGACTAGGTTCATATTTTATATTAATCTGTAAACAAAATTCCTCCCAAGATCTTATGGCTTATGGAGTCTAAATGACTGGGTTTTCTGCCTTAAAATTAGCACCATGTCTTATCTATGACCAAAAGCCATGTACACTACAAACTAACTTGTCAGTGAATTCTATTTCTCTCTGCTGTGCAGTCTGAGAAGAATGAACTTCGTGACGAGAAACAGAGACTCAAGGCAGAGAAAGAAAAGTTGGAGCAGCAGCTGAAATCTATGAGTGCTCAACCTAGTTTCATGGCGCCTCCTACTGCGATCCCTGCTGCATTTGCTCCTCAAGGTCAAGTCCCCGGCAACAAGCTGGTTCCTATCATCAGCTATCCAGGAGTGGCAATGTGGCAATTCATGCCCCCTGCTGCAGTTGATACCTCGCAGGATCATGTACTCCGCCCACCAGTTGCCTAATTTGGCACTGTACAATGGCCTCAATTTTGGCCCAAGTTTGTATCCATTTACCCCCATACCTTCTTGGCTTTCTTAGTTATTTGCTAAGTGTTCTAACTGTACTGTGCTGGCTTCCGACTGTATTTTGTCTTATGATATACTGTTATGAAGTAATGTTCTTGTTTGCTTGTAAATGTTAAATAAGATTATCTAGCTATCTTTCTACAAATGAACATGACATATGAATGCAATACAAATATACAATACAATGCAGTCCCGGGAATGCCTAAAAAATTATAAGAAACGCCTAAAAAATTATAAGATACGATACGATCATAGTATGTAAAATTAACATAAAATATAATGATTTTAAATTAATACAAATTGATGTGAACATTAAAATTTCTTTATTCTTCTGATTTTAATGAGTTTTCTCTTGTAATTATGATAAAACTATAAATTGTAAAAGTTTTTATATTAGAGTAATATTTGTATTTCATCTATAACATTATTTAACATGTATCAGTCTACCAGATAATACAGTAACTACTTTGAAATACAGTCATGGTTGCTACGGATCTATGAGTCTAGTAGAAAATAACAGTTTTAGTTTGGGTTTGTAAAATTGAAAGAATTGTTAACCCCAGTGAAAATGTGGCTCTAATGCGGGGATCTATGAGTCTAGTAGAAAATAACAGTTTTAGTTTAGGTTTGTAAAATTGAAAGAATTGTTGACCCCAGTGAAAATGTAGCTCTAATGCAGCAATAATGTTTTCTGTTCAAATTATCGTGCTCTCTATTTTGTAATATTTATCGTACTCTTTATTTTGTAATATTTATTCCAAAATGTTCAACTTAGTATGCAAAATCATAATGCAACTCTAAACTTCCAAGTCACGGCAAAAGTCAAGATTGAAACAATTCAGAAAAAGAAGCAAAAATACTTGCACACGTTGTGCAGGAATGTGTTTAAATTTTCACTAGAAAATTCATATAAAGGGGCAATTTATGAAAAATATGACATGAAAGTGAATTTTTTTTCTTCAATTGTTTGATAAAATATTATATTTTATTATTTAATATTTTTTTCATATTTATTTTTTAGTTTCATTTAAAAAATATAAAGTAAAAGATTACACCTTACCAAATAATTGAGAGAATCCATTCATGTTTTTTTTAATGAAATATGAAGCACCACAATTTGAGTACTTGACTATGAAAATTTTTTTTGTGTCCATTGTCATAATCAAATTGTGTTTATTTGTAAAACAAGTTTAACAAAGAAAAAATTATTATGATTTGAATCTTTTAGTAAATTTTAGATTGATTTAGTTTATTTGTTATGATTTTAGTCTTATTTGGGTAATCTTATTTTAGTCTTATTTGGGTAATCTTGCTTATTAAGCATTTGAACCATTTAAAACTAAGTTTTATTCTCTCATTACTTTTTATTTAATTTACTACAATGATTGAAAAAAGATTTGTACCACTAAAAGTGTGTATCCTTTTAAGATAATTCAATGAATCAAGTGATGATGTATTCTTTCAAAATTGACTATTTGTCCCTTTTTTAGAGGTGTTCCTAAATGTCTGCTATGGAGTAGATAGCTCTACGAACGAATGGATCGAATCGAATTAGAAAATGAAAAGATTTGTACAAGTTATACCCTTCGTCACCACTTTGCGAAAAATGGTTAGATATTAATATGTTAGATATCTGTGACTCGATTGGTGGAATAGTATCTCTCTCCAAGAAAGTATGTTTTTTTACGGCCGCAAAAAGAGAGAATGGTTTTTTAACGTTCACATGACTCTCGCTGTATGAACCCAACAAATTCTAGAAAAACTAATGAGATGTACAAAATTTTATTAAGTGTTTAGCATTCTCTTTGTATTTTTTATTTTTTTTATAGAGAATAACTTTGTATATCGAAAAAGAATAGATTAATATTTATCATTTAGACTTATTAATATTTAAAGTTTGTGATAGCTTGAAAAGGCAATGTATGTACTATTTTGTGTTTATATATACCACAAATCAAAGTATTTGAAAAGGAACTATACATACATGTTCTTTAAAGTTAGATCCAACTTGGTTTCTGTTATTCAATAACCAAGAGCTTGATAAACTTTCTCAAATCTGATTTTATCTCAAATTTTTGTTCTAAAGCACAATTCAATTTCCTTTTCCTCAATCTTTGAGTCATTTCACTAATGCATGTTATGGTTCCATATGATTGTTAGGTACTCATCCTAAGTACTCTGATCGGTATATATGTTTAAATTTGTTGCTATGGTTGACTCGTGATTAATGGTTAAGTTTGTTGAATTAGGCTCCATTTTGGAGCCTAGGAAGGCCTACCAAAATTGACAAGGCTGTTTTTCTGATTTATGTCGTCATAATGGTGACCTAATTAAATAGTCATTCATAAGTACTGAAAAACTTGATAGATGTCTAGAAACAGCAGAGTCAAAATGACAAATAAAGGAATTCTATTCCAGTGCATGTATTTATCTTGCTCAACGTATAATGTATTTTATTCCAGTACAATTAAATAACATTACTCCATCTAGACTTCATATAGTTCAATTTCTTCTGCTACTTTCTTGATATCATTGTTCTTTGTCAGTATTGAATGTATTTTTTATGTCTCAACATTTAAAATCAAAGTGTCCAATTACCTGCAATTTCTTTAGGCACTTCTGACTTTTCTAAATCCCAGCAGTCACCTATTGTGCCCCCTCTCTCTAGGTCCAATAGGATTTTCAATAGAGCAACAAGAAGAATAACAAGTCCTATTCCACTAGATGTCTCCTAATAACCACATGAAAAAAGAAACGGAACTCCAAAAGTCATAGAATCCAATTCAGATAGCCTAACCTTGGAGGATTTTCTTGTTAATTTTCTATTGCAGGGGCAGATCTGAGTCATGTCCTTCTAGCCCCAAGGCATGTAGAGAGAAGTTGTGGAAGGATAGGCTTAATGACATGTAAACTACCTACCTTCTCTTTTTCTGTTTATATTATCTTGTCGGTATATGTATAAACTTGTTGCTATGGTTAACTTGTGATTAATGGTTAGGTTTGTTAAGTTAGGCTCCATCTGAAAAGGCTGCTGTTCTGATTGATGCCGTCAGAATGGTGACACAATTACGGGGTGATGCCCAGGAGTTGAAAGACTCAAATATGGTACAAGAAAAGATTAAAAAGCTGAAGGGTGAAGACTAGGTTCTTATTTTATATTAATCTATAAACAGAATTCTTTCAAAGAGCTTATGGAGTCTAGATGACTGAGTTTTCTACCTTAAAATTAGCACCATGTCTTCTCCAAAAGCTATGTACACCACAAACTAACTTGTCCATGAATTCTATTCCTCTTTAATGCGCAGGCTGAAAAGAATGAACTTTGTGACGAGAAACAGAGACTCAAGGCAGAGAAAGAAAAGTTGGAGCAGCAGCTGAAATCAATGAATGCACAACCTTTCACGCCGTCTTCTACTATGAACCGTGCTACATTTGCTCCTCAAGTCAAGTCCCCGACAACAAGCTAGTTCCTATCATCAGCTATCCAGGGGCGGCAATATGGCAATTCATGTCCCCTGTTGCAGCCGATACCTGGTAGGATCATGTACTCCGCCCATCAGTTGCCTAATTTGGCACTGTACAATTGCCTCAATTTTGGCCCAAGGTTGTATCCATTTAAACCCCGTACCTTCTTGTCTTTCTTAGTTATTTGCTAAGTGTTCTAACTAGATCTTGTGCTGGCTTATGACAATATTTGTCTTATGATATACTATTATGAAGTAATGCTATTGTTTGCTTGTAAATATTAATAAAATTATCTAGCTATCTTCCTATGAATGATCATAAGACATATGAATGCGATACAAATATACAATGCAATGTTGTTACGAGAATGCCTAATATTAACAATTATAAGACACGATACGATCATAATATGTAAAATTAACATAAAATATAATGATTTTAAATTAGTACAAATTGATGTAAACATTAAATTCATTTATTATTTTGATTTTAATGAGTTTACTCTTTTAATTATGATAAAACTATAAATTGCAAAAGCTTTTACATTACAGTAGTATATGTATTTCATTTACAATATTGTTGAACATGTATCAGATTCTACAGTAGCTACTTTGAAATACGGGTGCTATATTACCGCGTTGTTTTTGGGAATTTTTAATGGTTACCATTGGGATCTACGATAATCTAATGTCCGATAGAAAATGACAGTTTTAGTTTAGGTTTTTAAAATTGAAAGAATAGTTAATGCGAGTGAAAATGCTATTTAACATTAGTAGCTCCAACACTGCAATGATGTTTTCGGTTCAAATAACCGCATCCTCTCTTCATTTTGTAATATTTATTCCAAAATGTTCAACTTAGTATACAAAATCAATTTAACTCTAAACTTCTAACCCACGGTCAAATGTCAAAACCAAGATGTTGCAATTGTAGGTCTTAGAGCCAAAGACAATGTTTGAAAGAGTTCAAAAAAAAGCAAAAATATCTGGAAAATGCGGGGAGAGGGGGAGTGTTCGTATTTAAATGAAGACCCATAAAATTCTTACTGAAATAGAAACAGAGAAACTATTTGCAAGTAAATGAGAATAAGAAGTTTAAGAACAGTAGAGTTAGAGGTATCCATTCCACGGAAATTCACAAAATTTATGCAAATAGGCAATTTATAAAAAATATGTCATAAAGTGAATCCTCTTAATTTTTTAATTGTTTAGTAAAATATAATATTTTATTATTTAATATTTTTCACATTTTTTTAGTCTCATTTAAGAAATTTAAGATGAAAGATTATACTTTACTAAATAATTAAAAAAATCTATTTTCAACATGACATGATTTATGTTTTTTTTGAAATATGAAGTACCACAATTTGACTACTTCGACTACAAAATTACCTTTTTTTTTTCATTGTCATAATCTAATTGTGTTTATTTATAAAAAAAGTTTAACAGAGAAAATATTATTATGATTTAAATCTTTTAGTAAGATTTTAGATTGATTTAGTTTATTTGTTTTGATTCTAGTCCTATTTGGGTAATTTTGTTTTAGTCTGATCTGTATTTGAAACTTTAAATTATGTTGCCTTATGTTAAATTTTTCAAGAACGGTATTATGGTTTGTGTTAAATTTTTAAAAAGTTTTTTAAAGATAATAACCATATATATTTACAGAAATAAAGGGACAAAGGATATTCTTAAAAATTTTTAAAGATATCCATTTCATCCTTTAAGACACTAATAAAGATATATTTGGCTCCAAAAATGAGCATGTTTATTAAGTTTGAACCATTTAAAACAGGTTTTTTTCTTTCATTACTTTTTATTTAGTTTATTATGATAATTGAAAAAAGGTTTGTACCCACTAAAAGTATGTATCCTTTCAAGCTAATTCAAAGAAACAAGTGCTGATGACGAGAGAATAGTTTTTTAACGTTCATATGGCTCTCTTATATGTACGAGTCCTAAAAATTATAGAAAAACTAATAACATATGCAAAATTTTATTAAGTGTTTAGGATTTTCTTTGTATATTTTTCCACGTAGAATAACTTTGTATAGATTAATATTTGTCATTTAGACTTATTATTATATATAGCTAAATTTTTAAACACAAAATTATTTCTGCTTTAAGATTATATCTTGATAAATTGTTATAGAATTCAAAAGCTGTGAGTGTTTCACACACATTATCATAGTATGAGACTAAAATGAATAAAATAATAAAATAATATTTTAATCACCTTTAAATTAATATAATAAGACTG
This sequence comes from Arachis duranensis, assembly GCF_000817695.3. Classification (NCBI taxonomy): domain Eukaryota; kingdom Viridiplantae; phylum Streptophyta; class Magnoliopsida; order Fabales; family Fabaceae; genus Arachis; species Arachis duranensis. Next base: position 25,993,743 of record NC_029774.3, on the reverse strand, counting down.
AAATAATAAATATTATATATTCAAAATAATTAAAATATTATTTTACTATTTTATTAGCATTCTCACTTTAGAGATTTTTTTCATATTGTTTATTTGTAATATGATATAATAGTGATTAAATGTCAAATCTAATTAAGAGACTTGAGGAAAAAAATGTTTAAAATTCTTAAATTCATATAATCTAAATTATTATTAGTCTCAAAAAATTTAAGAAAATAAATATTTAAAAATGTTAGATATTTGAAGTTTGAGATAGAAGAAGGTAATGTATGTACTATTTTGTGTTTATATATAACACAAATCAAAGTATTTGAAAAGGAACTATACATACGTACTCTTTCTTTACAGTTAGATTCTAACTTAGTTTTTGTTGTTTAATAGCCAAGAGCTTGATAAATAAGTTTTTTTAAATCTGATTTTATTTCAAATTTTTTTTAAAACACAATTTAATCCCCTCCTCCTCAATCTTTGAGTCATTTCACTAATGCATGCCATGGTTCAATATGATTGCTAGGTGGTAATGATTAAACTAGAGAATGTTTCAATACCCCTCTTAATTTGAATTTGCTTGATAAAATACAATTACAACAGTAAATTTAGTTTAATTTGTGGACACATTAATTGACTGGAAGTTGAGTTTAACAATATTATATTTAAAATATGTTATGACATAATCGTTATGTTTGAAGTACCTAATAATGAACAATTAATAGCTAGATCCTCTTAATACAAACTCAAAATGTCATAAAATTTTCAAAAGATTCAAAATAACTTTTTCACACTTAAAATTCTAATGTTATCGGGTACTTATCATAGCATTTCTTTCTGCACTCTAAAAACTTAGTTTGAGTGTTCCAATAGCGTGACAAACATTTGTCGATACACTCCCTTCTAGATTCGGCTGCAATACAATAAGAGATAGAGCCCAAAAATGTTTAGGATTAATGTTATGGAATTCATCAACAATGGAATAAATAACTTCAATCAACAACATTATTACTATATTATAACTTTATTTTATGTAGGCACAAATCTTTTTAAATTAAATTTTTGTATTATATATTTAGTGTAAAATATACTAAATTAAATTATATTTTAATAACATATATAGTTTAAGATAAATATAAATTGAAGAGTATATTTAAAATTTAAAAAATTAAATAAAATATTTTAAAAAAATATTAATGTTCTTAAAATTTTCAGTTCTTATGTTCTTACTTTTTAAAAACATTGAATGAATTGAAATTTTGTATTCCAAAATTAAAAACTGTTACGGCCTGGCCCAAACATCACGCGGGCCGACTCGACCCATAGGTCACCCGACCCGAACGGTCGGGTGCGAGGCGCTCAACCACCGACCCGGACACGTGTTCTTGACAGCTCCTACTAAAGCTGTATGGGAAAGTTTTGAGGAAGGTGGGTCTACGTCACACATACCACTTTACCCCTATTTCTTGCCTGCGCCACGACTGACTAGAGCGTCGAAGTGTCTTTTCAGGTGGCACTCCCTTCACGCGAAGAACTCGGGACGTCGACTACTCCAAATTCAGCCCCACAACCTAGAACCAGGCCGTACCCCTTCTTATCAACCCGAAGATCCTTCCGAACCGTTCGATACCCGACTTACCGAACATAAACGTAGTTTTAGTTTTTTTTTTGTCACTAAACACAATATTCAACTCTAATTTCTTAATCTAAGTTTCAATCCTAGAAAACAAACAATGTCTAAGAGATGTAGTTATCAATTTATTTTGATATATTAAAAGAGGGACTAAAGTAGTTTATAATGAACTAGTAACTCCTAGGTTCTCAAGTTCTCCATAATTTTGACATACCTTGTAATAACATATATAACAACATCTATATAACTAACCTAGCATCTTATCATTTTTCACATTTAATTCTCCAGATATATATTAAATTCTCCCTTAAAACAAAATCATTAATTACCACAATTCAATAGCTAGCTTTATGCCTTCATGTATCAAAAAGTTATATATAAGTCTTCCTTTAGTCATTGAATAGTCTAACACGTAAAGAAGATATTGTAGAGAATGTTAATTCTAAGAGTAGTTAATAATGAACTAATGACACATAAGTTTCGCATGTCAATGCTAAACCTATCTTGTAAAAAGATTGAGAATAATATCTAGATTTTTTATAATAAAAAATTACTCTAAAAAACTATTAGAAATATTTAATTCTTAAAAAAAATTATAATACTAAAATTATTAAAAAGAACTAAATTTTTTTTATAATATTTAAAAAAGACCAAATCTTTTTATAAAATTAAAATAAATGTATTCTTAATTAATTATTTATTTTTTTTATGACCTTTATATTAATAATTTTTATTTCTCCTAAAAATTTAGTAATTTTTATTAATTTTTTTATTTTTGTAATCTTTTATCCTTTTCTCCTCTCGTTGGGTATAACAAGATAAACCTAATATACAAATCATGTTTAGATGTGGCAATGGTGCAACCATTGAACATAAATCTAAGGAAAAAAAAAAGTCACATAACACAAGATGCATGAAGTTTTCTAGTTTCACTCTAGTATACAATGAAAACCATAAAAGTTTTATAAGAATGATCCATTATTTGGTGCGGTGAACGATAACTATCTTAGAATTCTAAAAACACATCATTTGTAAGTAAATTTTACTTCTAGGAAGGAATTTTTTTTAATGATGTAAATCTTCACAATGGTTCTCGTTCTTGTGAGATGTTCATAACGGTTGGATTTGTATATTAAGTTTTTATTGTTAATAAAAAAATATGAAAGATCACAAAAATAAAAAATAAATAATTAATAAAAATTACTAAAACTTTAGAAAAAAATAAAAATTATTAATATAAAAATTATAAAAAATAAATAAAAATAATTAAAGATATATTTATTTTTTTATAAAAAAGTCTTTTAATTTACGGTAATTTTTTCCTTTATGATAACAGAGAAAATAACATCTATATACTTCACCTACTATCAATCTCGTTATTTTTCACGTTGAATTCTTCAATTATTTATATATTAATTTATTCCTTAAAAAATTTCATTATCACAATTCATTAGCTTTTATGTATCAAAAAGTTATAATTCTTCATTTTGTTGAATCTAATGTAAAGAAGATACTATAGCGAATGTTAATGAAAAATGTTAAAGGATTAATAATTTATTATTTTTGACCAACAGCTAGTCAATCATTTTTAAAAGTATGGCCTAAAAATATATTATTAGATTATTAGACTAAAAAAATAATTAATAACTAAAATTACTAATTAAAAATAAATTATGTTGACTCTATAATTTTTGTCCAACGTTAATTTTAGGGTTAAGTACTAAAATCGTCCCTAACGTCTTGGGTCAAAATCAAAATTGTTTCCGACCTTTTTCGTTATTAAAATTATCCTCAACGTTCAAAAACGCTTTAAAATCATGCTTTTTACCAATTTTATTTTTTTATTACCAAATTACCCCTCTCATTACAAAAATTATAAAATAAAATAAAATAAATATAAAATAAATAAAAAAGAAAGGAAAGAAAGGGATATAGAGAGAAATGGGGGGAGAGAAAGAAGGGGGTGGCTCTGCTCGATGGTGACGGTGGTGGATCTCAGTGACGGCGACGGCGTTTCTCGGCAGCAGAGGTGCGGCGGTGGCTGAGCACGGGTTTTTCCTCTTTCTCCTCTGCTCCCGAGCTCTCTCTCTCCTTAGATCTCACTTGCTCTCTTTCTCCTCTGGCTTTCTCTTCCTCCAGCGACCACCACGGCCACGACGCACTCAACGACAGCAGTAGTTCGGCGATGGCCCAACAACGACGACGACGAATTCCTTGCAGCAACAGACGCAATAGTGAACAACTCCTCCTCTCACTCACGCTTTCTCTTCTCCATTTTGGGTTCGATAACGGTGGCAGTTTTGCGGCAGATCTTGGGGGAAGGAATGGAAGCCGCACCGCCGCACCGCTATACCGCCGTCCCGCTGCACCGCTGCACCGTCGCACTGCCGCCTGTGATCTGCCACTCTTCTTCTTCTTCTGTGAACTAGATTTTTGTTGTAGAATTTCTGAATTTTTTGTGAAATTTGTTATGGAATCTCTATAATTTAATTTTTTGTGATTTGGTTTAAATTTGGAATATTGTTGTTGCTAAATTTGTTGATTATTGTTCAAAGTGCATGTTGCTTGAATTTCTTTAAAAGAAGATGAAGAAGCAGAGTAAGAATAAAAGAGGAAGAATTTTAGTTTTAAAGTTTGTTGATGGTTTTAAATTTTGATTATTCTAATTTTTTGAGTTGTGATTTTCTAAGTTATGATTTTTTGAGGTGGGGGTGATGGTGGGTTCTGGTGTTGATGATGATAGTGGGGTGGTGGTGGTTCTGTTTTGAGTTTTATTGTTCTTCTTCTGATGGTGATGATGACGACCATGATGATAATGGTAGTGGTGGTGGTGGATTCTTGTTCATCTTGGACTTCTGGTTGATTTTGGTTGATTTTGGAAAAAGTTCTGATGATGGTGATGATGACCATGATGATACTGTTGGTGGTGGTGGTGGGTTCGCGTTGGGCGTAGGCTTCTGTTCTGGCAGTGGGGATGGTGAGGTGAGGAAGGTGAAGAGGAGAATGATGATGATGAGGGTATTTTGGTCTAAGAATTCGAGAAAGGGTGATTTTAAAGCGTTTTTGAACGTTGAGAATGATTTTAATAACGAAAAAAGGTTGGAAACGAATTTGATTTTCGCCCCTTACCTTAGGTACGATTTTAGTACTTAACCGTTAATTTCATGTATATAAACATTTTAGAATTTGGATCCTCTAAATTTTAGATTTTCATTTTAGAAGATAAAGTGAGATATCTCATTATTGAATATTTACTCTCTCATATTTTTTCTTGATCCTACTTATAAAATAAATAGTGATAAATCATACTTTATCCTCTAAAATAAATTTCAAAATTTAGAAAATCCAAATCCAACTTTCCAAATAAAAAATGTTTTTGGTTGCAACGGAGATAATTTTATATCAAGGGCTTAAACTCCAATCTCTCAGGTTCTTTGATATCTAATTAATTCTTTATTATTAAAACTAACAAAAATTGTTTCCCAAAGTTTTAAACAGCAATAAAAATAATTTCAAAATGTGAAAATGACAAACAATCTCGAAATTAAAGGATTAAAAATATGATTAAAGTGACAAGACGTGAAGTAGGGTGAAGTTTGCAGATACTATTTGTCATCTTATTTGTTTTATTAAGAGAGATGAATTTCCTTCACATCTGGTTATTTTATCATATTTTAAATCTTTTGAGAATATTTGTGTAGTTTTTATCTTTTAGAGAAATTTTTGTTAAAGTTTAAATATTTGAGGAGTATTTTTGAGTTTATTATTATTATTAAAAAGATAATATTAAAATTAATATAATATTTTTATTATTTAATAATATTTTTTAAAAAATATTATTAAAAAATAGTACCAAAATATAAACAAAATTATCATTTTAATTTAATAACATTTTTATAGTTACTATCCCCATCATAAATATAGGTGTATAGTGTATTAAGATCCGGATTTAGATTCTCTAAAGTTTGAATTTTATTTTAAAGAGTAAAGCGTGATCTCTCATCATTTATTTTATAGGTGAGATAAAAAATAAATATAAAAAAAATTATTTAAAGATAAATAATAACACTTTACTCTTTAAAATACAAAATTAAAATTTAGAATATCTAAATTCCATCGGATCGGCCTTAGTTCTAATACTAATGGTAGGGCTAGTATAGCTTTTCAGAAACCACACATGACATCTAGTGGAAGAAAAAGGAAAAAAAGGTCAAAAATGAAATTTTGAAATATTGCTTTATACATACATGATTTGAATGACTTCTAAGTATCATGATTTGCTAAAATTTCTCTTTGAATATTGTAATTTTGTCATAGATGAATTCCTTAGATATTATCTCAATAATTTAATCTTCTAACAATCACAAAACAATGAAGAATTTATCACATCAAATATGCATAAGATATTTTAAGCTAAAAAAGATTCACAACATCCAAATAAATATTCACAATAAGTTATAATATTTTGGTTACCATATGTTTTCGGGAACCGACTAAGGCAGTCTTGTCTACAAATTTGAAATTCCTCTGGATCTGAATACAATACTCTGCAATGTTGAATACACTTCTTCCTATTCTCAGCTGTAGTATAATAAGATGGAGTATGAGACTTTTCAAAAATAGCATCATGGATTCAACAAGAAACTAAACATAAAATCTAACGTAATAAAACAGATAACAAACTTTAATTAGCCTAGTAATTAGCTAACTAGTTCGATTAAATAAATATTAAGAATTTAAATTCTATCTTATAGTAATTTATTGACTAATGACAAATTTTTAAATAAAAATTAAATCTGAAATGGAGGACTGGAAGGTTTCGTGGCTAACCAAAAATAAAGTAACAAAACTGATTCAAAACTCAAATAAATGTTTGAATAATTTGTTACAAATTTTATGAAGATAACTTCCAAGTATTATAGGTGTATTCCATGGATATTCTCGTGATTCATTAAGCTCTATATAGTCACAAAGAGTACTAGTATAGTAGTATATAATTGATCATATAAAATATTCATATAATAAGATGATATAAAAATCTAAACTCAAAATTACTTACAAAAATTAAAAAATATTGACAATAGCTTAGACACATACTATTGGTGTTTAGTCTAGCGTGCTTTTCGTGACATCTCTTCTTGCATGCGTCCAATGATCTCGAATATTCCGTGAAGCGTTTTTTGCACTCATCTAAACACATAGTTAGATCCTCTGAAGCTGTATAATAAGATGGTATTTGAAGATGTTTAGGAATAGAATCATGAGCAATGGTAAAACAAATAACCAATCCAATAGTCAACATTGTTAAGGAATGTGGCACGTTGTTCATAGCCATGAGCTTTTTATTTCCTATTTGGCAATCAAAATTTTTCCATAGAACAAGTTTTATATGCAATATGATTATAGGACAAGGATATTCCTCAGCACGTCCCCTCCTTGTAGTAAAACATTAACTTACTATTATATAAAAGGATTCTCATTGTAGTAAAGTGTTGTTTTAGAAATAATTTAGTATTTTATTAAAATCAGTTACCTCTTGAATTCTACAAATAATATATATATATAGAAAAAGTATTGCTAATAAATAATTTCTAACCAATTAACTTTAAACAATTATATTTAATCATTATTAATTTGTATTTAAAAAATAAAATTGAAATAATCACTAATTAATAATAATTAATTAATATGAAATACAATTTAAAAATATTTATTGATTTATTATTAATTAGATAGACCCATGTTGATTAATAATACTATTTGATTGTGTAAGAAGTTACATGATTTTACTGGTGGTGGTATGAATTACTAAGTACAAGTGAAATTAAAGAAATATTGGAATTTTAATATCTATGGATTGCCATGCTTAGTGGTGGTATGGTGAAGCTAAGGAAAAGAATTTCCTAGTTATTAAAAAAAAAAAACAATAAATTACACAAGATACAATAGTATAAGTAGTTATTATTTTAAGCAAATCGAAATGATCATTTCTTCATTATGAAAGGGGAATCGGAACACTTCAAATAATTAATTAATATGACAACTTTCTTTTCAAGATTGTAATCTTATTTAAATTAAACTGTTAGTTCTTTTTGAGTTTTGATGATTGACAAATGATAAATCTAATATTAAATTTTTATTAATTCACTATTAACAATTTGTTAATCAATTTTTGAAGTACTAAAAAATATTTCTTTAAGTAATTTATTACAAACTAAAATTGTATAAACCTCGAAAGGGTTTATTTATTGCTCAAGTACCTTAAAATGTAAGTCTAAGTTAAATACTCGTCTAAAAAGCAATGTAAGTTTGCGTTTTAGACTTCGGAAGTAAGGTATATGACACTTTAAGATATGATAAATGCACTCAAATTCAATAGATACATTTTGACTCTAAAATATGACTCTGCTTAACAAAAAAATATTGTTATATTTGCTAAAATGTCTGTACCAAGCAAAAGAAACTTGTTCTTCTTGCACATTTTAGGGAATTGACTCACAACAAAGGAAAAAAAAAAGGGTTTTCAATGTCTTTTTGAATTGTGTTAAAATTGTTGTATTTATGCTTTCAAAGCGTTCTTTATTTTCTTCATTCTTTCTTCATTGTAAATCTCATAGGAATAATGTTAAGTTGTTTGTAATCTAAGATCAAAACTCAATTTTCTCTTACACCAGATTTACAAACACAAATATGAGATACTTCTTGCAGTTGATATATCTTAGAACCAAGATCTCAGACTCTGTAAAGTGTTTCATACATACTCTATCTTATCTTTGTAATATGATCTATTAATGATCAAGTGTAGCTTGAGAAAACTTGACATGAATATCAAATTTAAGGTTCTTAGATTACTTTGACTTAAGTCGAATTTGACCTAAAAAAACTTGAGACAATAGTATTTAAAAGTTCTTAAATTAGTGAAACACTTATTTAAAGAGTAAAATTTCCAACTTCATTGATGATTAGACATAGACATTATTAGTCGAACTAATATATATTTTTTGTTTACATCTTCTAGACTCCATTTTTACCTATTTATAATTATTAATGTAATAAATTTAATTTATACTTCATTTTTACCTATTTATAATTATTAATGTAATAAATTTAATTTATTTTTAGTATTTTTAACTTGTTAGAAAAAATAATTAATTTAAAGATTCTTGTATATTTTAGAGAAAATGAAATTCTCTTTTTTTACGAGATACCAAAATAATAATTTTCTCTTTTTTTATTTCTAAAATATACGCTTTTTTTTTACAAAAATTGAATAATATACACTTTAGTCTATTTCACTAAATTACTTTTTAATAAATATATTTATATATAAATTTGTGATAATTATTTGGTATATTCAAGAAAAAATAATAATGTAAAATACACTTATTATTATTGCTTAATAGATTTTATTTATTTTTAATATTTTAACTTGTTACAAGAATATTTAATTTAAAATTTTATATATTTCATGATTAATTATAAAATATT
>NC_029774.3:25957669-25984299 GCF_000817695.3 Arachis duranensis | reverse complement strand
ATGAAAAATATATAAAAATTTTGAATTAAATATTTTTGTAACAAGTTAAAATATTTAAAAAAATTAAATTTATTATATTTAATAATAAATATATATTATATTATTATTACTAATACATAATTGTAATGATTTGAAGTGTATTACTAAAATGTATATTATTTAACTTTTTAGAGAAGAAAAATATACATTCTAAAAATAAAAAAGATAAAAGTGTCATTTAAATATCTCAAAAGAAAGAAAAGTGTCATTTTTTTTCTTTGTTTTTGTGTTTGATAATAAATATTGAAATGTTCTAAAAGCAAATATTTTAGGGTTATTATATTTTCTGCTGAAAAAATAATAATTAGTGATGATCTAATTATAAATTTTTGCCTAATATAAAAAATTAATAACAAATTTTTAAAATGTAAAGACCTATTTTTAAAGCAATTAATCTTGGAGGCAATGTCCTTAGCTTCCACAAAGTGAGATCTGATTTTATGTTCTGCATGAATCAAAAGAGTTAAACAATCTTTAGCATGGAAATTGAAGTTTTAATAATAAATTATACTGATGTTTTAACATGGCTGCTGAACTTGTTTAAATATTGTAAATTTGCATCATCTTGATATTGGCGGCACTGATCTGGAAGAGATGCCAAAAAAGATGAGCAAATTAAAAGATTTGCAATTTTTAAGTTCCTATATCGTGGGCAAACACAGAGAGAATGGGATTGGAGAATTGGGAGAACTAGCACATCTTCATAGGTCATTTCGCATCGAGAACTTAGAGAAAGTTATTAGCAGCGGTGAAGCATCAAATGCAAGTATGGATGAGAAGATTCACATCAAACATTTATATTTGAGGTGGTCATCGGATAAAGATAATGACGTTTTTGATTCCCAAACCGAAAAAGATGTACTTGACAAATTACATCTTCACAAAGACTTGAAAGAGGTATGCATTAGTAGTTACAGAGGTACAATGTTTACAGATTGGGTAGGACACTCTTCGTACTACATGTTGACTAAGCTGGAGCTGAGGGGATGCAGGAATTGTTGGGTGCTTCCTTCACTTGGACAGTTACCCTCTCTCATGAAATTGAAGCTTTATCTATTTGATATGCTGAAGATGATTGGTGGTGAATTCTATAAGGGTAATGAAACTCATCATCATCAGGAGACACCCTTTCGATCCCTTAAATCTCTGTCATTTTACAATATCAGTTGCTGGGAGGAATGGGAGTTATTTGAGTGTGATGATGATGCACCATTTCCTCAACTTGGTTATAGAACTGTCCTGTGTTAAGAGGAGATTTGCCTACTTTCCTTCCTGCATTGAAGAAACTTCACATTGAAGAATGCGAGCGGCTTCGTTGTTATCTGCCAAGAGCTCCCATCATACGCTCATTAAGAATATTTGGCAAACAGGAAGTAAGAATGCAGGAGCTACCACTTTCCATGCTGGAGACACTAGTAGTTAATGGAACCCAGCAGGTGGAGTATGTATTTGATTCCATGATCCACACCCAACCAACCTCTCTCATAGACTTAGGAATCTCAAACTGCTCATCAGCCTTGTCATTTCCAAGAGATTCTTTGCCCCCTTCATTGAAAGGGTTGTACATCTATGATTGCAAGAATGTAGAATTCCCAATGCAATACCAACAACATCACTCGCTAGTGGCACTTACGCATAGACAATAGCTATGATTCACTTACATCTTTCGCATTGCCAGTGTTCCCAAATCTCAAATGTTTGGCAATCGCAAGACTTGAAAATTTGACATATCTTGAGAATGTTTCACAGTCGCAGTCCCTTCTAGAATTGTCAATTGAAGGATGTCCTAAGTTGGAGAACATAAGGTTGCCTGCCTCTTTCGATCTCAGTGAATGTTTGTTCTTGGGTGAACGCATACAGAAGATGGACCCCCACATTTGGCCAACCATTTCCCATATTCCAGACATTTTTGTTGGTGGAAACGGATTTGCAAAGACCCAACATCTTAAAACAGATAATTATTTTGCTTTCTCTATCCCAAAAAAACTACTTCATCTTCTCCAACATCATATTCGTTCTCTTCTATATAAATCTTACTTTTATTTCCAATTTTAAATTAATAGCTTATTCATCAACCCACATCCCCAACATTCAAGTTGATGGCAGGAGATAGATTCTATGACAACTCAACATCTTAAAATAGGTAAAGGATCTCTTTTTTGTCATCTGTATTTCATTATTAACCTTAAGAACCATCATTCTCTAAGCCTTATTTCTCACTGCTGAGTATGTCGTTTGGTGACTATATTATGATAATTCGGAACAAGACATGAAGGTAAAAGTCCTTTCAACATGTTACTCCCAAAAGATGAAAATATAACAATGGACTAACCACTAACTATTAATTATGATTGACATTCTCTGTTTTGAATTTTTATTAGTCACAAAAATGACATTTTCAACTAGTAGTAGTGTCCTCGACTGTATGTACTCCTTATTCATGAATAACTACCACTTTCTTTTGTTTTGGCAGATACAATACAGAGAGTCCATTTTCAAATGAAGTGTTAATATATTTTTTTTTTCGTTTTTTTTTTCAATTAGATTACTTTACTTTATTGTATAGCTATGTATCATATTTCCTTTCCAATAAGTGAGCAAATTAAGTTGCATGATGGACCAAGATTATTTAATTTTAGTGCATGATATAATGATAAAGCTTTGGTTTGCATTATCAAGGTGTAAGAAGGTGTAAGGTCAAAGAATACCAAACAATGGATTATTACTAGATGTGTCAAGGTTGAAATACTTCCCTGCATGTATAGGTGCCACACTTGATACCTTCAGCTATAAAATTCTTGTTGATACTAGAGACACATAAGATATACTTCTTGTGTTTCCTAAGCTATGAAATTCTTGCTGATATTAGTGCTAGAATACTTTACCTCAATCTGAATGATGATGGTAATGACGCTCCTATTTGGGCCTTGAATTCGAAAAAGCAGTATGATGTAGTCTCGAGTTATCTGGTTGCTTATAGTTTCCCACATGTCCCAGTTGATCAACTTCCTGAAATTATGCAAAATCCAAACATTTGGAGAAGAATTGGAGTCTGAAAATACCATCAAAATAAAAAAATTTCTATGGAGAGCGGCGCACGAAAAGTTACCTGTATCAAGCCTCTTGCACCGACAGTGGAGGAGATGAAGCTATAGGCTCATTTGCGGGGCTTTTTTGGGAAATTATGGAAAGCTAGAAATTTGCAAGTGTTTGAAATCCAGAAAACCCTGCTAAAGTGGTGATGGATTTAGCGACCTTAGGAGAAGACCAATTGCTAACGTTGCTATGTGAACTTTCCCCTTTCCTTATCAACTTCTCCTCTTCCTTATTCCACAATTTAGATTGCGGCGTCAAAATCATAAGCTTTAAAAATGAGGAGAAGCCGTGTATAAATTTTTTGCAGTGAAATTAAATCTTTATTTTAAATTAAATTTAATAAACAGAATAATAATCATTTAAATATTTTTACACAATTGTTTTTAATATTAGAATAGATCAAACAATTATATTTGTATTAAATTAAAGATGATTTCTTTTAAATTCATAGCAATTTTATGGGTGATTTACCCTTACTTAAGTATCACTATCATAGCCATTGATAAAAAAAAATTTTCAAAGTTCATTAATTGATTTATTAAATATTTTCACACTATATTGTATTTTATATTATTTACATCATATCACATAACATATATATTATATAAAATATTTTATACTATTAATATATTAAAATTAAATTCTAATAAATATTTAAATTTATTTATATATTTTTGTCTATTATAAATTTTTAAATTTTATAATTTATTTTATCAAATACAATTATTATTATTATTTATACTTATTAAAAATTATTTTTAATTTGATTTACCAAATATAACTATTACAACTTTTAAAAATTATATTTTCAAAGTCATTTTAGTAAGTTACTTAGAAGATTTACTTAAATCCACCCTAAATCTCTTAACATTGTCGTTAAGGTAGAAAAAATTAAGAATTTGGGTTAATAATTAAATTCATTCCTAAAATTTTTTTTAATCAAATTAATTTATTAAAAATTAAAAATTAATTATATTTATTTTTGGGTCACACCATTAATAATTTTTGTTAATGATTGAGGTTGTAAAACGTTAATTGACGATATAAATGATATTTGATATGTCTAATTGAACACTGATTAATATGTTTATGAAAATATATTAATTTAATTCTTTTTTCCAAACATAAACTCTATTGCGAATATGATCGAACTATTAAATTAATAGATTTTTATAAATATATTTGGTTAACGTCTAATTAAATATGTTAGGTGTTATGTATGTTATCATTAATATTTCATATCATTAATAATTGACAAAAATTTGTTAATAGATTAACTAAAGAACAAATAAAATTCATTCATAATCTTTAAAAGACCCGTTTAGTAGATAAAATTTTTCATAGACGAATTTAAAAAAATCTCATTTTTAAAGAACTAATTTGATTATTAACTTTTAAAAATTTAGATAAAATTAAAAGAATAAATTAAACATATAAAATTTGAAATCATCTCAAAATTGAAATTATAAAATAATCTAATTTAAGAGAAAAATTATAAAATTAATGGACTAATTTAAGATTATAATATTTAAAAATTTAAAGAGTGGTTAGATTCTAACTTTTAGGCTCCTTACTACTGCATAACTATTAGACTTAATTTTTAAGCTTTACTCTTTATAGGTTGGACTAAAAAAATACATGAAAGTAAAAAAAAAAAAATCTATCTTTAAATCCATCTTAATTCACCCACATTATACAGTATTTATATATAACAATTATTCATACAGTATGATATGGTATATTTATGCTATAGATTCATTATGAGCTTTGACTTTTACACTTCATCAATTAATATACTTTTAAAAAATTTTCTTAATTAATGGTTGTGATGTTAACACCTAAGCAAAAATAAATCACCCACAAAATTACCATAAATTTAAAAGAAATCACCTGAATTAAATCAAAACAAATCAAATTTAGCAATTGTAAAATCTTAAAAAATCAATTTGTCATTGTTTAGTTTTATCCTAATTGAGTCAATGACTCTAATTGACTGGACTGCTAGACTTTTCATAAATAAATACAACCTTGCATCAAAATCCTAAACAATTAGTAGAAAGCCGCATCTAAAGAAAGCATAACATGATTAACATCACCAAATAAAAATCTTAAATACATCATTGAATAATGTACCGGTAGTGCGCCACACATTCATCTGTTCTTCTTTGTTCCCTCTCCCGGTTCCATTTGAAGCACAAACAAGAAACAGCTATTCTTTTATCAAACATAACCTTGTTTGAAAATCATCTCATTCCTTTTCTTACTCATTCCTTTTCATCAAACATAACCTTCCACACAAACCACGTCACCACAAGAACTCCTTCTCTTACTCATACCCCTATCTACCCAAGCCTCAAAGCATTCTTTAGAGGAACCCGGCCAAAGAAAAGGTAGTGTAGCGTTTACAGTTCACCCATTCAAAGCACACAATTTACATTCTTTGTTCTATCTTCTACCTCAGTTTCTAAGAATTTAACAAAGTTGCTTTTCAGGGTTAAGTTAGACAGAATATGACGACCATATATACAACAATGACAAGAATCGATGATGAACGACAACAACTTCAACAACCACCTAGAGTTTTTCCTATGCCACCGCCCATCATGGTTGGTTTTCCGCCCTTTTATGGTGCTGCTCAGCCAGGTGTGTGAAACGACTGACTCTTCTAGAGCCTAGTCCCAAGTATGGGCTGCCAACGTTGATTCCGAATTCCAATTGATAAGCAGCCTGATTGACAAATATATTTGTCTCCATTGACGCGATGTAATCATCCAGCCCCGCAACCAGAACTACTTGAGTCTTGTCCCAGAAAACTTACCAAGTCATGAAGGCCAATGTAGACGCGCTCAAAATCATTCAGCTTGGACTGATTCGGCATAGGATCCGACAATTCTATGTTTGGACTATTAAATGGTCCAAAAAAAATATATTTTTTTAAGTTTTTTAAATCTTTTATACTATGATGTTTATTAATCATTAAAAAAAACAACAAAATAAATCTTTCATTAATAGTAACCTTCATAAATATTTTTGGTAATGTGAATTAATGAAGTTTTTTTCTTATATCTGTAAATGCTAGGAAATCTTGTTTCTTGTCGATTGAATATCACACGTTTCTTCGAAATTTAATCAAGTAGAGGTATAAAACAATTAATTAAATTTCATACAGCAATATGGATTTTCTCAAATTTCAATTGATTGAAATTGTTACACACAATCGATTGAATTTTACATAGCAATAAGGGTATTTTTTTATTCAATCGATTGTTATGATAATACATCTATTGAAATTTGTACCTAGGGCTGTCAAATGGGCCAGCCCAGCCCATTTAAGCCCAGACCGATTAGCCCACGGGTTAAACGGGCTAGCCCATTTAAGCCCACTTTGTTCACGGGCCTAAATTTTATAGCCCGGACCATTTATGGCCAACCCAACGGGTTAAATGGGCTGGCCCGTTTATCTGTTGAAATTTTTTTTTTTGAAATTTTTTTGAAAAAAAAGCTAAAAAAGTCCAATTTTGAGGAGAAAAACTAGTGTATATATTTGGACAAAAAAATCCTGTTTGGCACAAATAAAAGCAAAGTTCTAGTAAACAACTAAATACATTTGATTTGAGTAACTATTATGTTCTAAATTTGTTGTTTTAACTCAAAACAGAACCACATTCACATCCAATTAGTGATTCCATATTTCTAATTCTAATATTTCTAATTAAAGGGGTATTTGTAATTCCCCTCATATAATTAATAGAGTATTATAAATCAACATAGCAACATCATAATTCTACCAAAAAGCCACACAAAAGTGAAAAGAAAGTATTTAACGGATTACATGACATGCAAATATTTTATAAAAACAGCAAGCAATGTAATTCCCAAAATTTTTTATCCAATTCACCAAATTAGTCAACACCTGCAATAGAAAGAAAAATAAATTATCAAATAAAAATTAGTGACTTAGTGGCAGAAAATGAATTTTCATATAATTGAATTAAAAAATGCATGGTTTGAAACAATTGCACAATACTAATAAAATACCAGGCATCATATTAATTGAATCCACTTTATCTTTATAATGTTCTTTGTCACTTTCATTTTGACACTCAAATTCAGCATCTACAATTTAAAGTTAGTTAGTAGAAAACTAAATAAATACAATATGCAAGTTATTCATTATTTATTGCCAATAGAAGTTAACAAAATAAATATTAAAAAGTGAATTACCATCATCTTCAAATCCATGTATCCAATTACGAGCACAAATAAGAGCTTGCACATTCTTATCCAAAATAGAATTTCTATACTTATTTAGGACATGTGCACCAATGGAAAAGGCCGATTCTGAAGCTACTGTAGTTATTGGAATACTAAGCACATCACAAGCCATGGAAGCTAAATCAGAAAAGCGATGGACTTGAGACCTCCAATATTGCAAGACATCTATTTTAGAGTTCATATCAAGAGTTGACTCTTCCAAATAGATATCTAAAGAAGACTTTCTTTGTGAAGCATTAGTTTGAAAATTTATATTTCTCAACTCCTACAATATTCAAAAAATAATAATAAAACAATTAAGAAAGTAACATATTGACAGAAACATATAAAAGAAAATTATATTAACATAATGCACAACAGAGATAAAACTTACATCAGGCACATCAAATGAAAGTGAATCATCTTCTCTAGAAGTAGGAATTCTTATTTGACCACCAGAAGCATTAGAAGAGGCATTATGTGACAAAGTTTCTGAATATGCTTCAAACAACAAATACAGCTTTTTCTTGATGGTGGTCAATTTCTCATTAGCAGTACATGGATCCACTTTATTCAAACAATATTCCAAAACATGAAATTTCATTCGAGGATCAAAAATAGCCCCTAGAGAGAGAATTATGGAATAATCGCTCCAATACTTATCAAATTTAGCTTTCATTGGTTGCACCATTTTTCTTATGACCTCATCCTCACTAATGGAAAATTCTTTCAGCAAACATTCAATCCTCCAAATTTGCATAAAATATAAATTTGAAGTAGGATAAGATTGACCAGATAATGAGAAAGGCAAATCATGTTCTATGATTGCTAGTGCAATTTTTTCACGAAAAACCATAGGATCAACTTGTCTAGCTCTTAACCTCCCAGCTTCATCAAGCATCATTTTTCCCAAATCATGAAATTTGGGAAGTTCACGACACACAGGGATATGTCGTCTCAATGTAGAGGTACCATGAGTACTATCCCCACCTTTGTATTCTTTTCCACACCCTTTATATTTGCACCTTGTTTTTCCATCTTCCCCAACTATTTTTGTAAAGCTATCCCAGACATTAGATGTAGTTAACCATTTTCTCTTTTTAGCATTTGACCCATCAATAGCAGCAGGTGGAATACTTACAAGAGGTGTCGCTTGAGTTACTTCCGGCGAGACTTCGTCATCAACAACATCATCAAAGTCATCATCAGAGTCTGAGTCTGAGTCCAAAAAAATTTGTTCTACCTTAGCATTTGGATCAACAATATCTCTTGCATAGTCGTCCATAACTCCAAATTAAATCACTAACAAAAAATAAAAACACAGAATCAGATTAATCCTTATTATAACCCAAAATAACCTAGAACAAAATAGAATACATAAATAATTAATGTTAGTGTCATACTATTCATCTAAATGTTGAGAACCTAAGATTTGTGAGAAAAGAAAGTAACGAAGAGTAATGAAAACTAACGAAGAGTAGAAGCTTACTGAAGAATGGATGAGGTAATGAAAACTGAAGGGCTAACGGTGATGAGAGCCTCGCAACGACAGCTAGTGAGAATCATCGCCTTTTAAATATCTTTTCAAAGGAAACTTCTACAAGGATAGTGTATGTGGGGAATCCAGTTTCTTTGTTTGGTGCTCTTAAAACACAGAATAAAACCCCACATACAGTTTTCAGAGGTGATCTTGAGCTAAGCTCAAAAATGAAGATCAAGGTGAGATCTGTGGTATGATGTATAACATAAGTTCAATTTCTAGGCCTATGATGAATATGTTTTTGATGTGTCATTGTTCATTGTATTCATTTTTTTTACTCAACCCACCATCGATGATAAACCATTTGTTAAAGTAAAAGTTTCTCATTTCCATTGTTATATTAATTTAATTTTTTAATAGGCAATGTGCCTATTTACTCTATGTAAATAAATGATTATGAGTATTTCTAGATCATCCTAAAGTAAAAAATTGATAAAAAATTGATAATTTCAATATCTTGGAATATTAAAATGTAGTCAATTCTTACTTTACTTAATAATTAGGAAAATGATCAATGGAATGATAATTATTTCTCAATGATGATTGAATGCTCTAAGTTTGAGTTATCCATGGGCAATATAAACCTTTATCCCTGATTAAGTTGGATACTTTGAGCCATGGTGAACTGAGGATACTACTGTTTTTGTTTGCTTCTGTGCTGTGATTTGTGCTGCAAATACATGTTTTATCAGATTAATGATCCACTTATTGTATAAGTGTTTTATTGATTTTATATCTTGTCTAAATGTACTATCGAGACAAATTTTATACCTATAATTATGAAAATATATAAGATTTATCAGTCTATTAGTTTAAAAAACTCATATTTTTATAATGAAGTAATGTCATTTTCATTTATTATTTCAACAACCATGTCATATAAATATTATGTCTTGTTAATTATATTTTATTTTATATAATTAATTTGTTTATAAAAAATATTTTGTTTGCATTCTATTTATATATTTGTATATATTAATATTATTTTCATCTTTTAGATATTTGTGACATAAATTGATATCTTTTAATCCTTATGTAGAATTTTTTTAATTTTCTACTATTTTTTAGAATAATGTGCTTTGCATTGATTAATCCTTGGAATAGAATTCTCTATAGAATTGGAATTCTATTTCTTGTTTTGGTATAAAAAATAGCACTAATTTTAATTCTCATCTTAATGCTATATACAAATCAGTCTGATTTCTAATTCAATTTGATATGTTCCTTCTTCGTATTCCATTCTCTGTAACTGCTCAAACACCACACTTTAACAAAGTAAAAAAATATTTCTTAAAAAATGGGAGAAAAATAGAAACAGGCTAAAGATGGCAGAGTACAAAGTGTAAACAATTGAAGAAAAAAAAAACGAGCAACCACGAAGAGAATTCAAGTAGAGCGAACGATGAGCCCAACAAGAAAAAAGAGCAAACAAGCACTATTTGAGCGTCCTTTTGCAGTTGCTAAAATGAATTTTTTTTACTTTTGTATAGAAAATTTATAATTTTTATAATTATTTAATCAGAACAGTGGATAAAGTATTAAATTAGTCCCTATCATTGGGCATAATTCTGTTTTAGTCCTTAAGATTTAAAGTGTCCTATGCTTCAATGAATCAATGTAGTCCCACCGTGAATAATTAACGAAATGTCCTATATGACAGCAATATAAAAATAAGATCGATAATTTAGAGGATAAGTACAAGTTCCAGAGGTACAAAATCAACTATGAATACATCAATACATTTATTTATCATTTTTTTTAGTTCTATAGAAAATATTTTATTTCAATTGTAAAAAAAATAATAAATAAATTGTACTTATTCTCTAGATTAACTTTGACCTCACGGTGGACTACATTGAAATTAAAGGAAACTTTTTTGAATTCAAATAAGACTCTTTAAATTTTAAAGACTAAAACACACCTAAATATAGGGGACTAATTTAGTATTTTACCCTTAAACAATTTTAATATATTAAAAATTATACTCCAAATAATGTCTATATACTTTTCATACATAACAAGACTACCATAACTAATAAAACAAGGAATTGTAAATTAAAAAATTTTATTCACTAACTTCAATTTTGGAATAAAAACCATGCATTATTTACTAAAGGTTTAATTACTCTGTTGATTCCTATAGTTTCGCAAAATTTTCAATTAGGTCTCTATACTTTTTTTCTTTTAATTGGGTCCCTATACGTTATTTTTTTTTTCAAGTTAGTCCCTATTAACGTTAAACGTCAAAAAAACGTTAGTGAATTGTGAAATTACTTTTATACCCTTAGGGACCTAATTAAAAAGAAAAAAATATAGGGACTTAATTGAAATTCGGTAAAACTATAAAATATTCAATAAAAGATATTCTTATAATTCATATTCAATGATTCTAAGATATGAAAAATATTCTTATAATCCATTTTATTTTGTCACTATCATTCTTTTGCTTATTTATATACAAATTGTACCAAAAATACTTTCTCTTTTGTTTTTGACTTTCAAAATACCTTATCTTAAGAACCTAAAAAAGAATGGATAAAATGAAATACAAATAATAGTAATAAGCATATATAAAATTCAGTTTTCATCCTTCAAGTATTCATTATGATAATGTAACATTTTATGTTTCTGTGGATTCATAGAATATAATTTGTGTCTTTATCATATCATGGTACACAATAAAAACCACAAGGCTATTTAATTTATGTTATTGAAATTTAAAATTGGAAAATCAGTTCTTGTGTTGCAGGCCTCCCACTCCCTAAACTAGCATAGAGATCAATAATAACATTGATAACGGATGGTTTTGAGTCGAAAAAAATTCTGAGAGAACTGATTTCAGTTCATCAGTAAATATATGCAACCATATATGATCATATCGAAGTTTTGAATATCAATGTCATATACACAATCTTGGAGAGTAGTTAGGGAAGATGGCTGCATATAACAAGAAAAATAAAAATTAAATTTACATTATATGAATATATATCACTGTAAATGCAAGCTTAAAAATGTAGGGTGTTGTACCTTCATATATGCATCTAAATCACAGTCTGGCATTATTCCTACTTCTTATTCTCTTCTATTTACTTCTTTCCAAAGCTCTTTCATACAAGGAAAACAAAACATCACTCAAGCCAGTTCAACTAAACATGTTTTTTTTTTCTTTTGAAAAGTGAGTTACCTACCATCTTTGCTTTCACCCTGACTAGAGGAATGAATTCTTCTAGTGTGTATCTATTGTAAGAAATTTCCACTTTTACCTAGTGTGTGTCCTTTGTGGTACTATATATTAGCAGACAAAAAAATGCTATGAAAAATTAATATAGCAATGCTTGAAAGATTCAATATGGCATGGCATGCAGATGCTACTTTCAAACACCAATTATTATGTAGAGAAAATTAGTCAAAAATAAATTACAAGAAAAAAGGCTAGAGATTCAAAACCTTGAGAGAATGGTCAAATCTTCCTGTCAGAGACAATAATAGCGTTGTTTTGCCACTTCCTGGAGGGCCAAGCAATAAGGTCATCCCGAAAGAGAATCAACCATTGAATAAAAGATACAAATAAGTGGTATCGGTTATATGAATTGAACATTATTGCGCCTTGTCATGGAATAAAAGACATACAGATACAAATAACTTGTGAAAGACAACACCACTCTGAACTCGTTCTGATTTTAAACTCAATCAATGTCTCTAAACAAAAGTGTATAAAAATCATCACCAAAAAAATGTCTACTCTTTTTTCAATCTGATTGATTCTTCTTCACTGTAACCACACTAACAGAAGTGTTTATTGTCATTATAGAAACTAAAAATTAAAAACACGAAAGAGTAAATGTAGCATAAACCAATCATAAAGCCACAAATACAGATAGTAAATGAAATCATTAGAACACCCAAAAGGAAAAATCAAGATGCCGCAAATGGTAAAAAGTTTATGTTATGTGTAATAATTGTACAACACTGTAAGTTTTCACTGATCATCATAACGATAAAAAAAACATATAAATAGAAGGGTACTTCTTAAAGCACATTAACAATGGAACACAATTTAGGAAAATCATTGAAGGAACTGATATGAATTGCAAACAAATTCAGATCATTCAAAAAAAATAAATTTTTACGCAAACCCATTTGCATTTAAGAAAAAACAAACAGAACCCAGACAAGTACATGTTTAATAATTTACCTTTACCACTACTTAGTACTCAGTCCTCACTAGTAACTAGTAAAAAAAATCTCCCATTACTTGAGATTTTGGGTTGCCCCATAGGAATTATTCATGGAAGATCCAAGTTCAAGATAATGGCAATAAACAAGTATTTGAGACATGCATAAATCCACAGAATCAGTCATTATATTTTCAATTTTATACACTTTTCATACTGGTTGTTACTTAATAATAATGTATAGACTAAAATAAGAATCATTTCATTATATGATGATGAAAATATAACTAAAAATAAGGGATCAATCCACATAAGCATGAGTTCAGCAGTATATACCTCAACTTCAATGGCATTAAATCAGAATCCAGAATCCCCTTTAACTGCAACAACAAGTCAATCTGGACAAGCCACTGCAGCCGAAATGCAATAACCAAGGCCAACCCCCAAGTCTCTGCATCCAACCTAGTCCTGGGCTCTGTCTGAAATGGAAGCCATGGGAGTAGGCGCGAGGCAGCGAAACCAGGCGCGAGAGATGAAGCGGCAGCGCGGTGAGGGAGGGACGGAGGCACGGTGCGGCGAGGCGAGGGAAGCATGGAAGCACGGAGGCACGGAGGCACGGAGGCGAGACGTGGCGAGCGAGAGAAGGACAGAGGCGCGGCGAAATACAAGGGATGAGTAGAATACAAGGGACGAGGCACGACAGGGACGCCGAGAGGAGGAGGCGCGGCGAGAAGGCACCGTGCGGCAGATCCTGAGAGTGCTCGATGAACGGATGAAGACGTTAGGGCTAAAGATACGTGAGCGTGGAAGTGAGAAGGGTTTTTTTGGAATTTTAAAAATATAAGAGTGTCCTGTTATTCTAAAAAAGAAAATATTTTTTTTTTAAGAGAATATTCTGTTATTTTAAACGTTTTTGTCATGGTAGGGATTTAATTGAAAAAAAATTAATTTATAAGAATTCAATTAAAAAGAAAAAAAGTATAGAGACCTAATTAAAAATTTTACAAAATTATAGGGACCAACAGAGTAATTAAACATTTTCTAAACGACATAAGATAAAAAAGACTCTTTCACGAACTTATTAATTATTATAATATAGAAATTGATTGGAAATGAAGATCTCCTAATGATGAATAAAAATTAGATATTGAGAAAATTGATAATCAAGAAAATTGATAAATGATTACAATGGTAGAATTGGATAATTGAAAAATAAATTGACCATAGATTATTTACCAATTATTAATATTAGTATTAAAAAAGATAATATTATGATACCTAAATCAAAATAAAAAATTTAAAAAATTAAAGATAAAATTTTAAAGATAAGATGAATGAATAATAAGATAATAATTTATGAAAAAATGGTGAAAAAGTTATAACGGCTTAATATACATTGCAGTTCTCAATTCAATCAAATGTGTTACGACACTAATCAATTGAATACGAAAATACCGTTAATCACGTACAAAATTTAATCAATTGTGTTATAAAACCAATCGATTCAATTTTGAGAAAACTCATTCTACAGCACATTTCAATCTATCGTGTTACCATGCCAATCAATTGAATAACAAAATATTCTTATTGCTTTATGAAATTCAATTGATTGGGTAACACTACCAATCAATTAAATAAGAAAAAATTTATATTCTATATTGCAATTCAATCGGTTGTGTAACAATTTTAATTAATTGAATTTTGCGAAAAACCCATATTGTATTACGTCTCCAATTGATTGAATTTTGAAGAAACTTGCGATATTCAATCAATTGTATTGTACGTTCAATCAACTGAATTGTCAAGAAATATAATTTTACAGATGTAACAGATTAAAGACAAAAAAATTCGTTGATTTATGTTATTAAAATATTTATGAAGGTAACTATTAATGAAAGATCTATTTTGTTATTTTTGTTTCTAATAGTAAAAAAAACTTAAAAAAACATATTATTGGACCATTTCTAGACCATCGAATCGTATGCTGGCTCACTCTGTCAGACGAGCACGGCAACCTCCTTGACCTAGGAACCAACGACAGAATTCACTACATCTGGCAGTTCAATTTCTGAGATTTCAACCTCATGCAAGACTCTGTGGCACTCTTACGCAGCCAGGCATCGACTTTGCATGCAATGCAGTGGCCGGAGTGTCTTCGGTGCATTTTGCGAAGTTGGCAGCAGCATCAAAGCACCGACATGATCACATTCCATGGTGTTTATGGTATTGGATATTTGGTGAAAATTTTGAAGCGGAGATTTAGGAGTGAAAACAGGCCAGGTCAGATCAGGTTTTGTTTTAACAGATCTGGCCTGTCATGTATTTAATTAGTTTGAGTCTAATTTGCAGTCTGCTATAGGTTCGTTATAAATATTAGGTCTGACTTGTTATTCAGTTTAGTTTGGTTTGAGATCTTTTAAAAGGCATGATAATTTTATTTTATAAAAAATAAAATATTATTTAAAAAATATTTTTTAATAAAAATATTTATATATAATATGTCATATTTAATATTTATAAAAAATTTTAATTTTTTAAAATATTTTAAATATACAAAAATATTTATAATAAAATATAATAAATTTAAAATATTTCATAAATTTGATAATAATAAAAAATTATTTATATATTTAATTATGTTTTAATAGGTTCAGACAAGTGTAACAGGCCAATAAAACTAATTAATAAGTCTGACCTGGCCTATTAACATATTAAGACTTTTAAAAGAATTTAAGTCTATTCCTATTTTATAACAGGACCAAACACAGGTCAGGCTACAAATTCTTGGCGCTACAAATCCTTGGCAGGCCGCTGCCCTTTTTCCACCCTTACATGGAGTGTTCTTCCGACAAGCTTTGTGGAGTTCTTGGTGCTTGTAAAAGAGCTGTTTGGGAGAAATGCTTATGATGTGAAGCATGTGATGAGGTTCTGCAGTGGTCTTTATGGCGGTTTGGAGAAGGTGGCCGACACACTTGAGGTGGACCGAGTTGCTGGGAAGTGCCACCAGGCCGGTTCTGACAGTTTGTTCACCTACCACACCTTTCACAAGATTAGAGAAACTTATTTTTTGGCTAATGATAATAGATTTAAGGAATATGCTAATGTATTTTTTGGGTTAGAAATTGCGAAAATTTAACACTCTTAAGTGGAAAGAAATTATCATACATTAGATTATTCATGTAATAACATTTTTGTCTGTGAATTACAGTATGACAGTTATTTTATAACAATTGAATTGGTTGTTTCATTGTTCTGTCTTTGACTCTCTTCCACAATGACCAAGTTTGTATTTGAGTTTAGACATCGCTTTTAATAGACTTACTAATAGACAGATGTTGAAATTCATAATTTTATTCAGGAACTGATTAATTTAGGGGCTGTAACGCTTATGGTTCCCGGTAGTATATCACTTGGTTGCAATCCAGCCTATTTAACATTACTTGCGAGTCCCAACAAAGAGGAGTATGATAAAGCCCTGTCTCAAATGGCTAAACAAGTTCTACGGACAGCACAATGAATTGCTTCAAATTGAACTACATCGCCTCCGAGTTCTGTAACCCGATGTGAATATAATCTATGCAGATTATTTCAATGCTGCATTACGATTTTACCGTTCTCCACAGTAATTTGGTAATACCATACTCTTAACTTTCTGTCGTATTAATAAACAGAACAAACGGGATTTCGCCAAGGACCATACAATTTCAATGAAACGGAGGTATGCGGCGAGGCAGGGGCGATAGCCTGTGATGAATGATGATCCTTCAGAATATATTTACTGGGATGGTTATCATTTTCCTTTGAAATTTTTGCAAACATGTTAAGATATTATTGGCTACATCATCTTAGAGTCAATAAGGAGGCGCAGTATTACAGCATATTCTTTACGGTGACTCTCATTCACACAACTCAAGATTGACATGTACTTACCATAAACTAGAGTCCTCTGTATTACTGTAGGGCACATATTCACACCATATAAATGAATACAATGAACATGCTATTCATTATCTAAAGCAATTTTAACTTAATAAATATTAATTAAACATTTTCTGAATACAGTATTACACATATGAACAAATTAAAACACCCAAAAAAAATTTCATGAGTTAAAGGCAAGCTACCAAAGTTGTTATTTAGCAGTATAGGTTCAACCGAACAAAATTTTTCTTACAATAATGAAGATTCCTAATTTCTAACTATTTTATACAACACTCAGCAATATGATCTTCTTTGCTATATATACAAAATGAATTGTGACCTATGCAAAATATATGAATAAAGAAAAAGGACAATCTTAAATTCCAATTACATACAAATATGAATGGGTCTTAAGTTTTATTTCGTAATTGCTTCAATAAACCCTCCATTGATTCAATCTTTTAACTGAGCTTTTTAGCAAAGGTAAGTTGCTGCCCAGAGGACCCTGAAATACCCTTAACATTCTTTGGGCTACCTTTTGTAATTACTTGTAAACTTTGGAAAGTTGTGTCCCAAAACCTCTCTTATCCACATACATTTTCCGGGCTAGATATCCACCACCTTTCAACCATCTCTTGTGCCCCTTCAATTCTATGGTTATATCCACATTATCTGGCTTCTTCAATTTTGGAAAATTGGTTTCTTTCCCTTTGCTCAAACTTCCAACTGGCATAAAATTGACTAATAAGCAAACAATTTATAAAAACAAACATAGAACACGAACAAAGAAGAAATCACAACATATAGCAAATATATTGGCTATGAAAAATCAGGTAACACTGTTTCATACCATCTTCTGAATTATCAACATCGGGGGGTGTTGTCTTGAAAATTGTTGCCAATAGTCCTGCTTGTAACTTTTCGAAGCCTTTACAAAGACCCTTCCCAGTGAAAGAGCCTAGCAGCGGAAACGACAACAATATCCAACACAAGAACAATATGGAAGCACTCACAACACAATATGGCAGCAACTATAACAAGCAAATATAGCAAATAAAGCAATAACAAGAACACACCAAGATTTTAACGTGGAAAACCCCCCTCAATGTGAGAGGTAAAAACCACGGGTCGTCCAGACCAATGAAATAGCTCCACTATAATCAAATGAGGTACAAGAGAGTCTCAAACAAAGCACAAAAACGTGCATATAACCAGCCAAAACATCAATGCACCAAAGCTCACAAATAATAGGCAAGAAGATGAAATATACCCAAAAACAGAGCTAATGTCGAAGCCAATTTCTCTCTCTGCAGACCTCCAATTAAAATCTTCACCGTTCAGAATGAAGAACAAGATGTGAAGAATCTACAGTTCAAGTTTCACATCGATCCAACGGTGAAAGAATGAGAAACTGTCGTTCCAAAATTTCTGCTCTGTGTAAAAACGGGAAACCTAATTCCTCTCTTGCGAAACCAATTTCTCCTACTGCAAACCTCCAATCAACATCTCCACCGATCAGAATGAAGAACAAGATGATAGGAATATGCAGTTTAAATTTCAAGCCGATCCAACGGTGAACAACTGAAAAACTGCCATTTAAAATTTGCTGCTTTGGACAAAAACGGAAATTCTGTTTTTCCCTTTATTTCTCACTTGGTGGCTATTCTCTCTTTCTCTCAAAAGACCTCAAAAACTGAATTAGAGTTGTGACACTAGGGTGCAAGAATACACCCCCAGAATGTTGGGCTTGGGCCTCACAAAGGAGAGAAAAAAAAACCCAACACCCAGGACCACCATCAGGACCAATTATTCCAAATCGATGTAGAAGGACTTCAGCATAGTTGATTCCCCCACCAAGATGAATACCAGATACAGAAGCTGAGCCGTTCAAACAATGACACTCTGTATCTTGTTCCCCCAATGGTATGACTTGCACCATGTTTACATCCAGAAAAGGGATTGAAGGAGCATTTCAGTTCAATAGATGGTTCCTCTTGTTATCTTCCCAGAATACAGTTCTCAGTTGACAATTTCCATTATCACTGCTTGAAGGAATATTTTCTCCAGAACTTAAGAATGAGCCATTCTCTCCTGCTATGTGCTTCTCAGCATCCACGCAATCTATCTGAACACTCTCCCAGCATGAGGAGGACGAAATAACAATAACACCACCAAAGGTTCTATGAGTGGCACTAATGAACAAATCATTTCCAACAAACTACACTAGAGGCATTCCCTCGACATTCAATGGTGAAAACTCAAGAAATCGAAGTTGAAGGTCTTTAACTGCCAAACTTACAGCACTGTCACTAGGAGTTATGTCCATTAACTTTTCACGAGAAGATTTGTTCTTAATGCCCTGCAATTGTTTACTTTTTCCAGCCACTGCTATTTTCTCACCAACTCTCCTAAAATACACGTAAAAAGACAGAAACAAGCAGGATCCTTATCCAGTTTTAGTATTCTTAGTTTCATTGAGGGTGAATCTATATATGCGAAGTCTTCAATATGAAGCCTTGCACCAGAAAAGGAGGTTTGGACTACATTATCTGTGTTGCTTTTAGAAATATCCAACTGGGCCTTGTCCAAAAGAACCATAAGATCCAGTCCACTGAGAGTGAAGAAAAGAGAGTTTACTGAGGAATCTGGTAAAATATCACCAGAATTGACAACAATTCTATCAGCTAAGAAAGAAGGTACTCTAAGGCAAGCTTCTTCCTGATGATGAATCTGGAAAATAATGAAAGATCAATAAAGAAGATAATCTATTACCGTAGCAAATATATAGGCATAGCAGGCAAGTTACTTGTTGAAATAAATTGCACATACCATAAGAGGCTGACAGCCAATAACGGTTAGAGAAGCAAAAAATGGTGGAAGTGCAGAAGGCACAATCTGAAGGGAATGGAGGCAGATTAGAGGAGTTCCCTCAATCAATTGCCACTGCTGTTCTCCAAGTGGATATATTGGATGGCAAAAGCTTCTAGCTGCAGGAGGGAGAAAATGAGGTTGAATAAATTTAATCAAGCAAGGAATATATGGCTGAGTTCAGGCATCATTCGTGACAGGCACAATGGTGTCATTTGATCCTTGTAATAATCCCCATTTAGTAAGACAAGGCTTTGTTGTTGCTGTTATTGTTATCGTTAATGTTAAGGTATGTAATATTAAAAAAATGTTATGCCATCATTGTCTAACTTTTTCAATAAATTTACAACACATTACTGGACAACACTGAAACAAAATTATCCTTATCAGTATTGCAAAATTAAATTAATAAAGCATTACCAACTTCTGGCACATGAAAAAACTCTCTTTTAACAGAATGCATAGATGGCTGCACTAACGAACATGGCGGGTGTGAAAACTTGTCACTGTTTTTTCAAAAAACATATACAATTTAGTAACAGTGAAAACTATTTCAACAGTCAGCATGGAAAAAAGAAACCATCATTATGACTATAGCAGACTGAAACAACCAAGTAGGGCACATTGCTAATAGTTTGCTTTCTTATTTCCCATTCTGGATGAAATTATTTGCTCAAGAGCCAACCAAATATATCTAACAACAAAAGTTATAGGTGCCACACAGGCCACCACCCATTCCCAATATTTTTCACATTCACTAATATGTTTTTCCTTTTCTTTTTCATTTCTTTCCTTGTTAGGGGAGAAGGATAATGCAAACAAGGTGGAGGACAACAGATCCTCAATACAAAGATTAGCATGACAATATTCATTAGAACAATAAAAACTTTCCAATCTCTCCAAGATGCACCATGTAGAAGCAAGACACCCAACTCTGTCCCAGATGGCTTAATGATATTTTTAATATTTTCAATATCTATAAGTCATTTTGGTCTTTGTCCCTCAACCTTTTCTTTCTTTGGGTCTGAGTTTTGTTCCAACATTATGTTTTTGGTCTCTATTATTAGACCAGCACTATTAAGTGGTGATATTATAAAATCCAGAAGAAGGTTTATAAAATATTTACAAGGAGCAAAAAAGGAACTTACAATATATGTAAGGACAAAATATTGAAGTTTACAATTATCAAAGTTTAGAACAGCAAGGCTAAGAACCAAATATTGGAAAAGCGTGCTAACAAACGCCAAGAAATTTTTTTGAGGGACTAAAACCAAAACACCCTATATTAAAAATCCTTTAGATTAGTTTGTATGGAAAAGTATAGGTTACCAACATATTATCTGCCAACTTATTACCAACAATAATTAATTATTATATTTTAAACATATATATAAAGAGACACATCCAGAAAATATATTTATAAAGACACTTCTATTAAACACAGCCATGAAAAATACATTTTTATTAGACACATCCACGAAGACACATCCATTAAACATAGTTATACATAAGAGTTGGCAGATGTTGGTAGAAATGCTGTTGGTAACGTAGCGGAACCGAGTTTGTATATAGTCTCCACTCAACTTAAAGTCCTATTAGCACCGATAAACAATACGAAAGACTCATGAGCAAAACAAGATTAGTTAATTAATTAATCCTTTCAATAGTAGTTATTCGGGCAGAGCATATGACACAAACCTTAAACATAGACCTGCAATGGTAATCCTGGTCAAACTACTGTCATTTTCTCCCTCCCAAAGACTTGCCTGCAAGGAAAATATATAATAATTTAATAATTTTAAAAAATAATAAAATTAATGGTTATTTTAAAAATTGAATAATAAAATTAAAATAATATTTTTTATCAATTAAAATTATGCATAAAAATAAAGGATACTTTAAATATAATTTTTTATTTCTGATTTAAATTAAATACTAGAATAATAGACGAGCTTTGTCCAAAGACAAGCTTCTGAAAACTGATTTTCTCAAAGGTGGGAAAAGTTAAGGCAATTGAAACCTGGGCCTTCAAATTTACATCTCCCTTGTTTAGACAGACACATAATCCTGTCATAAAGCGGAGAAGTGCACGAAGTCCTGCACACATGATATATTAACTTCATACAACATCTGTGCCACTTGTATCGAATCAATATGGATACATGTAAAAAGTGCCCTTTTAATTACCTGGCTCACTTAATGCAGGTCAAAGAGCTTCTGTGATGTGCAACTGAAACTCAAGCCCAAGTGGACTGTTGGAGACTGTTCTCTGAATTGTGATATGGGGAATAGCAAACATAGTAACAGATCATGAGTCAAGAATCTTAGCCTTTTAGAAGAAAATAGATTACAATAATTAGAGGAATTGTACATATGCTTCTCCCGATATTCCTTCTAAAAAACACTCCCCTCCAAAGAATACTCGTTTTGCACCATCATCATCTCTCATGTTTCCTCGCTCTTGAGACCGGCCTAGAGTTCATCCCTGAACATGTCAGGATGAGGCAAAAGATCAATAGACAGCTTCCCACTCCAGTTTCTGAAGAGAAGGAGGTGGGGATAAGAATTATTATATGTATTGAGAAATACCAATGAATGGATAGAGATGATATAGAATATCAATATTTAGAAGGTAATTATCCCAATATCGGTCATACACACACAAGATATAAAATGAAAGGCATAATGCAGTACTTTGAATACATATATATACTTCGTATTACTTGAGAACTCCCTTGCCTCAAGATTTACAACCTGATAATGCAAACCGAAAAAAATCTTCAATAATATTTATACCAAGGGTCCCAAATTAATTGTAAGCATGAGCCAAAGCATATTTACCTCCCAGCTTTCATTTGTGGTATACAGCAACAGATTGCGTATGGTGACAGATGCCATAGGCGGTGTTCCCTACAGCCAGAGATATAGGGATACTTATGGGTAAGTTTTGGATAAATCTATAACATAGTTTTTCAGTCGAAGAGGACGAACAGTCCATCAGGTTTATCTGTAAAGCTACCCATAAAACATGCACTATCATTAAACTCTATTGCAATGAATGCAGACCATGTACTGCAATAATGACCAAACTGAGCAAAGATATAAATATCGATTTCAATTCAATTTATTGATACATGACAACGATTGCAGAGCATATATAAACTCAAGTAGATAACCAATTCAGAATACTGGTAAGAAGAACTTCCATGAGTTTCAAGTAATAAATTAACTGTTTGAATTTGTATAGTAAGTCCATAGTCAGTAGCAATGAGGAACATTCAAATTGAACATGCACATCAGACAAATGATTTCTATTTGCTACAAACTATTAATCCTAAACTAGTATCTCTTCATAGATCTTTATTTTTATGTTGCTTAAGGTTCTCTCAACATTCAACAGCAACAACGTGAAAGTTGAAAGGATGGAGAAAGATAGAAGAATGTAGAGTCCAGCTAGGGTATGAAGTGAATCAATTCAAATCTCCCATCTCTCTTAAACAACAGTTTTCTCTCATCATGGTTACTATTATTGTAATTAACACAAATTATACAAAATAAATTACAAAGTGGAAATACCTAAATTGGAGAGCTGAACAGTGCGACCCTGCAACTTGAACTGCTCTCTGGAGAAGGATTTGAGCCAATACTTGAGAGTGTACTCCAGAGCTCTCGCTAGGATCGACTCCATACCTAGCTCCTCCCTTCGGATCCAGCTTCGGAATCACCCCCCGAACAAGAAGAAAAAATCTCGTGGAATAACCGAACCGTTATGTATATTAGATTTGCATTGGCTTTTGGATTTAGATTAAATCATGCAAATGGAGATTCATGTATTGAAATTATTATTATAATTATGGGAACAGGAAAAAAGGGGGAAAATATTCTGTGAAGCAAGATGTTACGACAAAAATCGCGTCCCGGCGAGTGTGCTGTCGGGGGCAGAGATGGAGGCACGTGCAACACGTGCGATGTGGAGGTTGGATATAGCGGGAAACAGGAAGAGCCAGGTTTGTAGTTTTGGATCAGGGGCCGAGAGAACTGGGGGTTTATGGCGGGATTGTTTCGTGTTTTTTTTACAACTAAATTTATAACCAAACCGGAACCACGTCAGCAAAGTAATTTCTTTATTTGGTAATTTCACATTAATATTCTAGATCCTATTAATTTTTAAAATGGAGCAACTTCAAAATATATTTTTCCGAGTAAAATAATTTTCTCGTCGTTACGTTAAATCTTTGGTAAGCGGAGTAATCATTTGTAAGACTGCATAGATGTCTAATTATTTCAAATGTTTAAGCCATATTTTTGTCTGCAAAAGTTAAAGAAAAAAATATTTTTATTATGATTTTCAATTTGGTGTAATATAATAATATTGTGTCCTTATGAAATATATCAGATGTGTTGCAAAATAGGTGATGTGTTGCATGTTTTGTAGAAGAATCATACAGGTTATGAGATTCAAAATATAGGTGACGTGTTACAAACGACCTGCGTGATTCAAAAAAGTCGACACTACAAAATCAAGTTAGTTGTGTTTTGCATGGTGTGATTGTAAGTCAGTATTTTAAATTATAATAAAATATTTAAACCAACTAAAATATTTTTTAAAAAAAATATTATTAATTTTTTTATATAAAATTTAAAGAGACTATAATCTTATTGTCTCAATTAAAATCCGTCCCTCTATAAGATTTTCCTATCTGCATGCATGAGACAAGACAACTCAGGCATAAACATGTATTCGTATTAGTTGATTGCTTGGGATGAAAAGACATGCAACATTTTGTAAATATTGGATTGAAGGGATAGAGAGCGATATACAGAGAAGACTTTAAAACTAATAGAGAGAGCGTGTGCATTTTATTTTAGCCAAATTAGGGAGTTATTATTTTTTTTAATATTATTATTGTGTATTAAAATTATTTATGATTATAACCTGCTAGAATATCTTTTGATAACTATCTTTTAGAAGATTTTTTGAGTTAAATTGTATCCTCTTTTCATTAACTTCAATCAATTCTTTCTCTCTTTTATTTCACTTATTTTATTTTTTAATGAAAATTTTCAAATTCGTTGAGAAGGAGTTATAAAAAAAAACAAGTGATAAATATTTTTTTAGATTATGTAGTAAAATTGATAAACATAAAATTATTTGTTTTTGTCTCATTTCGTAGTAGGAGAATAGAAAAAAAATAGAAGTTACAGATTTTAGAAAAGAAGAATAATACCATGATATATTTTGATTTGGCCACGAAATATAATATGACTTACATTGGGAGCCTTGATCAATAGGCTCAGCAGCTGTGGGAGCCTGAAGAAAGGTATCTGGCGATCCTCTCATGCATGACAAACACAGATGACTTCAGGATGGAGTGGAGGCAGGAATTGGAGCGGTTTCAGCGGATGAAGTGACACATAGTATCGTACGAAGATTAGATGTGCGCTTATGGCAGCGGCGTTGATGGAGGCGCATAGACATCACTGCCAAGGCTGCTGCCTCAGCAGCAGGACCATCGGGACGACGACGACAACGATGATGACGACTTTCAGTAACTGGGATTTTTTTATACACTTTTTGATTGTATCATATCCTTTGTTATTTGACTTTTTATTTTATTTGTACATTTGATAATTTAACATATTTGACTTTTATTATTTAAAATCTGACGACTAATTGTGCAAAAAATAAATTTAAATAAAAAATTTAGAATTTGACCACTAGTTTCATCAAAAAATCTAAAACAAAAAATTGAACTTACCGTCAGATTTTTCGGAAGAAAAATTCGATGGTAATGATGTGGGAACAAAACAGTCTGGCACTAAAGTTACTGTCAGAAAAACTCTGCCAGTAACATACACCAAATCACTACAAGAAAAATGTTGAGTACCGTCGGATTTAGCATCGCATAATAGGGGTGCATTTACCGTCGGTAACGGCATTGAATTCATGCGGTTATATAATTACCGACGGATTTAAGTTTCCAACGTAACTTCGCCGGTAACATTTGGAGGAAAACAAAAATATATTGGCGCGTCTTTTACCGTCAGATTTTCCGACGGTAAACCAAGTTAGTGAAATTATGTATTTTGGTGATTCGCAATGGTTTTACCGTCAGATTTTTTCGACAGTAACTAAGACGTAAATTACAAGCACGAACCCTCTTTTCCTCATTCAAATTTCACTCTCTTTCTCACTTCTTCCACTCTCCCCATCACCAACATCTGCCACGCTGATACTACCACCTTCACAGCTCCCTCTCCGTCGTCGTCAACCCACCATTGATGCCTCTCTTTTTCTTCTTCCTATATATTTTACAGAATATATATTTTATTGATTTAGCCAGTGAATCACAATCGCATATAAAGAATTATTTATACTAAATTTGTCAAAATCAAACATTAATAAACATGTAATTGAATAACCCTTTGTTTATCTATATTTTGAACAAATGTTGATTTTCACATCTAGCACATAATTTTGAATTAACATGAAGTTTTCTAGACATGATCCATAACATAAATTTTTAATTCAATAGTTGGTTTTTAAAAAGTTATACTAATCTTTTTGTACATAGTTGTTAAATAGAGTGGTTATATGGGGTTGTTGAAATAACATTTGTTAAGGATATTAGACCACCTTTGTTTATAAATATGGAACACTGAGATAAAAATAGAAAAACATAAAAATTATGATATAGATATAAATATTGTGCCTTGAAAAATTAAATTAATATATT
>NC_029774.3:25955851-25957653 GCF_000817695.3 Arachis duranensis | reverse complement strand
TTTATTATTATATATTCTTTTTAATTTTTATATGAAAAATAAAATAAATTAAATTTTTATAATTTATTTTTTATATTTAATTTATCATCAAATAAAATACAAAAAATCAAGAATACTTATTTTTGTATCTGAATGCTTTGTATTTTATTTTATTTCAGTATTTTATCTAGTTTTAAATTCTCAGCCGTTGATTTTCTTGCCGTAGGGTGCAAGAGTATGAGTAATTGACCATACATAACAAGTTAGCAACTTCAATAAGATGAAAGGATAGAATCTTATATAAAAAAAATTAATCATGTCCTTTCATTCATATATAGAGTAACTACAAAACTCATATCTAATTATCTGCTGCTTCATCCCTTCAATCTTTTGAAAGTGCATACATTATTATATTAAATTTATTTGATTTTTTCCTTTTACTATATATGCTCATTCATATGAAAATTATTTATTAGGCTAGAGGCAGTGATATAAAAAAAATGGATCGAAAAGAAGAGAATGAGTTTGACCAGAAACATGCATACAAGCAAGCGTTGCCATTTTGTATTGTCAAAATTTGTCCAAAAGATTCATTTAGAATGAACAATTGTAAGCAAGTATTAAGTTCGTTTCTGGAAAAGGATGATGAACAAAGTTTTCAGATATCTGAAAAGATCAGAAACAAAGTGGTATGTGAAATGATTGATATAGTTTGTGTCTTTACTCTGTTTTGATCTTCATATATCAATTAAATAGGAAGAATTCCAAAGATTGATTGGTGTTATAAGTTGTAGTTATGAATGAAATAATGCATTTGTCTTCTAGGAACAGCATTTTTATGCACAAAAAGTTATGCTTATATCTGCTTCCATTAGGCAATTTTACTATAAAGAATGTGCTGCTTAAAATTATAATTAGATATATAAAAAAGTGTTATCTAAGATATATTGGGTAATATTATTGTTCGTAGCCAAAATTATTGTACTGGATTTATTTATTTATTTTGTCAATTTAGTTGTTGAGAAACAAATGTTTATGATATCAGAGACAAGAATAATATGGTATGATACAACCTTAACTTGTTAAGAATTTCTTCTTGCAGTTGGGTCGAGAAAAGTTGTTTCAAAGGATCAACGATTCAAAGGACTTAATTAGATATATTAATAGAAGTATTGAAGAGAAAGTGTGGATCTTGACAGTGCTATATGATACACTTGATGATCTGCTGTCATCTGAAATAAATTTCAGAGGGGAAGAACTTGTACGTCTTCCTAATTAAAAGAATCTTATAATCATCTAATATATCACTAACAAATTAAATTATATTTGTGTGCCGTATTTTTTACGAGCAATGTTAGGGGGCAGCAATTTTTGTGATTGTTAACCATCAACTAGCCATCAATGATGATCTGATGGTGTGAGATTGATGTGAGATTTCATCCAATGGTTTACCTTTTTCTGCTGGTTACATGTTGACCAAAATTCAATAAAACTGCTGGCCCTAAACTTTTCTATTTTTTACACCTATTTAAATTTTATCATCATCTTTCTCTAAAGATGTTTTGGTGACTATCCTAGTTACATAAATATTATTAAAATTAAAGTCATATATTTTTAATATTTTGGTAATATTAATTTTTATTTTTAAATTTAAAAAGTATTAATAATAAAAAATAATTTTAATTTTAGCAATATTTTTTAAGATAATATAATAGTTACTATAGGAAATTAATTTTTAGTTAACTAAAATTAGCTAACTTTTTTTAAGGTTTATAATTTATTAGAATATAAATTTTAAGTGTTTGTGATTTAAAATCTAAAAT
>NC_029774.3:25907852-25955809 GCF_000817695.3 Arachis duranensis | reverse complement strand
TAATCTTTTAAATTTTATTTAACTTTTTATTTTTTTCGGCCAATGTGTGACTTCAGTTGATATCGAAGAAGATGTTACACAAAAGAAAAAAATTGACTCAAGAAAAATCAGTCTTAAGGAAGATAAATGTGAGCCAGCAGCAGTTGAGAGAATCAGACGGTACTACTTCAATTTTAGATTTGACTGAAGAACTTATTAGAATATTTGTAAGTTCAGAACTCTTCTTATAGATTTTGTTTTATTTTAGATGAAGTAATATTGGCGTCATCAATCCCTTGGATTTTAAATAAATGGCTATTTTTAAATTTTATTTAAGCCCAAGTAAATATTTAATTTATTTATAAAATTCAAACAACATTAATTAACTTTTTTTTCATAATGATAACTTGATAAGTTGATAACCATATTAAATGGTAAAGGGTGAACAAACGAAAAGTAAAATAACTATAAGAAAAAAAATTAACAAGACTTTGTTTGCATTAGGAGTAGTTAAGACCATGAATATAAATCTATAATGGTTATGAAATCTCATGATGGCTATAATGGTTATGAAATTTTGACAACACTTGAAAAGTATAGTTAAAATAAATTAGGGTAATACTTTTTATTATTTAAAAGTATCTTTTTTATATGACCAAACATTTTATTTCTTTTTTTTTAAATTAAAATGTATTGACAAATGATACTAAAGATGTAACCTTTAATAATTTTAATTATAATTTTTAAATACTGCCAAAATATTATAACCACCAAAAAATTAGTGTGTATGTGTCTAACAAGAGGAGAGTTCGAGGTGGAATGAGAATATGAGATGTTGAATTTATGAACATAGTAATTTTAACTTCGTCAATGAGGGATAGTGAAGGGACGGAAGGACTTTGAAACTTCTATTCTTTTCTAATTCTTCAAACACCCAAATATAATTAATCTTTCATGAACGGGTTTTGAATATTAACTCATAAAAAACCAATTTCACATATATTAATCGTTGTATTTGAATTTTATAATTAATATAACCAAACTTTATTCATAGT
The DNA here is from genome assembly GCF_000817695.3 of Arachis duranensis. Taxonomy (NCBI): domain Eukaryota; kingdom Viridiplantae; phylum Streptophyta; class Magnoliopsida; order Fabales; family Fabaceae; genus Arachis; species Arachis duranensis. The sequence continues at coordinate 25,954,775 of NC_029774.3, read as the reverse complement.
CATAATAAAAAACATTATAAATAAAATAATCATATTACATTTACATTTATAGCAAAAATAGGATCAAAAGTATAAAAGTAAAGTTATGCTTAATTTTGGATATTCATAAAAAGTATGATTATTTTAGTCGTTGATATTTTTTTAAAAAAATGTACATAAATAACAGGTATAAATATATATAAATATAAAGTAATTGATTTACAGGATTCATCTAATATTTTTGTAATCTAATATCTCAAAGTATAATTGTTATTTTCCTTTCCTTCTTTTGCCCTTGCGTTGTAAAGTGAACAAACAAACAATGCAACAATTGCACGTAATTAAGTACGTTAGTTTAATTTATCTAAAATTAAAATATTTATATTCCTTTATCTAATATATATACAGAAAGAGAGAAAGAGAAAGAGTACATTTAACGGTGGTTATGATTATAATGATTGTATTAACTGAAACTTCGTCAATACTTAAAAGAATATCTAAAAGCAAAATATAGAATTATGATAAAATTAACAAGTGTTGTCAAATTATTAAAATAGTTTCACATTAATTTTAGTTAGCTACACTTTTTTAAGGTTAATAATAATGTAACACTTATATGGTTTCTATGGAACCTTTCAAAAGTTACGTCAGGCAGGATGGAGGAACTACGACATTATTAAGAATCCTTACAAGCATAACTATAGTTCTTCAAGAATTGAAAAAAGTGAAAAAGGAGACCACATGTGATGACTTGAGAGAATGTTTGAAAAACGAAGTCAAGGTTAGAATTTCACATACGCTATTTTCCTAGTTTTATCTTAGAGCAATGCTAGAGGCCAGCAACATTTGTGATTGGTAGCCATCAACTAGCCATCAATGATGATTTGATGGTGTAAAATTGGTGTGAGATTTCATCCAATGGCTCACATTTCTTTGCTGGTTACATGCTGGCCAAAATGCAATAAAATTGCTGGCCCCTAGACTTTTCCTTTATCTTATTCTATTTCTCCTTTCATTTTGATGCCTTTAAAATTATTGAATTTTTCATTTGGTTTAGGCTTTAGTTAACGTGTTCTAAGAATAAATATTAAATTTGGTAATTGATGATTTTTTATGAAAAATACAAAAGTTTAATTTTTTAATGTATTTGTTATATATATATTTGTGCACATATTAAAAACAAAATTTTAAAACTTCTACTAATTAATAATCATTTTAATATATATTAACTAAACCCTAGCTAGTCTTTTGTTTATTAGTTTTAAATTTTTCAAAAGAACCATTAACTAAATAGTTAGATTTTGTTGTTTTTCCTTGTTTCTTTAATTTAGCTCCAAAATTATTTATGGCTTACACTCTCACATATGTCTTGTTGAATTTGGTTCAAATAGTTTATAGTTAATGAGCTTATGGAGATGAACAACAAAAAACGGGCACTAGAAACCAAAATTAAAAATGATGAGAATAAAATAAAAGGGATCAATGAGCAGATATGGTCTTTCCAAACGCACTTGAAAGGCAAGCACTGTAGAAAAGAAGCATCTCTTTTCCTTGTTAAGGAGCGAAAACCAGAATATGAATATGATTCAGAATATTCAGAAGATTCTTATTGGGAGGTCGGATGTGGCAACTTGGAGTATGATTCTTTGGACAGTTTCACAGCCCTTCTTTAATATCGCAAATTGTAGCATCAAAATGTTTTGGTAGCTATATTAATTATATAAGTGTTGTTAAAATTAAAGTGTTATTTTTTTAATATTTTAGTAATAATTTTCTTTTATTTTTTAAATTAAAAAATATTATTAAATAATAAAAAAATATTATTTTAATTTTAACAATATTTTTAAAAATATTATAGCTACCATAGCATAAATATTTTATCATACATTTTACATATAACTATAAACCTTCTTATGTTAAGTTTTATGTAATAAGCGGCGTATGGATTGGAATTTAAAATTTATATTCATGTTTGGCAATTTTTCATGAATTTTGGCTAAATTTATCAAGGTGTTTTTTATTGTTAAAAAATTTCTTGTTTTAAAACAAAAAAAGCTACAAAGTCAGAAAGACACATACTCAAATTCAGAAGTGAGTATGTGCAAAAAATACAAAAAAATGAGAAGGTGTTATCTCTAATTGTTAAAAATGTACAAGAAAAAGAGAGAGGATAAGTTGAATGTGTTTAATTTAAAAGCTTGTTCTATAATCTCAAATAACTAAGAAAGCTTATTAAGCTTTTAATTAGTAAAATACTAATATATTTTTTGTCCATTTTTTCAAAAAAATAATGTGATCTTTTATAAAAAAAAGATTCACTTCAATCACTGATAATATTTTTTATGAAACAATACGATTCTTTTGCTATTTTTACCGTTAATTCGTAACAAATTTTGCTTAGTTAGTATGTTGTATGTATGTTATTGTCAAATTGGTCAAAAATCTATTTATCCTTATTTATTCAAACAAATGATATCGTTTTGATGTTAAATTGATCAAGAATCTATTTGTCTTAAAAAAAAATTTCATATAATATTTTTTTCAAATTACTTTTTATGTTTTATTGTTATGATATTCATTATATTAATATTGTTTTTAGGATAAATACTTAAATGTGTAGTATAATAAATATAAATTAATTAATAATTATTTAAATTAAAAAATATCACTTAATATGAAAACAAGTAAATAGTTGTTAGAATGAATTAAAATATATAAATAAAAAATATGCAATTAACAAAAAAAGAATACAAATGAAAATTGGAATACAATTAATAATTAATAATATAATTTAAAAAGATAATAATCCTATTATATATTACATGCATTATGAAATTATAATTAGAATTTGAAGTCTCTTGATACTCTCAATCCTCTTGTAATTATTTGAAATTTTATATTCGTATATTTTATGGTCATTTTCTACCATTTTAAGACATTTGTATGCATGTGTCCATGTTCATGCCTCGTATCACTTCTTTTTTCTCATTCTCTTTCACTAGTTCTATCTTGTCATTGCCATTTTTCTTTTTGGAGAATTATTAGGATTCATCACTGGAAGGTAGAACAGGAGCCTCGCATTTGAACTATGGGAATTTAATAAACAGTTTATAGCGGCCTTGACTCTAATAGGTTGTGGCATCTAATCTATTACCAAGGATTCGTACAAGTAAAATTCAATGTAGGTGGAAATAGATCTTCTCTATTGTTTTTAATAGTTGAGAAAATAAAGTACAATTTCTCATCTTTAATTTTATAAATGGGACTAAAAATAAATAAAAGAGAGAATAATAAAAAAAAATTAAATACTGGACACCATTCAATTTTTTTTATTGAAGAGAATCTACCCCAATTTAAGACAATTTTCATTACGAAAAGCTTCTTCCGTGGAAAAAAATATTGCTTCAAACTCTATGACTCGTATGAAACTAACAAAAAATATTTAAATTAAAGAGGTAATGCACTAAAAAAACCGTTGAGTATTGTCGAAATAACTAATAAATTTTATCGGTCAATATTTACCATCAAATTTTTTTCGTCCAAACAGATCATCAGCTCGAAAAATTTATAAATTATTGATGGATTCTTCCGACAGTATCGTTGGCACTAAAAAATGTCGTTTCGTACACTATTAGTCTATTACCGTCATATTATTCCTACAAATAATCTGATAGTAATCTTAATTTTTTATTTTTTTATCTTTTAATTTAAAATACAATAAAAAATATTAAAGAATTATCAAAATTTATTTTTTTGGCAATTATTTTTAGCCATCAATCTAAACTTTTTAATTTAGTAATTTAACAATATAGTTTAGTTCATATTTTTTAATATTAATAACTAATTGATGACAAAAAAATCTAATAATTCTGTAGTATTTTTCGGACACAATATTATTACATTACACCCAATTGAAAATTAATAAAAATATTTTTTGCACTTTTGAAGACAAAAATCTAGTATGCAGTCTTACGAAAATTATTTTCTATATGGAAACATTGTTGGTGTATTGGCCTGATATGGGTGAGACGGGTGTTTTGCGTGAGGGTGGTGTCAGGGACAATACGCCAGGGACGTGATGGCCATGCAACGTCGGCGACGTGGCGGAACCCCTACAACACGTAGGGGGCGTGATGAATTGGCGACACTGACATCACGGGGGCGAGAAGCGGTGTAATCCGTGAAGCTTGTTGGGTACCGAGGAATGGCAGAATCACGCGGTGTTGCAGGCCTGCCTGCATGCAGGGAACACCCCCCTCCTTGGTAACCAGTGGCCAGCCCCTATAAATTCAGCTTCTTCCTCCATTGAAGATCAGAGAGTGTGGCATCAGGTTTTGAAGGAAGAAAGAAAAAAAAAAGAAGGCAGTGTCTCGCATGAGTGAGTGTTAAATTAGAAAGTGGGTAGCTTGAGTAATAATAGTAGTAGTGAAGGTGTAATTAGTTGGGGTGCTTGTAGGAAAAAATAATTGTAAAAATTTAAAAAAATGGTACGTAATTATGCGGCGCCTGAAAAACATATTATCAACTATTTGGACTATCCAATTTATGTAAGTTGATAAATTTTAATTTTTTATATACTGGAGTTTTTTAAATATTGTTGTTGTTAGTATTTTATAGATATATAGAAAAAGGCCCATTTCTTTTTATATACTGTGTTAAAATAAAATTTGAATCTGTAAAATATAATTATATTTTTTTTGTATATAATTTTTTTTAGTATTATCATAAATTTTTTTTTATTTTTGAATATATAAATTTTGTTGTGATTATTAACGAAAGTAATGCTTAAATAATAAATATTTGAATTTTTTAAGATTAACCATCGAAAACTTTCGCTATGGACTTCTGTTTTGCCAACCAAGCCTTTCGGTAATTGATGGTATAGTTGAACCTTGACTGGACTTCCGCTATTATAGGTTTCACATTGATTGACGGGTCAGTCTCGACTAACGGCATTATACTATCAGTAACGGTATCCGAGTCCAACTTGGAGTGATCCTGTGAAATCGTTCCCATTGTGCACGTGTGCCTTCCATTGTATATGCGTATCTCCCAACAATCTTTTTTCCGTATCAAGCTGGCTCGGATAAGCCAGTCGCACCGACGCCCATACATCTTGCATTTTGCATAGAAGGTCTGTGGCTCAGACTCATACACATCGTAGTCAACTCCTCTAACGATAGTGTATCTTTTAATTGCATCCACCACTGACTTTCTGGAACTGTATTCCATTCCAATCCGGAACTCTCCGTCCTCAAGATCAGCAACGCCTACATAAAGCGGAAAATCATCGTTCATTAATCATTCCAAAAGTATCAATTAACAAAAACGTATTATTCATGCATGACGTACCTATGTTTGCATATTCCGGAAATTCCGGTGCATGTATGGCGTCGAGATCCAACTCACGCGTGAATGGTGGCACGTTCATCGGTTGACTGCTCGAGGGATGAACCACTATATTCTCCGTTGCTGTCTCAACTCCCACATCACCATCCTCGTCTTCATCGCCGGCTTCATAAGTGGCTTCAAAATCCTCTTCGCTGTCACTATCTATTCCCTCGTACACTGCAGCTCTATCATCATCTATATCTAAAACATTTTGAATCCCTTCGGTCTCTACGCTTTCAAACTCAACATATAGCTCAATCTGTGGCTGTCGCATCTGAGTCTGCCGATAAATTTGAAACATATTCTGCATACTCCCTTCGTCAGTGATTGGCATGGTATCAAATTGTATTAGACCACCAAAAACTATAACTGGATTCCGGTACAAAATTCTGCTCACTCTCATTAACGTACCGTTCTCCATACTTTGACAGAGACCGTTCTAAAGCTCCATTAATGTCATGGTGCATGGAACCACAAACGAAAATGAATTCTGACAGACAAACCTCACTCCCTCATGAGTATTGCGTATTATTTTACCGTTGCGATACACCACCAAGTTTGTGGTACCCTCCATTGCACTACCAACACTCACAAAACACCAAAGAACACTCACACACTCTTACTCAGAATGAAAATAAAGTCCAGCTCTGCCTATATATAGATGGAGCATTCACCACGCCCTGCACCTACTGCCTACCGCAGCCAATCAAGTGTTGCTGCATGTCATCACGTCCCCCCGTGCTGAGTCAGCACGCCCACCACGTGCTAGTTCCACGTCAACACGCCTCCCGTGCTGAGTCAATACGCCCCCGGCGTGATTCCAGCTCCGACCAATGACATTGCGCCACGTCAACATGCCCTCCCTGTGCTGAGTCAACACGCCTCCGGCGTGATTCCAGCTCCAACCAACGATGTTCCGTTACGTTTCTTCACGCCCCCGACGTGTAGCAGGCAACACGCTCCCCACGTGTTGACCTTGCATTATAGATGTCCACAAAATAATAATACACATGGTTCTCTCATTTCTAGCCAAATCACCACCAGCTTTCCCATATCCAAATTATTGAGCCGCAATCTTACAAATGATTATTCTGATTACTAAAGATACAGTGTTACAGCCAAAAAATTATTATAGACAAAAAAATTATTTTAAAGTTGTTCCATTTTAAAAGTTAATAGAATCTGTAATGTCAATGTAAAATTACCAAATAAAGAAATTATTTTCTCTTATAACCTAGATAATTCTGAAAGTACTGAAATTAATGTAAAATCACCAAACCATTCATACTGGTTTGTTGGCGTGGTTTCGGTTTGGTTATAAGAATTTAGTTGGAAAGAAAAACCCAACAATCCCACCATAAACCCCAGTCTCTCGGCTCCTGATCCAAAGCTACAAACCTGACTCCTCTTGTTTCCCACTAAACCCAACCTCCCAGTTCGCACGTGCCTCCATCTCTGCCCCCGACAGCACACTCTCCGGCACGTGGTTTTTGCCGTAACATCTTGCTTGCTTCACAGACTCACAGTTCACACCACCCTCCTCTTTTTCCTTTTCACGATTCCATCTTTCACAATTCCAAGTTTTGTACCTTAAAATTAAAAAATTAAAAATACTAAATAAAAATAAAAAAACAGATAAAAAAAAGCACCGACCCGAATATGTGCATCAAAACCCGGTTAGCCAGTATATTTTCACCCCGTTTTTTTTTCTTTTCCCATAATTATAATAATAATTTCAATACATGAATCTCCATTTGCATGATTTAATCTAAATCCAAAATCCAATGCAAATCTAATCTAATATACATAACGGTTCGGTTCTTCCACCGTTCCACGAGATTTTTTCTTCTTGTTCGGGGGGTGATTCCGAAGCTGGATCCAAAGGGAGGAGCTAGGCATGGAGTCGATCCTAGCGAGAGCTCTGGAGTACACTCTCAAGTATTGGCTCAAATCCTTCTCCAGAGAGCAGTTCAAGTTGCAGGGTCGCACTGTTCAGCTCTCCAATTTAGGTATTTCCACTTTGTAATTTATTTTGTATAATTTGTGTTAATTACAATAATAGTAACCATGATGATGATGATGATGATGATGATGATTATGGTTCAGATATAAATGGTGATGCATTGCATGCTAGCGTTGGATTGCCACCTGCACTCAATGTAACCACCGCCAAAGTTGGCAAATTGGAGATTATGGTTTGTGTTATCACTCTCTCACTATTTTTTTCTTTTTTAGGCTATGCTGTTTTGGTTCGTGAGAGTTACTAGTAAAATAGGTGGAAACTGGAAAAATGAAGATTTTGGAACTCAATGTTTTATGATTGTTTAGTTCAGCAATCATTAGCTCTTTCTAATTTTTATATCAATGTCTTATTTAACCCTCTATGCTTATTTTATATAGCTTTTTTGACATTTTGCTTCTTCATTAGAAGTAGTTGTAATATAGTTTATGGTTTTGATTAAATTCATTGTGTGAGTTTTCTAGCTACCGTCAGTGAGCAGTGTGCAGATAGAGCCAATTTTTGTGCAAATTGATAGGCTGGATTTGGTTCTAAAGGAGAATTCTGATTATGAAAGGCCGCCTGAGAATCATGCTAGGTAGTGAAAATTCTTATCTTGCTGAAAGTGCTGAGAAATCTTGTTGTACAGTGATGCTTTTTTCTCTTTAGCTAGTAAGTTTTTTATACTATTGTATGCAGCATCACGCCATCAAGTGCCTCTTCAAAGGGTAGTGGTTATGGTTTTGCTGATAAGGTTTGACACTATCACTACTAAGATTATGTTGTTTTGTGTGGGTGAGTAACATCTACCATGTGTATTTTACTAGTTATCTGATGCTTGTAGTTGTTAAACTTTACAATGGATGTACACAATTGAAAATGGAAATGAAGACAGAAAACTATTAATAGAGTTGGGAGATTTGAATTGATTCACTTCATGCCTTAGCTGGACTCCACATTTTTCTATCTTTCTCCATCCTTTCAACTTTAACGTTGTTGCTATTGATTGTTGAGAGATCCTTATGCAGCATAAAAATAAAGATCTATGAAGAGATACTAGTTTAGGATATGGATTAATAGTTTGTTGCAAATAGAAATAATTTGTCTGATGTGCATGTTCAATTTGAATGTTCCTCATTGCCACTGACTGTGGACTTCCATCAGATTTCAGATGGAATGACTATACAAATTCAAACAGTTAATTTATTACTTGAAACTCATGGGGGTGCCCGTCCCGAAGGGGGAGCAGCATGGTAAGTTCTTCTTACCAGTATTCTGAATTGGTTATCTACTTTAGTTTATTTATACTCTGCAGTCATTGTCATGTATCGATAAATTGAATTGAAATCAATATTTATATCTTCTTTGCTGGGTTTGGTCATTAGTGCAGTATTTGGTCTGCATTCATTGCAATAGAGTTTAATGATAGTGCATGTTTTTATGGGGTAGCTTTACAGATAAACCTGATGGACTGTTCGTCCTCTTTGACCGAAAAACTATGTTATAAATTCATCCGAAACTTATCCATAAGTATCCCTATATCTCTGGCTGTAGGGCACCTCCTATGGCATCTGTCACCATACGCAATTTGTTGCTGTATACCACAAATGAAAGCTGGGAGGTAATTATGTTTCGGCTCGTGCTTACAATTAATTTGGGACCCTCGGTATAAATATTATTGAAGATTTTTTCCGTTTGCATTATCAGGTTGTAAATCTTAAGGAGGCAAGGGAGTTCTCAAGTAATACGAAGTATATATATGTATTCAAAGTACTGCATTACGCCTTTCATTTTATATCTTATGTGTGTATGACTGATATTGGGATACATTACCTTCTAAATATTGATATTCTATATCATCTCTATCCATTCATTGGTATTTCTCACTATGTATAATAATTCTTATCCGCCCCCCTCCCTCTCTTCAGAAACTGGAGTGGGAATCTTTGTCTATTGATCTTTTGCCTCATCCTGACATGTTCACGGATGATACTTTAGGCCGCTCTCAAGAGCGAGCAAACATGAGAGATGATGATGGTGCAAAACGAGTATTCTTTGGAGGGGAGCGTTTTTTAGAAGGAATATCGGGAGAAGCATATGTATAGTTCCTCTAATTAACTTTATTATAATCTACTTTCTTCTAAAAGTTTAAGATTCCTGACTCATGAAATGTGACTGTGCTTGCTATTTCCCAGATCACAATTCAGAGAACAGTCTCCAACAGTCCACTTGGGCTTGAGGTTCAGTTGCACATCACAGAAGCTCTTTGCCCTGCATTAAGTGAGCCAGGTAATTAAACGGACACTTTTTACATGTGTCCACATTGAATCGATACAAGTGGCACAGATGATGTATGAAGTTAATATATTATGTGCGCAGGACTTCGTGCACTTCTCCGCTTTATGACAGGATTATCTGTCTGTCTAAACAGGGGAGATGTAAATTTGAAGGCCCAGAAGGTTTCAATTGCCTTAACTTTTCCCACCTTTGAGAAAATCAGTTTTCAGAAGCTTGTTTTTGGACAAAGCTCTTCTATTATTCTAGCTTTTTGAGTCGTCTTTGAATTTGAATCATAACAGCGATCTACTGAAGCTGCTGGGCGCTCTCTTGTCTCGGTTGTTGTGGACCATATATTTATTTGCATCAAAGATTCTGGTATATCTGCAACCTTTTACATTATTTGATTTTAATCTCCTTTACTCAGGATGAAATATCCTAGAGCTAATAGTTTATGCATACAAAATGATCATACAATTGCCATTAATTTGCAGAGTTCCAGCTTGAACTATTAATGCAGTCCCTTTTTCTGTCTCGGGTAATTTCCTTGATTATATTCGTTTTTGTGTCTTTATTTATGAATCAATTTTCCCTTCCTGGTACTGTTTGCGTCACCTGTTGATGCCATAGAATATGTATAAGGAAAGGAGGATTTATAACATGCATGGAATGATGTAAGTGTTTAAAAGTTAAAAGAAAAATAAACCGAAAATATGAGTGCAAGCTATAATCTGCATGCAAAATAAAATTCCTAACCCTAATTAAAGTAATAAACATAGTACAATTGGCAAATGACAAATAACAAAATCCTTCCTTAATGACATTCCATATTATATTCTGAAGATCATTTTAAGGTACATTAAATATGCAGGATATATTGAATTTATTCTGAGATATTCTGACATTATTCTTCATAATCGATGCTACATTACTCTTATATCTAGTAGGTACAATATAATCAACTAGAAAAAGTTCCTCTAAAAGGAGAATGTAAGGGTGTATCCACCGTTGAATCATTTTGTGTTATGATTACAATACTTTTGTTGATCTAGAGGTACATAAACATAAACCGTTGCCTTCATATTTGAAAAGCAAGCTGACTCTAGAAGAATGTCTTCTTTACAAGAGGTATAGTGATGTTCATGAGGCCTTTGACAACAAGATAGGAGGTAACCATGGTTAATACCTTAGGGCATAGTTGTCTTGCATGTTCATGCAATTTATACTGGAAGTATTACTCAGTAAATTTGGAAATGTATTTGAATTTGGCTTGACGAGGTTAAAAATCTTTAGTTATTATCTTAGTATTCAAATCCCAGAGATGAGAAACTCCCTCTACATGTTTATCTTGGATGATCTTATTCAGCATTTGCTGATTAGAAATACATTAATGAAAAAATGTTTATATAATTCTCTCTGCATTGGCAAGTTGCCATATCTATTGGTCGTTTGATGTGCCATAGTTTTTCTGGCATCCCTTGGGGAATAATTAATTGTTTATATATTTTCCTTGCAGGCAAGTCTTTCGGAGGGAGAAAATGACAGTAGTTTGACCAGGATTACCATTGCAGGTCTATTTTTAAGGTTTGTGTTATATGCTCTGCCCGAATAACTATTGAAAGGATTAAGTAATTAACTAATCTTGTTTTGCTCATGGGTCTTTCACATTGTTTATCAGTGTTAATAGGACTTTAAGTTGAGTGGAAACTATATACAAACTAAACTAAAAGGGTTTAAATTAATATAGGATGTTTTGGTTTTAATCCCTCAAAAAAAATTTCTTGGTGTTTGTTACCATGTTTTTCCAATATTTGGTTCTTAGTCCTGCTGTTCTAAACTTTGATCATTGTAAGTCTAAACTCTCCAATATTAGTCCTTACATATATTGGAATTTTTTTTTTTCGGTCCTTGTAAACCTTCTTTTGGATTTTATAATATCACCACGTAATAGTGCTGGCCTAATAATAGAGACCAAAAACATAATGCTGGAGCAAAACTCAGACCCAAAGAAAGAAAAGGTTGAGGGACAAAGACCACAATGACTTATAGATATTAAAAATATCTTTAAGCCATCTGGGACAGGGTTGGTGTCTTGCTTCTACTTGGTGCATCTTGGAGAGGTTGGAAAGTTTTTATTGTTCTAATGAATATTGTCATGCTAATCTTTGTATTGAGGATCTCTTGTCCTCCACCTTGTTTGCATTATCCTTCTCCCCTAACATTAATATTTCTTCCTTTAACAAGGAAAGAAATGAAAAAGAAAAGGAAAAACATATTAGTGAATGTGAAAAATATTGGGAATGGGTGGTGGCCTGTGTGACACCTATAACTTTTGTTGTTAGATATATTTGGTTGGCTCTTGAGCAAATAATTTCATTCAGAATGGGAAACAAGAAAGCAAACTATTAGCAATGTGCCCTACTTGGTTGTTTTAGTCTGCTATAGTCATAATGAGGGTTTCATTTTTCCATGCTGACTGTTGAAATAGTTTTCACTGTTACTAAATTGTATATGTTTCTTGAAATGCAGTGATAAGTTTTCACACCCGCCATGTACGTTAGTGCAGCCATCTATGCATTCTGTTAAAAGAGAGTCTTTTCATGTGCCAGAATTCGGTAATGCTTTATTAACTTAATTTTGCAATGCTGATAAGGATAATTTTGTTTCGGTGTTGTCCAGTAATGTGTTGTGAATTTAATGAAAAAGTTAGACAATGATAGCATTACATTTATTTAATATTACATAGCTTCACATTAGTGATAACAACAACAACAACAACAACAACAACAACAAAGCATTGTCCTACTAAATGAGGATTACTACAAGGTTCAAGTGACACCATTGTGCCTGTCACAAATGATGCCTGAACTCAGCCATTCCTTGCTTGATTAAATTTATTCAATCCCATTTTCTCCCTCCTGCAGCTAGAAGCTTTTGCCCTCCAATATATCCACTTGGAGAACAGCAGTGGCAATTGATTGAGGGAACTCCTCTAATCTGCCTTCATTCCCTTCAGATTGTGCCTTCACCACTTCCACCAGTTTTTGCTTCTCAAACAGTTATTGACTGTCAGCCTCTTATGGTATGTGTAATTTATTTCAACAAGTAACTTGCCTGCTGTGCCTATATATTTGCTACGGTCATAGATTATGTTCTTTATTGATCTTTCTTTATTTTCCAGATTCATCTTCAGGAAGAAGCTTGCCTTAGGATATCCTCTTTCTTAGCTGATAGAATTGTTGTCAATTCTGGTGATATTTTACCAGATTCCTCAGTAAACTCTCTTTTCTTCACTCTCAGTGGACTGGATATTATGGTTCCTTTGGACAAGGCCCAGTTGGATATTTCTAAAAGCAACACAGATAATGTAGTCCAAACCTCCTTTGCTGGTGCAAGGCTTCATATTGAAGACTTTTCATATATAGATTCACCATCAATGAAACTAAGAATGCTGAAACTGGATAAGGATCCTGCTTGTTTCTGTCTTTGGGAAGGTCAACCAATTGATGCTAGCCAGAGAAAGTGGAGTGCCAGAGCAGCCCAGATTACTTTATCTCTGGAAGCATGTACTGGCCCACCTGCACGTCAAAATTCTCTTGGATGGACCACAGGACTATGGAGATGTGTTGTTCTCAAAGGTGCTTGGATTGAAGTAGCAATGACAACTGCTGATGGCAGTCCATTGTTAAAGGTTCCTCCTCCAGGAGGTATTGTGAGAGTTGGTGTTGCTTGTGAACAGTTTCTGTCCAATAGTTCTGTTGAACAATTATTTTTTATCTTGGATCTTTACGTGTATTTTGGGAGAGTTAGTGAGAAGATAGCAGTGGCTGGAAAAAGGAAACAATTGGAGGGCATTAAGAACAAATCTTCTAGTGAAAAGTTAATGGACATAACTCCTAGTGACAGTGCTGTAAGTTTAGCAGTTAAAGACCTTCAACTTCGATTTCTTGAGTCTTCACCATTGAATGTCGAGGGAATGCCTCTAGTGCAGTTTGTTGGAAATGATTTGTTAATTAGTGCCACTCATAGAACCTTTGGTGGTGTTATTGTTATTTCGTCCACCTCACGCTGGGAGAGTGTTCAGATAGATTGCGTGGATGCTGAGAAGCACATAGCAGGAGAGAATGGCTCATTCTTAAGTTCTGGAGAAAATATTCCTTCAAGCAGTGGAGACTGTCAACTGAGAACTGTATTCTGGATACATAACAAGAAGAACCATCTATTGAACAGAAATGCTCCTTCAATCCCTTTTCTGGATGTAAACATGGTGCATGTTATCCCATTGGGGGAACAAGATACAGAGTCTCATTGTTTGAACGGCTCAGCTTCTGTATCTGGTATTCGTCTTGGTGGGGGAATGAACTATGCTGAAGTCCTCCTACATCAATTTGGAATACTTGGTCCTGATGGTGGTCCTGGGAAGGGTCTTTGTAAAGGCTTAGAAAAGTTACAGGCAGGACCATTGGCAACAATTTTCAAGACAACGCCTCCCGATGTTGATAATTCAGAAGACGGTATGAACAGTGTTACCTGATTTTTCATAGCCAATATATTTGCTATATGTTGTGATTTCTTCTTTGTTCATGTTCTGTGTTTGTTTTTATAAATTGTTTGCTTATTAGTCAATTTTATGCCAGGAAGTTTGAGCAAAGGGAAAGAAACCAGTTTTCCAAAATTGAAGAAGCCAGATAATGTGGATATAACCATAGAATTGAGAGACTGGTTATTTGCTCTTGAAGGGGCACAAGAGATGGCTGAAAGGTGGTGCATATCTAGCCCAGAAAATGTAAGTAGAGAAGAGAGGTGTTGGCACACAACTTTCCAAAGTTTACAAGTAATTACAAGAAGCAGCCCAAAGAATGTTCCGGGTGAAAAAGCGCCAGCACGTAGAAAACAACAGTATCCTGTGGAACGGGTTACAGTAAGGACACAATTATTTCTTCTTCAATATTTAGTGCTATTTATCTATAAGTCGCAGCACCACTCTTTGGAATTAAGGATTTTGTTGATGCTTTGAAGAATATAGTATTTTTTTTTTCAATTCATTTTATCCGACAGCATATCCAGATAGATTTTCCACGTTGCGGTTAATGATTTAATTAGTCTTGCATAAACAACATTGAGAAACTTGGCTAGTTTATTTCTAAATTGAATTTGTGCCCTTGGTATACTAAAATTATAATATAACGGAATACTAAATTCAATCTATGGCTGCTTGGATGTCGAGTCAGTGGCTGCAATTTTTGTTTATTCTGTCTGACATACTCTTGTCAAAAATCAATTTGGAATTATTATTTTAACTATGACTTTAATCATCAATCCATGTCAATAAGATTCAATAACATTTTGACACTAGTTATTGATTTCCTAACTCTTCTGTCTTGGAACTAGCAGTGTAGAGGTTTGCAATAAAGCACAACATGGGAAATTAAAGTGAAATGGAAGAAGCTGAGTGATGCTATGAGTGTTATTTTTGATAAAAATCTACCACTCAAGTTTAAAGAGAGAAAATTTATGGCACAGCTAGACTTGAGAAAAAGTTGGGTTAGTGGAAGTTCTAGTAAGTAGATTAGATTAGGCTGAGGGTAGCTTCATAGTGAAAGATAGGGGGAGACCAAGCACACCTACATGAAAAAGCATTTAGATGAATTTAGATTTTTACGATAAGACATGGTCCATAAGAAGACACTAGCGTAGTCCATGCAATCGAGCTTACAGACTGAGATAAGGTTAGTGGAACGGTTGTCAACAATTGTTTACTTGCACTGGAAGTCTTAAAAATAAACTGAAACTCAGATACTAATTGATGATAACGCCGTGCAATTTGTCGTTGTCTTTCCTGTTATTAAGGTGTGTTCTGTCGTACCTCTTACAGGTTGGAATCCAAGGGCTGCAGATCATGAAGCCGCAGAGACCGAAAGAGATTCATTTGTCAAAATCAATTGCAAATGGTGCTAAAGAAGTTAACAGCACTGCTACGGGAATTTGTCTTCAGCTGGATTTGGTATCAAGTGAGGATAATGTTGAAGTTGAAATGGCTAATTGGGAAGTGGAAAATTTAAAGTTCACTGTTAAGCAACCGGTAATGGGAATTCGATATTTAATCATAACCTCATTGTCTCTCTCTCTATTATCATTGTGTGATTAAGATTTTACTATGCAGATAGAGGTGATTTTAACCAGTGATGAGGCCCAACACCTTACTTTTCTGTGCAAATCTGAAGTTGATTCCATGGGCCGGATAGCAGCTGGAATTCTAAGAGTGCTTAAGCTCGAAGGTTCGGTTGGCCATTCTGTAATGGATCAACTAGGCAACTTAGGTATGGTGCCAAATTTTCTCACTTATATATGCTTTTATTTAATAATAAATCCTTATTAAGTTATAGTGGTGATCATTCGTTGCTACATAAATGTTTCATCTTTAGGAAAGCTATGAAGGAAAAAAGATGCATTTAAGATGTTGACTGTAGTATTCTTGATTGACAATGGATTTTAGTGAAGCTTAGTGTATGGATCAAAGATGTTGACATTGAGGGTTTCAAACAGAGAAGGAGAGAGGAAGAGAATAAAGACTACGAAATAATATTAAATACACTAATATGATTATGTTGTGTTGTGTTACAACGGAACAGTAATTCTATATAATAGAAGAAAACCCTAATCATACATAAGGAAATGATCTTGCAATAAAAGATAATACCAAAACTAATACTAAGATATTTGATATTCTAGAGAAATGAAGATATTATATGATATATTCGTTTTTCTAATAAAAGAAAATAATGTTTTAAGAAGACTAGCTTAAAATTCTTTATTCTTTAGGAAAACCGAAAATTGTCTCAAAAGTCAAAACCAAGGTATCTCGATTATGTGGTTGTTAAAGTGATCTAACTTCGGCTGGCAATCATATTTGATTTACTAGAAAGATATTGTTTTTTTTTTAACTTATGCACATGGTGAAATTTGAACTATATTTGTGCTAGCTACTCTGCTCACTAATTGTGGACCTAGTAAACTGTAACTCTGAGCACATTATAGAACATGGGCTATCTTTTAATATTACAGTCTTTTTATCAAACTCGTACGTTTTCCATTATCTTTCTTTAGTAACTTCTTGATGGCATGCAGGAAGTGAAGGCATTGACAAGATTTTCTCTCCTAAGCACAGCAGAGATGATAGTGTCCACAATAGAGGATTTTGTCCATCACCGAAGCTGGTAAGCAAAAGCTTGCACAAATCGACGATGGAACCGACATTAACTTTGCTCGAGGAAGCAGTAACAGATTCACAGGAAAAGATCAATGCCTTAATCAGTGATTTTGGTATTTCAGAGTCCTCTGGGCAGCAGCTTACCATTGCTAAAGAACTCGGTCAAAAGATTGAATCAATGGAGGGTTTATTGAAGCAATTACGGAATAAAACTTAAGACCCATTAATATTTGTATGTAATTAGAATTTATGATTGTCCTTTTTCTTTATTGATATATTTTACATAAGTCACAATTCATTTTGTATATAGCAAAGAAGATCATATTGCTGAGTGTTGTATAAAATAGAAATTTGGACTCTTCATTATTGTAAGAAAAATTTTGTTTGGTTGAGCCTGTATTGCTAAATAACAATTTTTGGTAGCTTTCCGTTATCTCATGAAATTTTCTTTTGGGCGTTTTAATTTTTTCATGTGTAATACTGTATTTAGAAAATATTTAATTAATATTTATTAAGTTAAAATTGTTTTAGATAATGGATAGTATGTTTACTGTGTTCATTTATATTGTGTGAATATATGCTCTACAATAATACAGAGAAATGTTAAAGTCACCATAAAGGATTTGCTGTATTCAGAAATGTTAGAGTCACCATAATAGACCCAATAATAAGTTATTGAGAAAAGGACAAATAGGTTCTGACTTTTTCTTTTTTTTTGAACATTTTTGTATCCAAAGAATAGAAAATATATTCATGTTTTTGATTTTTCTAAAATGTGGGTATATTTACTTCTCCATTGAAGTCACTCCGTTGGATCCGACAGAAAATATTAACGTGGCAAATATAGTGCTGACTTAGCTGTTACGGGATGACACATGACCTATAGTTTAAGAAGATATATTAATTCCCACTCACAAAAACCTCACCGTTTCACCTTTTTTAATCCCCTTTTGCATTACCCACAAACCCCCTTTTTTCTTGTGTCTCCCACGACTCCCACCGACCATGGAGCATGTCGGTTTCCACCGTCAAAGACACCGTTGATTGCCCCATGTACATCCTCCACAACCACCGTGTCTCACTGCTCTGTGCTAGTCTCATCGTCGCGCTCCCAAGGGAAGACCGCTGCCGTCAGTAGTGGTGGCTTGGCCACAATCGAAGAAGCGACAGAACCAACCTCTGCAACGATCGCCGTCGGAACTCAGCGCTGCCTCCACATGACTGTTCGGTGCTCCTCGTGTCGCGACAATGCCGCCGCGAAGCACACCCGTGGAACCACTCGCGACGCTGTCCTCGCCGCTCTGGATCCAGCCGCCTCCATCATGCACGGTGTCCTCTCCTTCCTCCTTTGCGACGGCGCCGACTTCGGCGCCACTTCCTCGATGTAGAACTGCAGCTTTGCCAGCGCCACTTGTTGTCGCCCAGCCAATGGCCACCTTTGTAAACGAGTACGGTGGCTTTGGCGGTGGGAGATTCAACCCCTCTGCTGCTGCTCCGCCACCCTGGAGGTCAACTTCCTCCTCGGCCAGAGCCGTTTCTTCCAAATGCGCCAAATGTAGATCCAGGTGTTCTTGGAATTTTGCATATGCAATTTTTGGTAAGTTGCTGATTCTATTTGAGAGCGTAGCAATTTTTCTAGAATTATGAGGAGTTCTTACATGTTCTTCATAAGTTGCACAATCTGGACTTGTTGAATTGTGAACTGAGCCTCTGAAATTGAATTTGTGCTCTGTTGTTGGTAAATATGTTGCCGAATTGCTTGTTGAATCTGAATTTGCATAGACTCATGCCTCTCGTTTTTTCTTGAAATTTTGCTGATGTTGTTGCGATTTGTTATTCTGTTGATTCTTTGTTTGTGTGTTTTGGATGCATTGCTGATGATTTTGGAATTGTTGTTGCTGCATTCCCTAATTCTATAACTTCGTAAACCGAATCTAAATTTTGGAATTACAGAACTGGAAGTGTTGAATTTGCTGCTTCTGGATTTGGTGAAATATTGTTGATTGGTTGAAATCTGGATCTGATTTGGCTTGAATTTGGAATATTGATTGAAAATGCATAAGGGAATTAAAGTGTTTGGAGGGGTGGGGGTGAAAGTGAAACAACATCGTTTTAGTGCGTGGGGGACTAATATGTCTTCTTTCCAAAAGCTACAGGCCACGTGTCTTCCTGTAATGGCCAGGTCAGCACCACGTTTGCCACGTCAAAGTTTTTCGTCGAGTCCAACGGAATGACTTCAACGGAGGGATAAATTTGTTCACATTTTGAAGGAGTCAGGGACATAAATGTATTTTCCATTCCTTCGGAATGAAAATATCCGCGGGAAAAAGGTCAGGGACCTATTTGTCATTTTCTCTAAGATCTTAATATGTTTGCTAAATCTTCAAAGGAAAATAATAATGGAAGTCTATTGAAAGTTGTGTCTAAACTCAAATACAAACTTGATTGCTGTGAGAGAGTCAAAGACAGAACAATGAAACGACCAATTCAAGTGTTATAAAACAACTGTCATGTGTTATAAAATAACTGTCATATCAAAAAAATAACCAATTGATACTACGTTGTAATTCACAGACAAAATGTTGTTACATAAATGATCTAATGTATGATAATTTCTTTCAACTTAAGAGTATTAAACTTTTGTGATTTCCAACTCAAAAAATACATTAACATATCCCCTAAACCCATCATCATTAGCCAAAAAATAAGTTTCTCTAATCTTGTAAAAGGTGTGGCAGGTGAGCAAGCTGTCCGATCCAGCCTGATGGCACTTCCCAACAACTCGATCCAGTTGAAGTGTGTCAGCCACCTTCTCCAAACCACCATAAAGGCCATTGCAGAACCTCATCACATGCTTCACATCATAAGCATTTCCCCCCAACAGCTCCTTCACAAGCTCCAAGAACCCCTCCAAGTGCGTCGGAAGAACACCCCATGTTATAATCTTTACCAAATATCCGATATCATAAGCACCATGGAATGTGACCCATGTCAGTGCTTTGTTGAACAGCAGCCCGGATGCTGCTGCCAACTTCGCAAAATGCACTGAAGAAACTCTGGCCACTCCTCTGCGTGCAAAGTAGATGCCCGGCTGCGTAGGAGTGCCACAGAATCCTTTGCGTGAATGTCCCGCATGAGGTTGAAGTCTCTGAAATTGAACTGACAGATGTAGTGAGTTTTGTTGTTGGTTCCTAGGTCAGGGAGTGAGGTTGAGTATGAAAAAACTGTCATTTGAACTATAACTCATGACTTGTTATGGTTTCTTTATGGTTTCTTTAGGTGCTGCCTTCTACTAGTTGTTTAGGATTTTGCTATGGGAAGTTGTATTAACTATTTATTTAGAGAAAGTCTAAAAGATTAATTAATGGTCAGTCAACTAGAGTCAATTAGGATAAAAATAGTTCTAAAAATAAAAATCAATGTAATATATATTACACCGCACCAAGGTTCAATTGTTTAATGTGAATAAATGACAACATTAAAAATTTAGATTTATTAATTACAAACTTGATTTGTTCTGATTTAATTTAGAGTACTGTTGCACATATAAGTCTTTTTGGCATATACAAGTTAATCTTAACCCAATAAAATCTATTTACATAACGTGCACGTGAATCACATTGTTCCTCTTTGTATCTCGCGTTCCTCTTCTTTTTCTTTCTTCTTCTCATTCTTCTTTGTGATTCTTCTTTTTCTTTGCGTGTTTTATCTTCATCGTCATTTTTTTATTACTATTGTTGCATTTTTTCCCTCCTCATCTTTCTGTTAATTTTTGCAACATTATGTATTTTTTTTTTATTTAAATTTTTTCTCCCAAAAAGAATTATGAGAATATGAAATAAGAATATGAAGAAAAAGAAGAAGCAGCGAAAGATGAGGAGGATGAAGAGGAAGAGTTTTGAATTATGCAGTCAACACACATAAATAAAAAATTCTTAAACAATACACTCAAATATCTTCGTGTTACACCTAAATTTGCTCCAAATACAGAAAAATATTTCCTATAATGCTGCATTTTTTTCTTCTTCTACTTTTCCTTATTTCTTTCTTTCTTTTAGTTGAATGAATGTAAATTCATCATTTTTCAAGTAATTTTGCAGCATTTTGTGTTTCTTCTTCTTTGTTTGATTTTTTAATTTTTATTCTTATTAAAAGAGTAAAATAAGAAAAAACTTGAGAAGGTAAAATAAAAAAAGAAAAGATGAATAAGAAAAAAGAAGAAGATGGTGATGATGATGAAAAAAAGAAGAAGCAGTAACAGAAGATGAGGAGGAGAAAGAGGAAGAGTTTTGAATTATGCAAAACTTATCAGCACACATACACCGAAAATTTTTAAACAATACACCCAAAATATCTTTGTGTTACACCTAAATTTACTGCAAATACAGAAAAATGTTTCCTCTAATGCTGTATTTTTTCTTCTTTTCTCCTTCTTTTTCTTTCTTCTAGTTGAATGAATGATGTGTTTCTTCTTATTTTTTGTTTGATTTTTTTATTTTTATTATTTTGAAGAGAGTAAAAACAAGAAGAAACTTGAGAAGATAAAAAAAGATAATTAAGAAAAAAAAAGAAGATGATGATGATGATGATGAAAAAGAAGCAACAGAAGATGAGGAGGAGGAAAAAGAAATGTTTTAAATTATGCAGAACTTATCAGCACACATACACAAAAAATTCTTAAACAATACACTAAAATATCTTCGTGGTATATCCAAATTTGCTGCAAATAAAGAAAGATATTTTCTCTAATGCAGAACTTTTACATTACATTCAATTCAAACCATCAACGATGAACAACAATTTTCACAAACAAAAACATTATTCACCTACATAATCATAAACTACTAACGAAAACATTAACTAGAATCGAGTCACACCTCAGCCACTTGATTGGATTCAAAACAATAATCAATTTCTTTTTGATTCAATTGACAATCTGAACTTGAATTATTCATTTTTTTCAACAACGAGATAACTGATGATGGAGGAGAAGGAGGAAAAGGAAGGAGTAGAAGAAATTCCAGTAAAAAAAGAAAGAGGAATTGGAGGAGGAGGTCATGTTGGCGACGATGACAACGAAAAAGAAAAATAACAAAGAAGAAGTGAATATAAATGACTTGAGAAAAAGTCTAGAAAACCAACTAATGAACGCTGAAAATATTTGAGTCAACTAGAATTTTATTATGTGCATGCACGTGGTATTCATTTAGAGAAAGTCTAAGAGACCAACTAATGATCCAGTTAACTACAGTCAATTAAGATAAAAATAGTCCAAAATTGAAAACCAATATAATATATGTTCCACTGCACCAAGGTCTAATTGTTTAATCTGAACAATGACAATATTAAATATTTAAATTTATTAATTGTAAACTGATTATTTTAGATTTCACCGTTATTAGACTTGATTTGTTCTGATTTAATTTAACATAAATATAATTATTTGATCTATTCTATTATTAAAACAATTGTAAAAAAATTATTTGAATGATTATCATTCTATTTATTAAATTTAACTTAAAATAAAGATTTAATTTCACCGCAAGAAATTCATGCATGATTTCTTCTAATTTTTAAAGTGTATAAATTTAATGCCATAATCTGAATTGTAAAATAAGGAAGAAGATAAGTTTTTTAATATATACTAATTAATAAATTTAATTTAAAATAAAGGCATATTTTATTTTACTAAAAGAGATTCAGAAACTTAAAAGACAAAAGTACCGATTTATTGTATTTATACGTTCTATCCCAATTACTTTTAAATTATATTTCACTATATATGTTTCGATAATTTTTTTTAATTTTAAAAATATTAATTACAATTGATTGGATTTTAAAATGGTGTAGTTAAATTATATTCTATTTTTTAAAATATTGTGTTTAGGCAGGATAATTATATTAACTATACCTTTAAATTAGTTTGTTCGAAAAAATAATTAAGTTATCTTTTGTCATCTTTTACGAAATTGGCCACTAAATTGGCCATTTTTACTGGATCTTGGTCAGTTAATCAATCTTTAATAACCAATATATTATAACGGGCTTGCTACACATCCATATATCTATGTATCCAAGTTGACCCAAACCCAAAACAACTCACGCGCATAAATGAAGCGTGATTACACGCGCCCGAAACCCAATCGTTACTTCATTCGTGCTCATTATGAAAAAAAGTTACTTCTTCCTCAACACGAAATCACTAGACAAAACCGCTCATTCTCTTCGAATCTCCCTTAAAATCACTCAAACTTCACTCACGTTCTCTGCGGAAACCACTACTGGAGAAGAATCGCGAGAAAATTTTGCAAGGAACAAGCAAAAACGAACAAAAACAGCAATAGCCACAGACAAAAGTATGAGAAAAATACTATTCATTTGAAATCTTGCAATGTAGCGTTTCTCCTAGATGCATTTTAGCTTTATTGGATTGATTTGCTTCGTTTAGTAGATCGACGTATTCTGATTGCATTTTTACAATGTAACTAGGGTTTTGAATAAAATTTGTTCTTATTTTCATTCAGTTAAGGTAATAGTGTAACTAGGGCTTTGAACTTAATTGTTACTCTATTCAGTTCTTCTTTTGCATGGAGAAATACTATTCTTGATGATTGAAAGTTTATAATGATTTATTCACCACATATATGTTGTTCGGTTCGGTGGCCTTGGTGATTTCCATTTACTTGATATTTAGTGTTTCAGGGTTTAGGGTTATTCTGATTACATTTTTACAGTATAACTAGGGCTTTGTATAAAATTTGTTCTTATTTTCATTCAGTTCAGTGGATAGTGAAACTAGGGCTTTGAACTTGGTTGTCACTCTGTTCAGTTGACTTCTTTTGCATGGACAAATACTATTCTTAATGATTAAAAGTTTATAAACATTTATTCACCACGTAAATTATGTTCGGTTTGGTGGGTTTGGTGATCTTCATTCACTTTATATTTAGTGTGTTTAGGGTTTAGGGTTATTCTGATTGCATATTTACAGTGTAACTAGGGTTTTAAATGAAATTTGTTCTTATTTTTGTTCAGTTCAGTATATAGTGTATGTGAGTAGATAGTGTATGTAAATTTCAACTTGGTTGTTACTCTGTTGAGTTGACATCTTTTCCATGGAGAAATACTATTATTGATAATTGAAAGTTTATAAAGATTTATTCACCACATGAATTCTGTCCGGTTCGGTGGGTTTGGTGATTTTTATTCACTTTGATAATTAGTGTGTTCAGGGTTTAGGGTTATTCTAATTGCATATTTACAGTGTAACTAGGATTTTGAATGAAATTTGTTCTTATTTTTATTCAGTTGAGTGTATAGTGTACGTGAATAAATAGTGTATGTAAATTTCAACTTGGTTGTTACTCTGTTGAGTTGACATCTTTTCCATGTAAAAATACTCTAACAATTTTTATTACTTTTTAATAATTTAATAATCGATTTAATAAAGTACTAAGGGCAGGGGCGGACAGCGGGAATCGAACCCGCGTCTTCTCCTTGGCAAAGAGAAAATTTATCATTCGACTATATCCGCATTTTTGAATCGTATTTGATACGTAATATATCAATCTTATTTGTGCAGAGCTAGGTTTGATACTCCGTTAGGCGTAATTTGAAAGAAAGTCGAAAAATGGAAAATATATGAAATATATATATTATTGATAATTGAAAGTTTATAAAGATTATTCACCACATAAATTCTGTTCAGTTTGGTGGGCTTGGTGATTTTCATTCACTTGATAATTAGTGTGTTCAGGGTTATTTTGATTGCATGCAATAATGCTTTTCTAGCCATTTTATTATTTATCATGTTTATTCAGTGCATGAAGAGGGTTCAGTTCAGTGGGCTGGGATATTTTAATTGACTTGATTAACATATGCATGCTTGTGCTTCTCGGTGTTTGAGTGAACTATTGACCAATTTTTTTCATTACAGCAAAACTCAACAAGACAATGGTGACAAAGAAGGAGAAGCCGCACTATAACGTAAGTACAATAAAAATATATTTATCCGCTTTCATTCTAATAATATCTATTTTGTATTATAAATATATCCTCACATTCTATTTCAAAACTTGCAGAAGAATCATGACTACAGATGCCAAACAAAGGCAATAGCAATAGTGTTTAGGAATATGAGTCAAGAAAAGAAAGATATAGTTGAAGAAATGGGATTTGGTGCCCTGGCACATGTCCCAGAAATAAATATCTCTCACGTCCTCTTGAGAGAATTAATTGATTGCTATGATGATTATAATGGATGCTTGAAAATTCTCCATGGAAGAATATACATAACTCCTGGTAAGGTAGTAGCTGCGCTGGGCATAACCAACGGCGGTAATACACTTTCCACTTCCTGCTTATTTTCGGTTCATTGCTTTCTTTAACTTCGGTTCATTGGTGTATAGAAAATTAAACTGAGCCTTTTTGGCTGTTTTGTTGCTATTAAAATATTGTATGAAAACATTTTGCTGAAAAGGTTGAGTACGACAAACTGAATCCGCAAGACAAGGAAATCTTTGACAGCGTAAAAAATATTACGTTGGCCAAAAATCAAGAGGACTTTTGTTGTCTTCATACAAAAGTGCTTCTTGCTGCCGACGACGGTAGGCGTGGCCTCCCTGATCCATAAGCCGCCTATCTTTCATGTGAACAATATCCGAGAGTACAATTGGGAAAAATATGTGCTCAACTTCTTGATGAAAGGAATCGAAAACAAGAGAAAGGGGATGAAACAGTCTGTTGACGGTTGTGTTTTTGTTTTGATGCTAATTTACTTCCATGAAACCAAGTTCCCTCACCCGTTTCGACCTGATGCTCCCCCGACACCGTGGGTGGCGCATTGGACAAAGCAGATGATGCTCGACCGAATTTCGAAGGAAGCAACAGACCCATTGGTAAATTAAACAAAAAATTCTCCCTAAAATTTCATTTCAAATGCTTCTAAAATACTCTGCTAACTAAATAAGCTTGTGTTTTAGATTGTAATTAATTTATTTCTCCTACTTGCAATTGTTAGTGTGTTCATTTGAATCCTTGTGCATGCTGAAACGTTTTTCTTGATGAATAAATGTTTGTCACGTTTTATTGATCATATGAATCTTGTTCAATTCGGTGGGCTTGCTCCCTTTGGTTCACCTGATTGTTAGTGTGTTCATTTGAATTCTTGTGCATTCAGAAACTTTTTCTTGATGATTAAATGTTTGTCACGTTTTATTCACTATATGATTTTTTTTTGTTCGGTGGCTTGCTCCCTTTGGTTCACCTGATTGTTAGTGTGTTCAATTGACTACTTGTGCATGCAAAAATATTTTTTTGATGATTAAATAATTATCACATTTTTTGGCATTTTATTCAGCACATTAGTATCATTCGATTCAGTGGGTTGCTCATCTTGATTTAGCTGATTGTTACTGTATTTCTCATTAAATAAGTTTCTGTTTAGGGACTTCAGTACAGAAAGCAAATAAAGAAGGAAAAAATAAAAACAAAGAAGTTAGATAAGAAAGAAAAAAAAGAAGATTGTTGATCTGGATTCTTCTTCGGAAGAAGAAAGATTTTCCGAATCTGAATACGACAAAACACCACCAGCAAAGAGAACAAGAAAACATAGGGTGGTTAAAAAACAAAAGCTTGTTGAGACGGATTCAGAAAAAACAAGTGAAACAGAAAGCAGTCCCATGGATTCAGAAAGCAAAAGTGAATCCAAAAACCAGTAAATTTGATCTTCATATTGATTTTATTTAACTTGTATTTGCTTAAGGTTGTTCTTATGCGCTTGTTATTATGTATTGCAGGGAAGAAGAAATTGAAAAAACTGGCACAAAAAAGAAAACAACCACAGAAGGTGGTTAAAAAATAAAGCCAAAAAAGAAGCCTGTGTCGACAGATTCAGACAACACAAGTAAATCTGAAAGCCATTAAGTATTGGGTGATGTTCATTTATATGATTGTATGATATTCATCTGGTTTAGTTTGACTCGATGGAGCTCAATTAAGAAATGATGGAGCTCAAACAGCAAACGTTGCTCCGGATCAGTTTGACTCGATGGATGTGCAAAATGATTTCTCTGAGACATAAGATTTGATTTCTTATAGCAAGTTATTTTTCTTTCTTTGCTAACTTTTGCTAGATCCTTTTCTAATTCCTCTAGATTCAATTACTAATATTTATTTATCTTTCTTAGACTGCCGACTGTAAATCTGGATAGCGAACCTCTCTTATAGATTCAGGCAAGCTCCACACCGTCCATAAATGCCCCAGACAATACCAGGTAAATTGGTTCATTGCAGGCTTTACTTTCGGTTTAGTAGTTTCCAAAAATGAATTTCATGTCTTTCTACCCTAAACTCTAAACCCTAAACCCTAAATCCTGAATCTTGAACCCATAAACCCTAAACCCCTAAAACCCTAAATCCTAACCCTTAAATCCTAAAATCCTAAAACCTAAACCCAAAATCCTAAATCCTAAACCCAAAACCCTAATCTAGGTTTCTAATTTTAATATAGTTCTAATTTTAATTTGTTATCTTTTTTTAGGAAAAATACCACAGAAAGCCCGGTAAAATATTTTAGAAAAAAGAAAATCCATCTAAGAAAGAGTTTTAAAACTCTGCCAGTGTAAGTTAAAAATATTTATGTTACTCTTTTAGATTT
Source organism: Arachis duranensis (assembly GCF_000817695.3). NCBI lineage: Eukaryota > Viridiplantae > Streptophyta > Magnoliopsida > Fabales > Fabaceae > Arachis > Arachis duranensis. The sequence continues at coordinate 25,927,262 of NC_029774.3, read as the reverse complement.
AGGTAATAACTTTTGTTTAATTAATCACACGAAAAACGTGTTTATATGTCACTAGCGCTACACCTGATTCTGAACTACAAATCATTGAGGATCGACAAAAAACTCGTTTTGAACCTTTGGAAATGTGAGTTTTTCAATCTGCAGATTCCCGTTTCTCAGAACAAATTCTAAGTATTCAACATTAACTTCTTCATTGTTTATATTCCTTAGAACTCCTCTTGCGTTGTCTCTTCCAGGTTCTCTTCAGGAAGAGTATATCAAAGATGACTTTATCTATGTCCCTCTAGAAAGTCAAACACAACAAATTTCTGATAATGAGTAAGTTTATAAATATTTATTCACCACATGAATCTTGTTCGGTTCAGTGGGCTTGGTAATTTTAAATCACTTGATAGCTAGTGTATCCAGGATTTAGGGTTATTTTGATTGCATTTTCACTTGATAGTTAGTGTGTTCAGGGTTTAGAGATATTCTAATTGCATGCAGCAATGCTTTTCTAGCTGTTTTATTATTTATCATGTTTTATTTAGTGCATCAAGGGGGTTTGGTTTGGTGGTCTCATAAAATTCTTTTTATTAATTTTAATGAAATATGATAATAGTTTGGGATCTTTATTGAACTCTTTTCTGTTTAATGCAGCAACCCTTTGGAACCGCAACAGCAGCCCTGCGAAGAAGCACCGGCACAACAATCAAAATAGCAAAAGCAGGTTATTAAGTAATCTTCAACAAGGAATACGGAGCCAGAACTTTCAATGAATGTGTAAGTTTTAATTATTATCATTTTTTATAATCTTCTGGTCTAGCTGGTAATTAGAATTCTTTTTATTAGTTTTAATGGTACAAGATAACAAATCTGCCTCATTATTGAAATCTTTTCTGTTTAATGCAGCAGCCCTCCCAAACAACAACAACAACAAGAAGCTCTGGTGGCACGGCAATTAGAAGAAGAAGCACACCCTAAATTGTAAGGTTTATCATTGTTCACCACATTGTATCATTTCGGTTCACTAGGTTGTTTCCTATCATTTTTGTTTAGTATCATTGTTTAATATGTCTATCGTCTTGCAGTGTTGCTCATCCTAGGAAACGGGAAGATGATATGCCTTTCTTTAGCCTTGGGATAAGTCCTCTAGCATCTCAAGAAACTCTCCCTCTCAACCAACTCAACCCTTTGAGCCGACTGTTTCACAGCTTGAAATCCTGGAAGAGGCGGTGGTATATGCTGGGGTGATGGCAGCATTGAAGTTTGCTGAAGCAACAACTGCCGAGAAAACCTTCACAACTGCTGAAGTTTACCAAACTCCAGAGAAAAAGAAAGAAATCACAGAGGAGTTGATCGAAAAGTGTTATCATTGGATGACACTTGTTAAACGGACCAAAGATAGTAGCAACGAATATGATGCCATATTCGTATTGAAGCATGAGGCACTTTACGAGGGGCTTATAGAACATTTCATGTCTCTAATGCCCAAAAAACAAGTGGAAAGCACGGTAAATTCTTTGCTAATTGTGTTAACACTAATAATTTTTCTAAAGACTCTTATACATTATATCTCATAAATTTTCTTCTTGTAGGTGGTGACTATACATAGCATGATTCTTAACCAAATTGAATGTCGCCGATTTCAGGAACAAATATATATTGTGCCACAGGATATTGTGGTAACCTAAATTTCTTATTCCTTGCTGATTCTTGTTTATCGCGTCTTATTCAAAACATGAATGGAGTCTGTTCAATATAGTTGATTCATCACATGATTACTGTTCGATTCAATGGAAATGTTCATATTGATTCACCTGATTGTTATATATTCTATTGAGTTCTTTTGCATCAAGAGATGTTTCCTCTTGATGATTGAATGTTTTTTACGTTTTATTCAGCATATGAATTATGTTCGATTCGGTGGAGATGTTCATATTGATTCACTAGTCTGGTCGTTTGTGATTTAACTAATTTTTGTTTTGTAGATGTTTATGCTGGGAAACCATGGCGTGGACTACACTGACAGAAGGACAAAGAAGGCCTACCAGTTCAATGTCGAACAATATGCCCACCACGCCGTTTCCTTGACAAAAGAAAACTTGCATCACATCCATTTGTAAGTTGTCATTTCTAAAAATTCTTCGATAATTTTCTCGTTTGCCATTGTTTCGACTGAAATATTCTATCATTTTCCCAAACTTTAGTTGTTTGTGCCGATTTACAACGGAGGGCATTGGTGGTTGTGGATAGGCGATATCCGGAAAAAGGAATTCTATGTGCTCGACCCTGTAAATAAGAAGAAAAAAGATATACCTGAATCGAGAGTGAAACTGAACAAATTTGTTGTAAGTTATTTTGTTGTAAATTATTCAAATTATTCAATACATCAAAGGAGTTCGGTTTAGTGGTTTTCCTTTTTCTTTATTCACTTTTTGTGTCCCTTTCAGTGCTTAATAATTTCCCAGATGAAGGTTTACGCTGGGACGGAACCCTTAATGGAGGACGAAGAGGGAGAAGAAGCATAGTATATCCCGCTAAATGGTCAATGTACACCGTAAAAATCTCTTCTATAGTGCTATTTTTCATGTATTTTATTTTGTATATTATTAATCGTACTATACTCAATTCTTGCTTAGCTATGATTGCGGCATATACATCATGAAATGGCTTGAAACAATTGATCCAAGAAAGATCAAAAGCGGTAAGTGATATCAATATAAATCTTGGACACAAGTAAGTACTTTCTAAATTAATAGTGTATGTACATTTAAACTTGGTTGTTACTCTGTTAAGTTGGCTTCTTTGCATGGAGAAATACTATTCTTGATGATTAAAAATTTATAACGATTTATTCACCAAATGAATGTTGTTCGGTTCGGTGAGCTTGGAGATTTTCATTCACTTGATATTTAGTGTGTTCAGGGTTTAGGGTTATTTTGCTTGCATGCAGCAATGCTTTTCTAGCAATTTTATTATTTATCATGTTTTATTCAGTGCATCAAGGGTGTTCGGTTCAATGGGCTCGGACATTTATCATTTCAATTCTTTCATTTGTCATTTCAGTTGGGTTCATTTCTTATGTAACTAATTCCTTTCAATTGAAATGTAGAAAGAGATTGATGGCTTCAGGCATGAATATGGTCCGAATATTCTGTTTCACGAAATGAACAAAATCAGAGACCAATTAATTTGGGCATATGAAGCAATAAGACTCCCGAAGCCATCTGCTGCCATCTCCAACCCTTATTGTAAATTCTCATTTGAGGATTTAGATAGTAAATAGGATATACTATGATTGACTGGTTGTAATTAACAATATTTTGTTTAACTTGTTTAAAAAATCAAACAATGCTTCTTTCAATGTATATATGTCAATATTAATATAAATGTTAATGTATATATCTAATATTAATGTCAGTGTATATATCTAATGTTAATATTTATATCTGATTCAAGATGGATTACTCCTTGTCCTTTCGGTCTGAGATGTTCATTTATATATCTCTTGGAACTGTTTGGCTACTATTTTGTTCCAGGTTCACAGTGATTGGAATTAGTGTATTTACAAAGACATTAAGAATCCTAAAAAACACAGTGAACCAAAATTAAGATACTGGATGAACCGAAAGTTGCAAACACAGTACAGAAATTCAGAGAGCTAATTATAAAAAAATATTTCTATCAGTATTCAGTTTCAGAAACACCTAAACTCTCTGACAAAGCACAATAAGTTGACTATTCAATAAAGAAAAAATTGACTTTTGAATAAATAATTTCACAAAAAAGTGACTATTCATTAAAGACTAACAACGTTCAGAAATTAACCCTCCCAAAACCTTAATGAACCGAAATTTGCTCATGGGTGAAAAGGAATTTATATTAATAAAAACTAAAACTCGTATAATCCTCTCTGGGATAATTCATATCTGGTGCATTGTAAAGGCTGGAGCTTGACTGAATCGTTGATCTGCCGTCTAAAAGGTTCAACTACAAAAGACATAATTAATCGTATATTAGTAAAATGCACAAATGAATTTTTCCTTAATCGAAAGCAAGTTAATTTTACCTCGCTTGGAGCTGTCTTTTTCTTTTTCTTCATGGCGTTTGAGATCTTTTTTTGCAGGTTTGATCCAAGTTTGTTCTTGGGCCGGCCTCTTATTTTGATGTGTGGTGGGCGTTGAAGGTCGTTCACATTGCTCAACGTCGCTTCTTCGTGGGATAACAAACTTTTTCCTTTGCTTCTCTCTTGATATTCTTGCATCTCAGCCATGACCTTGTCAAACGCCCGGTGAAGAATTCTAGTCAGCTCCTCAGACTCGGATGCAAATTCGCATATATTGTGCGACCGAAATACCAATTTGTTGAATCTATTACTTCTCGGCTGTAGTAGAGGCTCCTTTTGGCTGCTCTTTGTAACACCCTAATTACCCTAAGCCTTACCTCTAGTCGTAAAGTAAAGGTTAATCAAAGGTTATGACAATTCTAAGGGTTATACATATTTATATATAGAAGGAAATAATATATTCTAGAAGCCCGATGAAGGATTAAGCTCAAAGACAGAATTACAAAAGTGTGAAACGTTCACACGAAGCTAACGCGTAAGATACGAGGTATAGATGCAAAAGAATAGAACATATATATATAGATATAAGAGTATAATAATCATAGGGAACTAGCCGTAGCTTACGGAGTTTAAGCCGACTAGTTACAAATAGTAAGATATAGAGTTTTGGGGTTAAAACAGCTTATACAACTTATCTCTCAAGTAAGCCTCTAAGGCCATAAAGTTAAATATATAAAAAGATGTGAGAGTAACTATAACAAAGTAAAACAAAAATAAATTTGGAGAAACCATACTCTGCTCTGTCACCATGTCCGCAATTTCACCGAGGTGAATTACGACCTGTATCTGAAAAACAACAACAAAGTATGGAATGAGAACCGAAGGTTTTCAATATGGTAACAGTGCCCAATATGTAAGATGTAAGGCACTGGGACGCCGAAGGTAATCCTAGAACTTCACATCGAACACAGATATTCATGCTTAACATAAATAAATAAATAAATAAAGAACTTAAACAATAAACCGGGTTATCTAAACTTAGGAGAATTCTAACTAATACTAATCACACCGCTGTATCCCACAGCCTTTGGCAACCTAACCTCCGTGCAATCCCATCGCCACCGCCTACCTAACCTCCACAGCACCAGACAATCACAAATAATGCAAGCAAGGAATACACAGGTAGTAATCATATATAACAAGTAAACCAAGAAGCAAGTAAGTATATTATACAATTAGGCAAACTCAAGTAATCAAAGCAAACAAGCATATAGAAGATGCATATGATGAATGCCTGTCCTATTGGCTCGTGATATCACTTGTCGTCCGTAAATGTCAACCCGACACATCCTCCCAGATGTAGCCTTTTTGGCCACACCAAAGATATAGTGCCCTGCACACTCATGCAGCAGCGAATCTGCTACGTCAGAGATATAGTTCCCTGTACACTCATGTAGTAAGGAGTCTACTATGCCAGGGATATAGGCCCCGCACACTTCCTGCAGCAGAGAAGGAACCAACCACGATAAATCATGCAGCAGAACAATCTGCCATGCCTGGGATATAGTCGCCCCACACTCTCAACATTCAACAAGTCATGCGACAGAAACATCTGTCACGCCGAAGATATAGGCTCTGCACACTCTCAACAACATCTACTCATGCAGCAGAGAAGTCTACCACACCGGGGATATAGGCCCCGCACACTCTCAATAACCATTCGTCCTGCAGTAGAATAATCTACTACGCCGGAGATATAGGCTCCACACACTCTCATATATTGCAATCATTTTGTCATCATTCCTTTCCAAGTTCTCAACTCATCACAACCATCATCAATTCATAATTCTCCATTCCGAACTCATCAGTTCATCAATTTCTCAATTCGTTGTCAGTACTCACCAAGTTCACTACTCTTCCTTCTCCCTCAACCAAACTCATCAGCAATACACCAGAAATCTAAACCCCCGTTTGCTAACTTTTCAAAGTAAACCCAAATAAAACCACCCAAGACCTTCTCCACATTTAACATCCAAAAACAAGCCAAAAAGTCTTAAATAGGTGTCACAGAAGTTTACAAGCTTGATGGAAAGGTGAAATAGTTGAAAACAAATTTTAAGTTTGAGAAACAGGGTGTGTGCGTAAGCACAGGGGTGTGCGTGCGCACGCCCAAGAGAAATTTTAAAACGTGTGCGTACGCACAGGAGTGTCCGTACACACAGGTTCCAAATTTTGCAATTTTGTTCACTCACACAATGCGTGCTAGTGCCCCCAACAAACTAACCTTCCCAACGTGTGCGTGCGCACAGGGCTGTACGTGCGCACAGGTTGCAAATCCTCATTGGTATGTGCGCGCACAAGCTGTGCTAGCACTGCAAATAGGGAGCCTTCCCCTGCCTGTGTGTACGCACAGGTCTGTGCGTGCGCACAAGTTAAAATTTTCGCAGGGTTGTGCGTGCGCACAGGGCTATACGTGTGCACATACCAGAAATTACAAAATTCTGCAACTTTGCAAAATTTTAGATTTTTAACACCAATTTTGAATTAACTTCCTCCACAAAATTCCAATTTTCACAAACTTTATATCGATTTAAAGGGTTTTCAATATGCTTTAATTTCAAAAAAATTTCAATCAATTTTGAAAACTGAGGCATAAGTTATGATCGGGCAAAGTTCACAAGTTACCAATTTCCCAACTTTCACCACTCAAACCAACCAAAATCAAATAAAATCATTCCAAACTCCATTTCCCATCAAATCCACCCTTTATAACATATTACACCATTATTACTAATTTTTTTTCCTTCACATTTCATTATTCTCAACCTCAACATCAAATGTATAATATTATAATCAATCCACATTCAACCTCTCCAACCACATTACCATACCATTAACATCAACATCACATATACCATACCACTTCTCAACTTCACACAATCATTCATTATCATCATATCACTAACAAACATCATGAAATAACCCCATTCAATCCTAATCATTCTCAATATCAATAACATTACTCATCCACATTCATAATTTATATCATTTACCAACAACATCAATATCCATCATTATTCATCCACCATATCAACAACCCTCATCAACAACAATAAATCACACATTCATCATCAACCTTCATAATCATTAAATACCAACAATCATCATCAAATCATATAATCATTATCATTATTATTCCAATTCCTTCCACATAACACCACTACAACATCAATCAATCTCCATCAACAACCCCAATCATCAATTTTCTCATCAATATCATAATCAAAATCTAACATACACAACTCATAAAATCAACATAATTCTCATGCCACCTATATAATTCAATCCACCATGTATTTAATTCAATCCTATCTTAAGGTCAACTAGTCTAAGTGTCCAGAAACATTACATATTACATAAAAAAATCGAAACCATACCTTGGCCGATTTCCAAACGTACCAAACACCAAAACAAAGCCACCAAGCTCGATCCAAAGCCTTAACCAACTCCAACAAACACCAAAACTCAATCTAACATCATATATATACCAAAATATAAACCTAGAAACCACAACATACGACACTACAAGGGTTTTTGAGTAACTTACCTTGTCCAAATAGGATTGAGGCAATTTCCAACAATTACCCGCTACTAGAGATCACCTAAACAACCAAAACCACAAAACTTGCTCAAAAATCAAACCCAAAAATGTGCAGAAAGTTAGGGCAGGAAACTAGTGCTTGGCTTGCAAGCTATTACCAGAAAAGCATAAATAGAAATGAAGAGCTCATCGAGAACTTTGCGTGGCCACAAACGTCTCATCAATCGGAGCTCTGTAGCTCAAGATATGGCTCCCGGAAGATGGAGGTGAATAATGCACTCTCTTCTTCCTCTCTTCTCTCTTCTCACCGCCCCTCTCTCTTTCTTTCTGAAAAATGAGGCTAAATGCCTCTTATTTAGGGCACTTATATGTTGGAATTGGGCCCACTTGGGTCCGGTCCAACCCACTAAGTGCTTTTGGTCCGTTTGACACACTTTGGGTCAAAACCTTTAAGATTAGTGCTCGGTTTTCAATTCTAAATTATTTTTGTCCTTTCAAAACAATAAATAAATTTTCCAAAATCTTATTTTCTCAAAGCACAGTAGCAGACTGACTTAAACCGGTTTGACTGGTTCGGCTGCCAGTTCGCTATTTTTCTCGGTTTTTCGCAGAAAATACATTTTCTGACTCAGAAAAATTCATTGAAACCAAATTTCATCTTTATATTTTCAAATTAAAACTTCTAAATTTTGAATCTATCTCGGGCACTTAAAATTATTATTTTTAACAAAACAATTTTACGGAAAAAACTCTGATTTTTACACTCTTGATGTGCGTGTGCCTCCTCTTTATGTTCTTGCTCTAGCATTCCAGTATGTATTTCGGTGCCACGTTATCCACTCGCTCAAAGCTTAGAACACTCAGGGAATGGTGGCACAATATGCCCCTTGACTCAAATAGCAAGCACTGGCACTTTACCTCTCGTGATACTGCATCGTAGGTAACGAAAAACTTGTTGAATGTGGAGTTGGAAACCTCCTCCACGATTTCGTATGTTATGAACCCTGGGGTGGAATGCATTGATCTTGTGATGTAGTTCACTTTATCTCTGAATTGTGCTTGAACTTTCTGATGATTGGATTTTTGATGGTATAGAATTTCACAAATGAATTCTCGTTGCAAGTATAATTTCTAAACCAATCAAAAATCCTTTCATACAAAAGATTGTTTGTCACAAGTAACAAACCCCTAATTTTATAAACCGAAGTATTCAAACCTCGGGTCGTTCTCCCTAGGAATTACAATAAAGTGCCTTGTTATTGGTTAGAAATGTGTTTTGGGTTTTGGATAAGAAGCATGAAAAGTAAATGGCAATGAAAATAAACTAACAACTATAAAAGCCTCTTGGCAAGATATGAAAATTAGAAATCCTATCCTAGTTATCCTTCTCAATTGTGATGAGAATTGTTCATTGCTACCACTTAGTTAACCCTTACTAAATAAAGGAAAGTCAAGTGGATGAATTGACATGAGCCACAAGTCCTAGCCAACTCCCAAGAAAAGACTAGCTTTAGTGCACTCCAAACCAATTAGCAATCTCTCCAATTACCAATCAACAAAGGAATTAGATAACTCAAGTGTCACTAATTACTCTACCTAGGCCAAGAGGAACAAAATCTAATTACTCAACCAAGGCCAAGAGGAACAAAACCTACACTAAAATCCAATCAAGCATTTCATCAAACACTTGGAAGGTTCAAAAGAAAAGCATAGTAAATTGATAACAAGAATAGAATCTAACAATAATTATGGAAAAGAATTAACAACAACAATCAAAAGAAACACATTTATTATGAATTACCTTGATTGAATTGAAAGAGAGTAGAAGAAACAAAAGTAGATCTATAACAAAACACAAGAACAACATAAAAGAGATTACAACAAAAGAATGGAAGAAGAATGAATATAACTACAATGAATTGAGAAGAAAGAAGTAGAAGAAGATGAATCTACATCTAGATCTAAGAACTAAACATAATCCTAATCCTAATCCTAGAGAGAAGTGAGAGCTTCTCTCTCTAGAAACTACTTCTAAAACTAAACTACGACTAATGGTAACTAGATTCTAAAGTATGAGAGTATGTTCATTCCCCCTTCAATCCTTGGCTTAAATAGCATCAGAAATGAATTGGATTGGGCCCACAAGGCTTCTAAAATCGATGGCCACGTTTTGCTTTAAGTGAACCAGGTGGCAGCAACGGCACATGCATGTACTATGCGCGTACGTGCCACCATACGTGTAGCAACTATGGCAAATCTTATATCGTTTTGAAGCCCCGGATGTTAGCTTTCTAACCCAACTGGAACCGCATTATTTGGACCTTTGTAGCTCAAGTTATAGTCATTTAAGTGCAAAGAGGTCGGCTTGACAGCTTTCCGGTTCTTTCATTTCTTCATGAGTTCTCCAACTTTTCATGCTTCTTTCTTCATTCCCTTGATCCAATCTTTGCCTCCTAAACCTTAAATCACTCAACAAACATATCAAGGCATCTAATGGAATCAAGGAGAATTAGATTTAGCTATTTTAAGTTCTAAAAAGCATATTTTCACTCTTAAGCACAATTAAAGGAGAATATACAAAACCATGCTATTTCAATGGATAAATGTGGGTAAAAGGTCATAAAATCTCTTAAAATTAATACAAGATAAACCGTCAAAACGGGGTTTATCACTTTCCTGAACTTCTCGTGGGTATACACATGCTGAAACTGGGCCTCTATTGCTGATTTTGTTGCGCATGGTATCACAATGTGAAAATCTACAGCATCGAATTCTCTCTCTCTTTGCTCTCTACTTGCTAGGCAATTCTCGTATTGCTTCACGAATTCAGGTGGTGAGGTATTACGACCTCTAAAGGTAAAATTATATATATAGTATTAGTTGAAAGGAATTTCAACTAGAAGCCTGTGAAGAAAAGTTAAGCATTAAACAGAAAATCGCATCACTCGTGTAAGAGACAAATATAAGAGGAGAATTCCAAAGATACATATAGCAAGGCTTCTGACTCGACTCGCGAAGCTAGAACCGAACATAGCATATAAACATATATACATATATACACGAGAATCCCAAGATGATCCAAAGTAGAAAAACGACGACCTATTTCTCCAAGTCAACCTCTAAGAGGGATAAACATAATAATACAAGGTGGAGAATCTACATACATATATAAATATAAACAAAATACGTCCCTGAGCCCCAAGAGTTCTTCGCTTCATTCGAGTCTCTAGAGTACAAAGTGGTGCTTCTCAACCTGCATCTGAAAAACAACAATATTGTATGGGATGAGAATCGGGGGTTCTCAGTATGTTTAAGGTCCTGGGAAAGCCAGAGGCAATCCTAGAACTCCGTCACTCAGATTATACAACTTAAAGACTTAAGAAGGAAACCATAAACAGGGGTAGTTATCTAAGGTTCTTAAGGTTCTAACTCAATCCTAACTTAATCTCCCAAATTACAATCCACTTACTGTCTCATAAAACTTTAATTCTACAATTCTCCTTCTACCTCCTCCGACCCTCCAAATTCACCAGTGCACAGACAAACAATACAAGCAAAGGCAAACACAATTAGAGTACAAGTAATACAAGTAGCAACTATCACAATTAGTCATACTAATTCACTTAGGCACTCCAAATTAATGCACAAACAAGCAATTCAATATACATATGATGTATGTTTGTCCTACAGCTGATGATATCATCTGTCAGTTATATAGCTAACCCGACACGTCCTGGTAGCTAACCATGGACTGATACACCCATGGAGAGCAATTGGGTTTTAGCTACAACTCCCTTACTACTACCCGGTTAACCCAGAGCAAGTGGAATAACCACTACTATGACTACTACCCAGGTGGGTATTTAAAAGCTCAACCTAGAGCAAGTGGAATACTCCACTACTGCTGCTACTATTCAGGCGTCACAATCTCTGACCTGGAGTAAGTAGGACAAACCACCATCCTTGCTACTACCCAGGTATCTCAAGCATTGACCTAGAGCAAGCGGGACGAACCACCATCTTTGCTACTACCCAGGTATCTCAAACATACATTCATTCAATTTAAATCAATCATCCTTGTGATCAAATCTCAAACATTAACATGGAGCAAGCGGGACAAACCACCATCCTTGCTACTACTCAGGGTCTCAAACATACATTCAGTCAAAACTCCATAATTAAAATTATTTCTTCAAAGTCTTCTCCCCTATTTCATACCCGGAGCAAGTGGACATCGCCACTGCCTATGACCTGGGACCACAATCACATTTACACACTTCTCATTCGTAATTCACTACCTTTCAAACTTTCTTCATCTCTAAGTTACTACTTATTCCTACCTTCTACTCACCATTTAACATACAACTGAAGTTCAGGGGCTAAACGAGTGAAAAGGGAAGTTTAGAGGTTCAAAATTGCATTTTAGAACACAAAATTCACTTTGCTCATTTTAGGGGTCACGCGTATGCATTGGACACACGTATGCGTGTGAGTGTTTTTCTGGCTCGTATACGCAGGCACCTTGCTCGCGTACGCGAGATGCCAACCCGTAGTGGTTGGTTGCGTCGCGTGCAGTGGTCGCGTAGCAAGACCTATAGATTAGCAAAAATGCTGAATGCTGAAGAATTTCAGCCTTGCCCTCCGAACTTCCGACGTGCATAACTTTTTCGTATTAAAACATTTTTCAACCGTTCTTCGAATGGTGTAAAATTTACAAACCCAATTTTCATATGAAATGAATTTAAAATAATTTTGGGATCCGGAAGTCAAGTTATAACTCGCCAAAGTTTGGCCAAAAATTAAATTTTTTCACAAAATCCTCAAAACCTCTATTTTTACAAAACATAACTCATTAACCGTATTCTCACAGCCATATCCTACACTAAAACATACCATATAACAACCACACAGCCCCACACTCTTCCATATGCAATCATATCACAATTTTAAATAGTTTTGTTAACAACATTTTGCGTTCATACTTAATACAACCATCAACATTCAATGTTATTACATAACACCATCAACATCATCAATACATAAGCATTCAACTCTCTTCCATAATAATCATTATCCATATCATTATTCATCAATCTTCCTTACCAAACCAACAATCCACAACCAACATGATATTATACATCATTTAATATCCTCGTCAATTATCACAAACAACATATTCTCATAGACAACTCAACATTCAACACCTCATAATCAACTTAACCAATTTCATAACAACAATTTAACAATCATTCTCAACACATCCCAATCAATAATTTAATTCAACAACCAACAATCAATTCAACTCATCCTATGAGTCAACTAGCCTAAGTTTTCACAACACATTATATATTATATACGAGAAACCAAAATCTTACCTTGGCCGATTCCTCGTAAAGCCACAAAGCACTTTGAGGTCCTCCTCACCATAAGTTTCCAATATCCCAAAACCTCACCAACGAAACCCGGCCTCCGAAACTTGACCTCAGGCTTTCAATTCCTCAAATTGTCTCAAATCCACAATTGATTTCAATCTAACATCATAATATTCACTATAATCAACATAGAGTTCACTAATTCAACATTTCACAAAAAAATTAAGGAAGCTTACCCTATCCACAGCTCAAGTGAGCTAAACCCAACAAAACTCGCAAGCTAAATCGAACCTAAATACCGAAATTAAACAAGATTCAGCATGGAGGCATATTGAATTTCGAAATTAGGAAGGGGAGAATCTGAAACTTGAAAGTGCGTTCCTTACCAAATAATTGGATAGGTTTTGTAGAGGATTCTGAGACAAATGCGTGACCGCTGACGGCTCGTCAATCGAAACTCCGGATCAAAAGTTATGTTGGATTGAAATTTCAAGAACAAGGGTTTATTCTTCCCCCTTTGCTCTCCACCGTTCTGCACCTTCTCTCTCCCTTATACATCTTTAATGATATGAAAGCTCATGAAGAGTGATTAAATAGGTTGGGCCTTGGGCCCAATACGTGCCCGGTTTGCTCGGTTCGGCCTATTTGGTCCAATCTTGGGCCAAATTATTTAAAATTAGTGTCTAAATTCATATTTTAATTAATTCTACCTCACTAAATCATAAAATTCTATTTTATAATTTATTTGATTAAAAATTAATTTATTTGCTAATCATTTACTAATTTCTCGAATTTTACATCCTACCCCCCTAACAGAAATTTTCGCCCTCGAAAATTCGCTCTCAAATCTCCATATATTCCCCCTCAAATTCAACCAACCTCTTACCATCCATTTTAACATTCCTCCAACATTAATTCAAACACTAATTCACATTCTCCAGTCCCAGGTATAAAATCATAAACTTAATCAAATTCAAGCCTAACCTATACCCGTTTGTTTCACTCTTAGCTTCGTCTAGCTCTTTTTCAATGATTACAAATTTTCTTATCCTGTATAAGTGCCATTTAATTCAATTTAAATCTCAAGTCGTTCATAACTATTTCAAACACCAAGCAATAATTCTATCTCTTAGTCTGAGTCAAATTATTCTAGCCTAAACCACACACTCACGCTTTCCATCTTTGACCTTACGACAACCCTCGAAATCATTCCATATCCCAAGTCTCCTTTCTTTTGTCTCTACAATTCTAGAGCCACCAAGTTCAATGCGCTTTCACAATGTTACTCTGATTATCAACTACTAAGAACTTAATCTTTCTCTTGCTTCCACCAAACATATTCTTGTATCTTTTTACCTTTCTAACTAATGCCATTGACTTTTACTCTAGCTGCGACAAGTTCTGGGTCCTTGGTTTTCTCCGCTACGAGGTTCATTACCATCTCTGTCACTATTTCTAGTTTGTTAGCTCTGTTCCATCAGCAGAAGCTTGCACAGCATCAGCCAAGAATCAACCATATTATCTCATTCACGTTCACAAGATGCCATTTGGGTCTTGTCCATACCGAACAATTGATATTAAGGTGATCAGTCTTAATATCTAAAGTCTAGTGCTTCGAATCTCCAAAGGTAATGCTCATGAACATTTATGCTATATATGTCAATCAGACATCCTAAATAGCATGTACACACAGCCAGAGTATGCTCAGAAGTATAGTTAGTCTATTCCCCAGGTTCTCGGGAACGAACTACTCTAATACTACATATATAATTTTAACTAGAAGCCTGTGAAGAAAAGTTAAGCAAAGCGTTAAACAGAAAATCGTATCACTCGCGTAAGAGACAATATAAGAGGATAATTCCAAAGATACATATAGCAAGGATTCTGACTCGGCTCGCGAAGCTAGAACCGAACAGAGCATATAAACATATAATCTCAGTATATTTATGGTGCCCACATATATAATAAATAAGGTCCTGGGAAAGCCAGAGGCAACCCTAGAATTCTGACACTTAGATTATACAACTTAAAGACTTAAGACGGAAACCATAAACAGGGGTAGTTATCTAAGGTTCTTAAGGTTCTAACTCAATCCTAACTTAATCTCTCAAATTACAATCCACTCATTGTCTCATAAAACTTTAATTCTACAATTCACCTTCTACCTCCTTCGACCCTCCAAATTCACCAGTGCATAAACAAACAACAAAAGCAAAGGCAAACACAATTAGAGTACAAGTAATGCAAGTAGCAAGTTTCACAATTAGGCATACCAATTCACATAGACACTCTAAATCAATGCACAAACAAGCAATTCAAACAATATGCATATGATGCATGTCTGTCCAACGGCTGATGATATCATCTATCAGTTATATAGCCAACCCGACACGTCCTGGTAGCTAACCATGGACTGAAACACCCATGGAGAGCAAGTGGGTTTAAGTTACAACCCCCTTACTACTACTCGCTTAACCCAGAGTTAGTGGAATAACCACTACTGTGGCTACTACCCAGGCGGGTGTTTAAAAGCTCAACTTAGAGCAAGTGGAATACTCCACTACTGCTGCTACTATCTAGGCATCACAATCTCTGACCTGGAGCAAGCAAGACGAACCACCATCCTTGCTACTACCCAGGTATCTCAAGCATTGACCTAGAGCAAGCGGGACGAACCACCATCCTTGCTACTACCCAGGTATCTCAAACATACATTCATTCAATTTAAATCAATCATCCTTGTAATCAAATCTCAAACATTAACCTGGATCAAGCGGGACAAATTACCATCCTTGCTACTACCCAGGGTCTTAAACATACATTCAATCAAAACTCCATAATTAAATTTATTTCTTCAAACTCTTCTCCCCTATTTCATACCCGGAGCAAGTGGACATCGCTACTACCTACGACCTAGGTCCACAATCACATTTACACACTTCTCATTCGTAATTCACCACCTTTCAAACTTTCTTCATCTGTAAGTTACTACTTCTTCCTACCTTCTACTCACCATTTAACATACAATTGAGGTTCAGGGCCTAAAAGAGTGAAAATGAAAGTTTTGAGATTCAAAATTACATTTTAGAACACAAAACTCACTTTGCTCATTTTAGGGGTCACGCGTACGCGAGATGCCCAACCCGTAGTGGTTGGTCACGTCGCGTGCAGCGGTCGTGTACGCAAGACCTGCAGATTAGCAAAAATACTGAATTTTGCAGAATTTCAACCTTTCCCACCGAACTTTCGACGCGCATAAATTTTTCATATTAAAATATTTTTTATTTGTTCTTCAAATAGTGTAAACTTCACGGACCCAATTTTCATATCAAACAAATTTGAAATAATTTTCGGGTCTGGATGTCGTGTTATGGCTCACAGAAATTCAGCCAAAAATCAGATTTTTCACAAAGGCTCTTAAACCTCTATTCTCATAAAAATCAACTCAATGCCAACACTCCCATCATACAAATAGCATCCTAACATATCATTCATAGCACCAAAATCACCAACCTTACCACAATCAACCATACCTCACTATTACACAATCTCATACATAGAATTTCTTAATTAACCAACTAGATCATCAATAATTTCTCACCTACGCATATTCATTCAAACGAACATGTCAACCATCATTAACTCATCACTTAACATCCTATTTTCCATCATAATTAATAATCACCCAACAATACTCAAACCATATCAACAATTATCTTCAAGGGCACTAAGCAATTAGCATACTCATGCAATTCCAACCTATCCTATGGTTCAACTACCCTAAGTTTTCACGACACATTACATATTATATACGAGAAACCAAAACTATACCTTGGTCGATTCTTCGTAAAGCCACAAAGAACTTTAATGTCCTCCTCACCACAAGTTTCCAAGATCCCAAAACCTCACCAACGAAACCTGGCCTCCGAAACTTGATCTCAAGCTTTCAATTCCTCAAATTGTCTCAAATTCACAAACAATTTCAATATAACATCATAATATTCAATATAATTAACATAGAGTTCACTAATTTAATATTTCACAAAAAAATTTGAGGAAGTTTACCTTATCCACAGTTCAAGTGAGCTAAACCCAACAAAACTCGCAAGCTAAATCGAACCTAAATATCGAAATTCAATAAGATTCAACATGGAGGCATATTGAATTTCGAAATTAGGAAGGGGAGAATCTGAAACTGGAAAGTGCGTTCCTTACCAAATAATTGGACCGGTTTTGTAGAGGATTTTAAGATGAACGCGTGACCGTTGACGGCTTGTCAATTGGAGCTCTGGATCAAAAGTTACGTTGGATTGAAATTTCAAGAACAAGGGTTTATTCTTCCCCCTTTGCTCTCCACCGTTCTGCACCTTCTCTCTCCCTTATCCATCTTTAATGAGCTGAAAGCTCATGAAGAGTGATTAAATAGGTTGGGCCTTGGGCCCAATACGGATCCAGTTTGCCTGGTTCAGTCCAATCTTGGGTCAAATTATTTAAAATTAGTGCTTAAATTCATATTTTAAATAATTCTACCTCACTAAACCATAAAATTCTATTTTCTAATTTATTTTATTAATAATTAATTTATTGGCTAATCATTTACTAATTTCTTAGGTTTTACAGCTGTTGCATGTGATGAACTTGTTAAAAAATACGTGCATACTCTCGCTCCTTTGTGTGCTTCTCATCTCGGCCCATAAGTGGTGATTGGTGGACGAAATTGTGATACAAGAGTTCCAGGCACTGGTAGAGAAGCTCACAACTCCGTTCAACTTAACCAGCAAGTGTACTGGGTCATCCAAGTAATAGCTTACGTGAGTAAGGGTCGATCCCACAGAGATTGTTGGTATGAAGCAAGCTATGGTCACCTTGTAAATCTCAGTTAGGCAGATTAAATGGTTATGGGTTTCGAAAATTAATAATAAATAGAAAATAAAAAGGAATAGAAATACTTATGTAAATCAATAGTGGGA
Organism: Arachis duranensis; assembly: GCF_000817695.3. NCBI lineage: Eukaryota > Viridiplantae > Streptophyta > Magnoliopsida > Fabales > Fabaceae > Arachis > Arachis duranensis. The sequence continues at coordinate 25,909,271 of NC_029774.3, read as the reverse complement.
ATTTCAGATAGGCGTATGGAGATGTTGTGCTCCTCTCGAATCTCTACTTTTTTATTACATTCATCCAATCCTTCCTACTCCTCTCCATGGCAAGCTGTATGTAGGGCATCACCATCATCAATGGCTACTTTTAATCCTCTTGGGAAAATGGTCCTATGCGCTGTCACTGCACGGCTAATCGTCTGGAGGCATCACCCTTGTTGAAAGCTACATCCCATCCTCTCAGTGAAATTGGTCCAAATGCTCTGTCACAGCACGGCTAATCATCTGTCGGTTCTCAATCAGGTTGGAGTAGAATTCATTGATTCTTTTGCGTTTGTCATCACGCCCAGCCTTCAGGAGTTTGAAGCTCGTCACAGTCATTCAATACCAGAATCCTACTCGGAATACCACGGACAAGGTTAGACTTTTCGGATTCCCGAGATCCTACTCGGAATACCACAGACAAGGTTAGACTTTCCGGATCCCCATGAATGCCGCCATCTATCTAGCTTATACCATCGAAGATTTTGTTGGGGAATCTAAGAGATATGCGCCCGGCCTAGAGTAGAACGGAAGTGGTTGTCAGTCACGCGCGTTCATAGGTGAGAATGATGATGAGTGTCACGGATCATCACATTCATCAAAGTGTTGTGCAACATATATCTTGGAATAAGAATAAAAGAGAATTGAATAGAAAGTAATAATAATGAAACTTGAGGTATAGCAGAGCTCCACACCCTTAATCTATGGTGTGTAGAAACTCCACCGTTGAAAATACATAAGTGAAAAGTTCAGGCATGGCCGAATGGCCAGCCCCCATGGTCTAAGGACTAGGCGTCCAGAGATGTTCCTTAGATCTAAAGTGATCAAAAGATTAAACTGTCAAAAGATTTCTAATACAATAGTAAATTATCCTATTTATACTAGACTAGCTACTAGGGTTTACATGAGTAAGTAATTGATGCATAAATCCACTTTCGGGGCCCACTTGGTGTATGCTTGGGTTTCCGGGGCCCACTTGGTGTATTTTTGGGCTGAGCTTGATCTATCCACGAGCTGAGGCTTCTCTTGGAGTTGAACTCCAAGTTATAACGTGTTTTGGGCGTTCAACTCCGGATCATGACGTGTTTCTGGCGTTTAACTCCAGACAGCAGCATGTACTTGGCGTTCAACGCCAATTTACGTCATCAATTTTCGAATAAAGTATGGACTATTATATATTACTGGAAATCTCTGCATGTCTACTTTCCAACGCCGTTGAGAGCGTGCCATTTGGAGTTTTGTAGCTCCAGAAAATCCATTTCGAGTGCAGGAAGGTCAGATTCCAACAGCATCAGCAGTCCTTTGTCAGCCTCCTTCTCAGAGTTTTGCTCAAGTCCCTCAATTTCAGCCAGAAATTACCTAAAATCACAGAAAAACACACAAACTCATAGTAAA